>NW_026068148.1:2871881-2905203 GCF_014885135.2 Alexandromys fortis
GGAGAGGAGAGGGAGGAGGGGGGGAAAGGGAGACGGGGAGGGAAATGGGAGGCGGGGAGGAGGCGGAAATTTTTTTTTCAATAAAAAATTATATTTAAAAAAAACAAGTGATGGGGATATTTTTAATGCTATGGGCACTGTTAATTCAGTGTTAATTCTGTAACTAATCAGGTGTCTATCCTTGTCTTAGCTACCAGAAAGCTGGGAAATCGATTTGTGGTCTGCCTCTCTAGGAGTGGAAAAATCTTTTGGCAGGCATTTTATCTAGGTGAAGTTCTAGGTGATGTTTTTTTTTTTTTCTTAACTCTGACCTTCTTTTATTCCTTCCTTCCTTCCTTACTCCCCCTCCCTTCTTTCTTCTATCCTTCCTTCCTTCATCCCCTCTTAGCTCCCTCCCTTCCTTCTTTCATTTTTGTAGTACTGGGGATTGAACTCGGGACAGTGTATATACTGAACAAACCCTCTACCATTGAGCTACACCTACAAACACCCCACACTGACTTTCTTGGGCCATGGCTTTATAAATTTTTTAATGTTAAAGGATGCCTCAACTGTTTATGAGCAAACATGAGCACAGCATACCATGAAGTGTAGATTGCTATGGTCCCCACTTACTTGTGCTTTCACTGCCAGTACTTTCAATAGCCTGCAAATACAGGGAAGCACAGTAAAAGAGCAAATGTAGCATGGAGATTGAACATTTAGTGAAAGGAGGAGGGAGATGACATTTTTATTTTGAAAACGTGAAACAGAGTCCCCAAGTTCTGTGTCTAAGTGAATTCTCTCTTCCTGTGGTTTTGGAGGCGTGTGCCTGTTGTCCTATTTTCCTTCTTCCTCCCTCTTCCTTTTTACTCTTTATTCCTATTAGCTTTTATTTCTTTACCAATTTTTATTTTAAGTTGTGTGTATGTGTGCATG
This sequence comes from Alexandromys fortis, assembly GCF_014885135.2. Lineage (NCBI taxonomy): Eukaryota > Metazoa > Chordata > Mammalia > Rodentia > Cricetidae > Alexandromys > Alexandromys fortis. The sequence continues at coordinate 2,872,800 of NW_026068148.1, forward strand.
TGAGAACAGATAGCTATGAAGGACAGAAGAGGGTATTGGATCTAGTGGAGCTGGAGTTATAGGTAGTTGAGCCACTGACATGGGTGCTGGGAATTGAACTCTGGTCTTTGGCAAGCGTAGTTAAGTGCTCTTAACCACTGAGCCATCTTTCCAGCCTCTAGCTCTCATTTTTATATTATTACATAGCTAGGCACTGTGCTGAGACCTTTGTTTGTTTTTTGAGACAGATTTTTCTGTGTAGCTCTGGCTGTCTTGGAACTTGATCTGAACACCAGTCTGGCCTCAAATTCACAGAGACCCACTTGCCTCTGCCTCTCAAGTACTGGGATTAAAGGCATGTGCCACCAGTCCTGGCTGTGCTGAGATCTTAATTGTACTTAAGGGTATTTCCTTCATAGGCTTGGGAAGATTATCACTTCCATTTCATAGATACGAAAATGAACATCTGAGAGGTTAGGTAACTTGCCAAGATCACATGATTAGGAAGTCATGGAGTTAACTCTGAACCCAGGGTATCTACAATAATGGTCATTATTTCGTGAGTGCCAAACATTCACTGTGCCTTATTACACTGTCCACAACAGTATTATTAGATAAACTTTACTCCCATTTTATAAACACATTGAAGTCCTGAGAGATTGGATAACTTTCCCAAGTTGTATAGCTCCCATGTAATGTAGCTTACCATACAAATTTTGGCTAGGCTGCTATTTTTATGGGAAGATTACAAAGTTGATATTTAAATCCTGGGTGATAGAGCTTAAATGCTGCAAGCCAGTAGATAGGCCAGATAAGCAGTTGTTGTTGTTTTTAGCAGATCACCTTTTCCTAATGAGTCTTGTGAAAGAAACCTAAACAAGTCTCAGAAGCTGACATCCCCTCTCTGGACAGCTGTTTCTGAGACATTAGCCTTTTAATAGAGTCTCCTTACCAGTCTATGCATCCTGCCCATCATTTACAGCCTGCATCCCCCCTCCCCATACTCCAGTGCCACAAAACAAACTGAACATGTGTGACAGAGTGTGCATGGGGACATTTGGCCTGAGTGGTTACCAAAGAAGCCCCCAGAAGTAGAAATGAACGGATCTGGGCCTGCCAGGTCTGTTTCCACAACACATCATTCTAAAATGCCACTGCCTCCCTAAGCCTTTCAGCCTGGCTCCTGATTCATGAGAAGTAAGCTCTGAGCTGCAGTCTTGTCACCTTACTGCCACACACAGCATTAATCTGGTGAGCTTTCCCACCTCCCTGACAGCGCAGGATAATCAGACAGAATTACAGCTCTGAGGCGGTTGTGATGGTGAGATTCCCACCAGATGAACTATCCAAGCTTCCATTTCAGAGGTGGTAGTTTGTCTTTTCTCAAGCGGAGGACACCTTCTCGCATTTCTGTTGTGCATAAATTTCTTCTAGAAGCTTTGAGTCTCCGTGAACAGAAGCAACTCATTTGTATCATTCACAAGTAGCATCTGCAGATACGGGCCAGGGTGACAAAAAGGAGACGAGCAAAGGCTGGGATTGGGAAAAGCGAGCTGTAGAACAGATGTGCCTGCAGAGGGCTCCTTCTTAGACTTGCCACTGATCCTGCAGAAATGTCACAGTTCATGTTTGATTTCCTTGGCCTTAGGTTCAAGTCTCTGTTTGAATGAAGATGTCCTCTGGACAAGCACATTAATGTGTTTCAGAAAATGAATTTGGCATTTCACATCATAACTAACTAAACAATGTTGTTTCTCGCATAACTTAATGTTTGCAATTAATCATTCAGCTAATCATTCACAGGATTCAAAATTTAAGACTGTCAAGCTGGGTAGTGGTGGCGCACACCTCTAATCCTCGGGAGGCAGAGGCAGGTGGATCTCTGTGAGTTTGAGGCCAGCCTGGTCTACACAGTGACTTCCAGACAAACAGGGCTACGCAGAGAAAGCCTGTCTCGAAAAACAAAGACAAAAATTAAACCTGTTTAAAGGACTACATCAAGAAGTCTTTCTCTTCTCCTGCCTTATTCTTGATTTACCAATAATTAACCAGCCCCAGCAACTTTTATTTTGAGAAATGGTATCCCTATGCAAAGCTGGCTAGACAAGATCTTCCTGCTTCCAACTGTTTATTCATTTCTTTGTCCACAGGGGGCTTTTAGAAATAAACTCTTACTGTGTAGCCCAGACTGTCCTTGAACTCACAACCCCCACCCCTAGCCTTCCAACTGCTGCGTTTCTATCTTACAACACCACACACAGCTAAAACTAGCAAGTTCGAGGGGAGAGAAAGAGTGCGACTGCTTAGTTCTAATTAGCACTTAGAAGTGTGATTAAGTACGTTTTCAAGAGTTTAAGATTCCCATCCCAAATTGAGTTTGTTTGGATAATGACTCATACCTTATGAGGGCAGTGCCTGTTGAACACTAGTGGAGTACTAAAAGGTAGCTTGTTCCTAAGAGGGGAAGCAATATGGGGACCCAACATTGAGAAAGAGTAGGAAGCTGCCAGGCTGGAAAAAAGGATAGAGTACCTGTAGCAGCATAAAAGCAGGGAAGCATGATGACTTGTGTCATCTTTGGGGACTGAGAGATACTTCCTAGCTTCTGTCATGGTGAGAGAAGGGTGTGTGAGCAGAGAAAAAAGGTCAAACACTAGCATAATGGCCAGTTCCTATTTGCCATTCCTTCCATATTGCTCGAGTGAATAAATAAATGAACGTGTGAATAAATTTTTTAAGTTACACAGTACAGTGACAAATTGTTTATCTGATGCTCTATAACAAGTTTCTCTCCAACTTGGTTTTTGTTTTTGAGATAGGGTCTCACTGTCTAGACCAGAGTGGCCTTGAACTTGCAGAGATTCCCTGCCTCTGCTTTCTGGGTTCTGTGATTAAAGGTGTGCACCACCACCACGCGCGGCAACTTTTTTTTTTTTTTTTTTGCTATCCTTTATTTATTTGTGTGGTTCTGTATGTGCTATGGTAAGCCCATGGGGGTTGGTTCTCTTTTTCCACCATATGGATCTTGAGGAACGCACTCAGGTCATCAGATTTGGCCTGATCCCCAACTGTTATCTTGAAATAGCAATTTATTATCTTATTCGGTATCTAAAGGTCAGGAATCCAAAGTGGCTTATCTGAGTAGTTCTTGCTCAGGTTACGATGAAGCTGCTGGCTCAGGCAGTCCTGTCAGCATTCTGCTAAGTCTGGATGAGCCAGTTGCACCCTCTCACCCACTTGTTGCTGGGCCTCAGTCCCTTGGTGTTGCTGTACACATTTCGGAGAATGGCTGACACCTACTAAATATTTTATAACTATCAGCTGCAGTCATTTTACCTACAAACTGAGGCATTAGCAAAATGAGTATGTTGTTTGTGTTGTGTTTTGCATGTGTTTCATGTGTGTTGTGTGTGTGTGTTGCTGTCATGAGGGATTAAATTCAGAGTGTTGTGTATGTTAGGCAACCTTAGCAGTACTGAGCTACAGATCAGTCTCATTGTCGAACTGTTATAACCAATAGAGTGAGGTTTTTTTTTTTTTTTTTTTCCAGTGAGGAAGGAGCCAGGGGTTGAGTCAGAGTCTAAAAGGTTGGTACCAAACTTGCCTTGAATCCCCTGATCCTTCTGCTTCTAACTACCAAATGTTGGAATTACAGATGTGGGCCACTATGCCCACCTTAAACTGATTATTTTTCCCTTTTCAGAAAACTCTGGCTTTAGTATTAAAAAAAAAGTAAATGGGAGCTGATCCATTTAAAAATCTGTTACAAAAGAGCCAGACAGAATATCACACATTTCTATTCCAGCATTTAGGAGGCCAAGGCAAGTAGATTTTGAATTCAAGGTCAGCTGTGATTGTACAGTGAGATCCCATTACAAAGACCAGCACATGAACGTACATGCACGCACGCACACACACACACACACACACACACACTTTAACAAGTGGTATATGACAGTGGTCTGCATAGGGGTAATGGTAGTGGAAACAGCTTATACTCTAGAAACAAAACTACCTACATATCATTGACCTGGATGTGAAGTGGGAGAGCCAGGCAGTGATTACAGGAAAAGGAATAAAGGGATTTTGTTTGCAGGGTGGAGCAGGGCAGGTAGGGTGGATTGGAGCGCTACAGAGTTTGAGATGTCTGTAAAACATCTATGTGGAAAGTCTGGTGACTACCCAGTTCTCTGGGCATTGCAGCTCAGAAGAGAGATCTGGGCTCAAGATTTTTCAGTCATTGGCATATGATTCAATGAGACCAAGGGTGTGAAAAAAGATTGCCCAGAGGAGAGTGTTTTGGAGGAGAATGGAGATCTTCCTAGGACAAAATGCTGATGATCAGCTGCACTTAATAGAGAGATGGAGGATAAAGTACTGTCCAGAGGGAAGAGGAAACCTGCCAAGTGTGTAAGCCAATGTGTCTTGAAGGAGAGAAAAGAAGGCTCAATAGTACCAATGATGACTGATAAGAAGGTCACAGAAGATAAGAGCTGAAAGAAACCCACTGAATTTACCAACAAGGAGCTCACTGGTGATCTTCCTGAATGTAGCCTACTGGAATCAGAGGGGGTATTCCTGGCTCAGCCTCCTTTTCTGGACTAGGGTAACTTCATGAGATCTATGGGCCTCTATGCGGACTGCCCTCCCAAACAAAATCTCAGCTCCTTGAACTGTACCTGCAGCACTCCTTAGCCCAGAGGCAATTATAAGTTATAGCTGCACTGAGTGAGTGCTCTTTTCCTTTGAATGTGATCTGTCCTCTTCCAATGTCAAACTGAAATTTGGCTACCAGTCTAACTGGGTGAAAGGTTGTGGGACCCATAAGAGATGTTTGGGTCACAGGCCTCCACTCTCCTGAAGGATTAATGTTTGTTTCCCTGAACTGGGTTAATTCTCGTGGAAGTGAATTCTTAATCCCATGGGACTGGATTGGCTTTCATACAAGCAGCTTGCTATAAAGCAACACTTGCCTTTCTGGGTTCTCACCTCAGGCTCTCACTAGATGCCAACTCTTACATCCACGGTCTCCAGACTAGGAGCTAATGTCAACTCCTTCCCCTTATAAATGCTCCCTGCAATCTCCACATTCTGTTGTGACAAGTGCAAAGTACTCTGTGTTTAAAAGCTCTTCCGTTCTGGGGCTGGAGAGAAGGCTCAGCAGTTAAGAATGGGGACTGCTTGGTGGGTTCCCGATAAAACATCCCCATTGTCTCAGTGTGTGGGTGCACCCCTCGCGGTCCTGAGTTCCTTGCTCATGCTCTCTCTCCTTCTGCTCCTGATTTGGACCTTGAGATTTCAGTCTGGTGCTCCAATGTGGGTCTCTGTCTCTGTCTCCTTTTATCGCCTGATGAAGCTTAATATTCAGGAGGATGCCTATATGTTTGTCTTTGGGTTCACCTTCTTATTTAGCTTCCCTAGGGTCTGAAAAAGCATGGGATAAAACCGGACTTGCTGAATATAGTGGACAATGAGGACTACTGAGAACTCAAGAACAATGGCAATGGGTTTTTGATCCTACTGCACGCACTGGCTTTGGGGGAGCCTAGGCAGTTTGGATGCTCACCTTACTAGACCTGGATGGAGGTGGGTGGTCCTTGGACTTCCCATAGGTCAGGGAACCCTCATTGCTCTTCGAGCTGATGAGGGAGGGGGACTTGATCGGGGGAGGGGGAGGGAAATAGGAGGCGGTGGCGGAAAGGAGGCAGAAATCTTTATTAATAATAATAAAAAAAAAGAATGGGGACTGTTCTGGTAGAGGACGCAAGTTGGGTTCCTGGAACCTCTGTTGATGGACTGTGGGGCTCCAATATATCTGGCTCCACTGAGAGACACAGACATATACACACAATTAAAAATAATAACAGCAAACCCATAAACAGAATAAAGCAGAGAAGAAACTGTTATATTCTACTTTACATATGCCAAGTTATTTGTTCTTACAGATGACTAACCTCCACTGCAGTGTGGTCCCAGACAGAGCTGACACAGGCTAAAGGAACTTGACCAAGATCCCCCCAGTCACTGAGAAACTTTGGCTTGGTTTCAGACAAAGCCCTTCTCTTGAATGAAGGAGGTTATTGGGGCAGGACTGTCTGCTCTCAATAATGTTTGAAAATACCCTGCATGGGATACAAGATTAACTCAAAAAAATTAGTAGCCCTCCTGTACATAGATGATAAAAGGGCTGGGGAAGAAACCAGAGAATCAACACCCTTCACAATAGCCACAAACAGTATAAAATATCTCAGAGCAAACAAGTGGAAGAATCGTATGACAAGAACTTTAAATCTTTGAAGAAAGAAATTGAAGAAGACACCAAAAAGTGGAAAAATCTTCCATGCTCTTGGGTAGGCAGAATTAACATAGTAAAAATGATAATCTTACCAAAAGCAATCTACAGATTTAACGCAATGCTCATCAAAATCCCAGCAAAGTTCCTCAAAGACCTCAAAAGAACGGTACTCAACTTCATTTGGAAAAGTAAAAATCCAGAATAGCCAAAACAATCCTGTAAAATAAAAGAACTTCTGGAGGCATCATGACCCCTAAATTCAAACTCTACTACAGAGCTACAGTACTGAAAACAGCATAGTATTGGCATAAGAACAGACAGGAGGACCAATGGAACCAAATAGAAGACCCAGATATCAATCCACACATCTTTGAACACCTGATCTTTGATAAAGAAGCAAAAAATATCAAATGAAAAAAAGAAAGCATATTTAACAAGTGGTGCTGGCATAACTGGATTTCAACATGTAGGAGAATGGAAATAGACCCATATCTATCACCATGCACAAACCACAAGTCCAAATGAATCAAAGAACTCAACATAAATCCAGCCACACTGAACCTTATAGAAGAGAAAGTGGGAAGTACACTTGAACACATTGGCACAGGGAACCACTTCCTAAATACAACCCCAGCAGCACAAACACTGAGAGAAACAATTAATAAATGGGACCTCCTGAAATTGAAAAGCTTCTTAAAGCATAGGGCATGGTCAACAAGACAAAACGACAGCTTACAGAATGGGAAAAGATATTCACTAACCTCACATCAGACAGAGGTATGATCTTCAAAATATACAAAGAACTCAAGAAATTGGACACCAAAAGATCACATAATCCAATAGAAAATGGAGTACAGACTTAAACAGAGAAGTCTCAACAGAGGAATCTAAAATGGCTGAAAGACACCTAAGGAAATATTCAACATCCTTAGTCATCAGAGAAAGGCAAATCAAAACAACTCTGAGATTTCATCTTACACCTGTAAGAATGGCCAAGATCAATAACACTGATGACAACTTATGCTAGAGAGGTTGTGGGTGAAAGGTGGGAAAGCAAGCTGGTACAATCCCTTTAGATGTCAGTGTGGTAATTTCTCAGAAAATTAGGAAACAACCTTCCTCAAGACCCAGTAATACCAGTTTTGAGTATATATCCAAAGGATGCTCAATCATGCCACAAGGATATGTGCTCAACTATGTTCATAGCAGCTTTGTTTGTCATAGCCAGAACCTAGAAACAACCTAAATGCCCCTCGACCAAAGAATGGCTAAGAAAAATGTGGTACATTTACACAATAGAGTACAACATAGCAGAAAAAATAACGACAGTTTGAAATTTTCAGGCAAATGGATGGAGCTAGAAAACATTATTTTGAGTGAGGTAACCCAGACACAGAAAGACAATTATCACATGTACTCACTCATAGGTGGTTTTTAAACATAAAGCAAAGAAAGACAGCCTACAAACCACAATCCCAGAGAACTTAGACAACAATGAGGACCCTAAGAGAGACTTACATAGATATTAACTACATGGGAAGTAGAAAGTAGAAAAAGAAAATATCTACTGAGTAAATTGGAAGCATGGGGACCTTGGGGGAGGGTTAAAGGGGGAGGTGAGATGCAGACAGGGGAGCAGAGAAAACTGTAGAGCTCAATAAATATCAATAATAAAAAAAGAAAAAAAAAGAAATTATCCTGCATAATGGACTCTTTGCTCCAGAGGGTCATGCAAGATGATGCTCATTAAACAGTGGAAGACACCTCATGTTGTCCTCTTTGTGTTCAGAGGAGGCTCTCAGTACCTCAAAAAAGTAATTTAAAGAAGCTTTAAACTCCCTAGGCTAGGAATCAGTGGGACCAGCTTGCCACTTTAGATGGCAAAGCAAGCGAAGTGACTTGCATTGCCCGGGTCCTTCTATTAAGAAGCCCTTGCCATACTGAAATAGAGAGAACATTTCCTTAGCATTCCTGCTGTCTTTAGTGCCCCTCCTCTAGCACATGGACAATTGCTTCATCTAAAGGTGTATGTGAGCATCTGAACTCTTCCATCAGATTAGGGATTTCTCTTTTCATTGTGGTTCTGGGAATTGAACTTGGGACTCATGCATACTAGGTAAGCATCTTACCATTGAGATACATTTTTTTTTCAAGACAGGGTTTTTCCGTGTAACAGTTTGGCCTCGAACTCATAGAGATCTGCCTGCCTCTGCCTCCCAAATGCTGAGATTAAAGGCACGTGCCACTACCGTCCAGCTTGAGATACATCCTTAACTCAGCCCCAGACTATAGATTTCTCAATGGCCAGGGGATGGGGTGAGGTGGGAGAAGAATTTTGTTTGCATAGTGCTTCCTGCAGCTTCTCAGCTATTTGTAGTGTTTGGCGCCTCTAAAAATATTTGTTGAATTGATTAATAAAGTACGGAATGGATTTTCCCTATGGAGAACCAGTATTTGAGCCTAGCTGTTCTTTATATTCATAGTCAGAATAACTTACCCTGCTAGAAGAGCATCCATTTCTTTTTTGAATGCAAGATTAATAAATAATGAGCATGGGAAGGCTAGATCAAATTGATTTAGTCCAGCAGGTGTTTGGACACCTGCCACAAACAAGTCCTGTGCCATGTGTCCTCTCAGAAAGGACATAGCCCTAAACAACTCAAATGTTTTAAAAATATATATTTCAAACACGCGTACAAAAACGCATCAACAGTTAAAAAAACACCATGGTTTCATGACTTTACTTCAAAAGCAAGGCATAAGCAGTATGTACAGGCTCTGGAAGCCAAGAACCTTTAAAGGAATTGGTATAAAAAATTGTTTTCAAGCCATGGTTGAGACAGCTCTGATTGACTTGGAATTCAATATATAGACAGGCTGACCTTAAACTCACAGAGAGCTATTTGCCTCTACCTCCTGCGTGCTGAACTTAAAGATATGCACCACCACATTCAGCTCACATATAAAAATCTTTTGGGATCGTGCCAAACCTAAGCAGAATTTCCCTGAGGCTACATAGAGTGGTCATATAGCCCATGATATAGAAGAAGTCATTCATTTCACAGGAAAATATTATCATCTGATGTTGAAGTATTACCCCAGATTCAAAGTAGTATGTTTGGTATAGGTTTGTTCTGGATTTCTGAAACCCAAATAATTCTGAAATTTCAAAGCACATATAATCACAAAGGATATAGGTAAGGCATTGTAAGTCTGTGCTCTATGGATTACAGCTTTGGACTTGGTTATTAAAGAATGCTTTTCTTTTAATTACACACACATGTATTTATTTACGCACATGTGAAGGTCAGAGGACAACTTGTGAAAGTTCATTCTTCCCTTCCACGTGGATCTCAGGGACCTAACTCAGATTACCAGGCTTCACACTGATCCATTTCACAGACCTATGCTGGCGGCTGGCATGCTTGCTTCTTCCCCCCCCCCTTCCTTTCTCTCTCCCTCTTTTGTTCTATGCTCTGAAAGGGCAAAAAGTAAGGGAAGAGGAGTGAGCCAGGTGAGGCAACCAAGGGCATCTGGTAACAAATCTTTACCATCCTCCCCCTCTCAGTTCGCACCTCTACCCATCTTCCTTGGGCTCTGCCTGTTTTCCAGTCTCTAGGTTGCTCAGTTTCATTCTCATCTAATAGAACTTTGTTGCAGCACCAATTTTATAACAAGGCTCACATCTGTTTTCCATCACAGAGAGTCCATGTCTTCTGTCCTCTGTGTCTGACCCAGCTTCCCTCTCAGCTTTGGGGTCATTTCTCTTTCATCTGTGACTTCCATCCTTCTGCTCTGGTCATTGGCTCCAGACTCAGCATTTTCATCTATTTCTTCTTCAGGAAGTTCTTTCTCTCCAGGGCTATTATTATCTTTTTCATCTATGTGTATCTCTCTCTTTATTCCTTCCCTCATCTTCCAGTTTACTCCTAAAATAAGTATATTTTATACCTATATAGGTAGGTGCCTAGTGGCAGCTACCTATAATCCATGTACTCTGGATGCTGAGATGGGAGAACCATGAGTTCCAAGTCAGCCAGAGCTACATAATGATACTATATGAGCACATAATAAAAAACAAGAAAAAGGGGCATTTTTTTAAACTAAAAGGCAAGTCAAGCTTTTCTCTTAAACAGCAGATTTACTGTAATTACAGATTCAAAGTATACAATTTGATAACAATTACTTCATTGATATATATGCAAATATATAATATAATCAATATAGATGTGTATATATATGTCAACAATTTAAACACTAAATATATCCTTAACTCTTCTAAAATTTCTATTGGCCCCCCGAACAATCTCTCCTTCTCTGATGTTATGGTTTGAGTGTGAAGTGCTTCTTACAGGCTCATGTGCTGGAAGATTTTTTACCCCAGCTGGCAATGCTGTTTTGGAAGATGCCAGAACCTTTACAGTGGTGCCTAGCTCCCAGAAGTGAGACACCGAGTGGGGTGAACCTTGAAATTTCGAGTCTGACCCTCCCTCTTTCTTTCTGCTTTCTGTTCTGCGACTGCTGCTGTTCCTTTCGTACCACGATGGACTGTAGCTTCTCAAACCATGGGTCAAAAAAACTTCTAAGTTGTTTCTCATCAGGCATTTGGTCCCAGCAATAAAAAAAGGAACCAACATACTATTCTTTCTCCTTCCTTCATAATCTTAAGAAACCTCTGCTTTTATTTCTGTTTATATATATCATAAAATTAATATCAATTCAATTCAAAAGTATATAGTGTTGTACCTTGATGTTTCTAAAAATAATGACGGCAATATTAACGTGATGATGTTAACCTTGTTTCATAATCCATTTGAAGAACGAAAGAATTTTTTTGAACGATACGCCCTCTAGTGGCAAATGAAGGACAACAAGCCTTTCAGATAGAAAATTGGATTGTTACAAGAGAGTTGGGTTAATCAACCTCTGAACCGTAATAAATTCAAAGTACTAATTGTTGAAGCGCATAAACAGCAGTCAATCCCCACTTGGGACACGGCTAGGGGAGGTGTATGAATTGGCCCTGGCATTGCTCTGTTTTGAAGCAGACTTGGAGAAATGTACACTTCCTATATGGTATCTCAGATCTTAGCTCCACAACCAAATCCTTTTTACAGAGATCCCAAGAGACTTTTCACCGTGACAGTGTAAGTGACTGCCTTGAATCATTCCTTTATTCTCAGAAGCCACACTAAGAGAATACCAACGCTATGCAAGAGAGAAAATTACTAAGAAGGAATGTATTTCAAATTGTTACCCCCCCCCCCCACCTCAGTTTCCCAAGTCACGGCTTCAAAGGCCCCAAGTCAATGCATTTTAATTGGTAGTCATTGTGGTAGGTTCAGATATTTGAATGGCTGCTTCCCAGTTGGTGGACTGTTAAGAAGGATTAAGAAGTGGTTCCTTGTTGGAAGGGGTGTGTCACTGGGGATGAACTTTGAGGTTTCAAAAGACAACACTAGGTCCAGTCTCTCTCTCTCTGCCTGCAGATCAGTATGGAAACTCTGCTCCAGTGATAGCCCATGCGGTTGCTCCAGCCCCATGCCTGCCTGCCTGCAGCTATACTCCCTGCCATGACTGGATTAACCCTCTGAAACTGTAAGCAAGCCCCCAATTAGACACTTTCATTTATAAATTGTCTTGGTCTGGGTGTCCCTTCACAGCAATGGTTACTAAAAAGTCATTTACTCTTGCAGATAATATTTATCGAGATACCAAACAACATCCAAAAACACTACAATGTTGCATTTTACAAAATAAAATAAATTACCTAGTTAAGATGTATGTGTTGTAGAAGTTGTGCATAACTGTAATACCAACACTCAGCAGAGGGTGGTAAAAACATCACAAGTCCCTTTTTGAATTTTATATTTCAGTGGTTTTTATCTGCTAGAGTGCAGGCCCTGGGGGCTGAACCTGCCTCTCTTTGTGTATTGTATGCTTGTGGGTACACACTTATGTGCTTGTTTATGTGGGTAGAGACCAGAGGTTAACTTTGGGAGCCATCCACCTTCTTTGATTTTGTTTGTTTCGTTGGTTAATTGGTTTGGTGATTTGAGACAGAGTCTCTCGTGGTTGTCCTGGAACTCACTTTGTAAACCAAGCTGGCTTCAAACACAGAGAATTAAAGGAGTGCACCATAGCTGTCCAGTCTTCCTCCTCCTCCTCCTCCTCCTCCTCCTCCTCCTCCTCCTCCTCCTCCTCCTCCTCCTCCTCCTCCTTCCTTGAGACAAGGATTCAAATGGACTGAAACTCAGTGATTTGATTAGTCTGGTTGGTCAGCGAGTCCCAGAAATCCACCTATTTCTGTGCCCTAAGTGCTGGGATTATGAGTGCATGCCCTCTGTCTGCCTTTATTTATGCATTTTTCATTTATTTATCTATCCATCCATCTTTCTATCTATTTATTTATTTGTTTGTTTTGATTCTTTGAGATGGGATCTCTCTACATAGCCCCAGCTGTCCTGGAACTCACTATGTAGACCAGGCAGACCTTGAACATACAGAGATCTGCCTGCCTCTGCCTCTACCTTTGCCTCCTGAGTGTTGGCAGTAGAGGCATGCACTAGCACACCTGGCATAAAGCGCCTAGCTTCTTGTGAGGGTTCTGGGGATCAAACTCACATCGTCAGGCTGTGTGGCAAGCACTTTCGCAGCTGAGCTTTCTCTCTAGATCAGCCTACCTTTCCTTTAAAAACCCATTCTATTTTCTGTTTACTAATTTTAAAGTTAGTATGCAAATAATGAGTTTCATCACCTTCATACATACATGCCACTATATTTTATTTCCATTCTTTCTCTCCTCACACTGTCCTCCTCTTTCCCAGTTAGTGTCTGCTGCTGCTTTTTTTCATATGGGTTTCACTACCCTATTTCTCCCTGTAGTATGGAGGCCGCTTGTTTGTTTTCTGGCTACCCAGACTCCCAAAATAACCACACAGAAATTCTATTAATTAAATCATTGCTTGACCCATTAGCTCTAGCTTCTTATCGGCTAGCTCTTATATATTAATTTAACCCATTTCTATTAATCTGTGTATCTGTGGCTTACCAGGTAAAGTTCCATCCGGCATCTGTCTTTGGCAGAGCTATATGGCTTCTCTCTGACTCTGCCTTCTTCCTCCCAGCATTCAGTTTAGTTTTCCTTGCCTAGCTAAGTTCTGTCAAAGCAGTTTCTTTATTCATTAATGGTAATCACAACATACAGAGGGGAATCCCACATCACTTCCTCCTTCTTAACCTTTCATGGTCCCTTCTCTAATTTCATAACATTCACACCCATGCATATATAAATATAAATGTGCTGCTACTTAATTTTAAATGTAGGTTATATATGTGTCAGGGAAAGCATGCAGTATTTGTCTTGTTGAGTCTGACTTATTTCACTTAGTCATACTGGTCTCCAGTTTCATCCATTTTCCTGCAAATGCCATAATTTCATTTTTCTTTACTGAAGGATCATAAAATGTCAAACTCCACACAGGGAACCAAGGTCTATAATCTTTCAACAGAGAATTTGAGTTATCAAAGACCTTGATATTTCCTTAAAATAGTTTGGCAGCCAACTTTAAGATTTTAGAGAATGAGGCGAGTGGTCTTCATTGTGTTATCGTTTGTGTATTTGACTGTGAACTACACAGGGGTTATTATTAAAAAATGTTGCACAAACTGGAGTCCTCACTAGTCCCTACTAAATCAGAATGTTTGGAATTTTCATTATTCACAGATTCCAAATGGACCTGGTAAACAGATAATAATTGGAGAACTGTTGAGTTGTCAGGTTCTGAAGAGACTGGCTAAGATCCAAAAATTTCACTTCATCTACTTCGGCTGTTTGTGATAACCTTTTTCTTCTCTCATCCCACCACTGTGAACAAACCCAAACTTATTGCTCAGTCTTTTATTTGGCCAACTTTCTTTCTCTCCCTAGTGTCTTAGGTCCATTAGCAACTATTCCTAGTAAGTCATGTGAAGAGCTGGGTGACCCAGGTTCTATTGCCCATTCTACCATTCATTTTGAGATGTTATGCAGACTAGTTCCCCTCTTTGAACCCCAGATTTCTGCTGTGGGATCATTCTCTTGTATCCTGTAAAGATTTGTCACTTGTTTAATAAAACACCAATAGCCAGGCAGAAAGTATAGGCGGGGTGACCAGACTAGGAGAATTTTGGGAATAAGAAAGGTTCACTCTGCAGTCACCAACCAGAAGCAGAGGAAGCTAGATGAGAATGTCTTCTTGAGAAAAGGTACCAAACCAAGTGGCTAAATATAGGCAAGAATTATGGGTTAAGTTGTAAGACCTAGTTAATAATAGGCCTGAGCTTATAGGCCAACCTGTTTATAATTAATATAAGACTCTGTGTATTTTGTTGTGACTGAATGGCTGCAGGACTGGGCAGGACAGAAACTTCCATCTACAGGTTTCTTATTTATAAAATGGAGTATGGTACCAGATCATCATATAAAAGACACTTCAAATTTTAAAATCAGTGGCCTTCATAATTATTCAAATGGTAACTATGAATTTTAGTACTCACTTGTAATCCCATTGCTTGGGGATGCTAAAGCAAGAAGAATGCCATGAATGAGAGCATGTGAGTTCCAGGACAGCCTGAGGTAAGAGTGAGACTGTTTTCCCAAACCCAAAAGGGAAAATTAAAAATAAACTTATTCTTCAATGTGGCATGAGATCCAGCAGTAGTAAATGCCCAGAGTGTTTATTGGAAGAGCACACCTGGCCTGGAGGTATCTCAGTGGTAGAGTACTTGCTTAATGTGTGCAAGGCTGTGAGTTCAGTTCCTGGCACTAGAAGAAAAGAGCACAACAGAAAGAAGTGGAAAGCACTCCATCATCTATTGGTGGATGAATTAAAAAAAATGGAGGAAGCTGGGAATTGCAGCTCACATAAATAATCCCAGCAATCTGAGAGGCTGAGGTCGAAATACTACAAGTGTGATACCACCTTAGGCTACATAAAGGTTTTGTTTCTTATTTTTGTTTTGCTTTTTGAGATAGGGTCTCATGGAGCCCAGGGCTGCCCTGAATGACCTATATAGTCAAGTATGATTTAGAACTTCTGCTCTTCTTGCCTCTACCTACCAAGTGCTAGGACTCCAGGTATGTAATGCAGTGATAGAGGTTGGACATGCATCATCATGCATGCCAGGTGAGCACTCTCCCAGCTAAGCTACATCTACATGATCAGCTCCAATTGTATTTCTACCTAATCAATTCATTTTTAGAACATAAGTTCTTTATTGATTCTTTGGGAATTTTACATCATGTACCTCAATTTCATTCATTTCTCATTCCCCCCCCATTTCTGCCCCTCACCCTTGTGGCATCCCCTCAACAGAAAATAAAGTAAAAAAAAAATCAAACCAAACCAACCAAGCAAACAAAAGCCTCTTTCCTCCTCTGTCTTCCTCTCCAACACCTCTTCATTTGTCTTCGTGGCACTGGGAGCCACAGTGTGTCACACAGTAGAACTTTTGTACAATAAACTTTACTTGCAAATGTTCATTGCAGTGAGACATTGGTCTGGTTCAAGGCCTCTGGTCCCTGGTACACCATCATCACTGGATCCTTGTTGGAATGCCTCTCAGATATCCCACGGCTGCTTCAAGTCATGGAGATTCTGCGGGTATTGTTCCACAGGACCAACCAGTCCCTTCACACTCTCTAGCAGGTCATAGATGAGGTAGATGTTAAAGTGGGACAACCCAAGGTCCTGGCTGTGGGTCTGGGTGGTAGCTGAGCTGCTCAGTCCAGGCTGCTGGGGCTGCCCTGATGGGACCAGCTCTCCTGAGTGTGTGTGTGTGTGTGTGTGTGTGTGTGTGTGTGTGCTTGTTCTCCCTTGCCCAGGAGGACACTTGGGCCAGCTCTTCCATGAGGGTCACAGCCAGTTCTCTTGCTACAATGTCCAGTGAGAGGCAGGACCAGTTTCCCCAGGGACAGCCAAGGGAGGGGCTGGCTTAGCATGACCCTCAGATTCTATCACACATGGTTCCTGTGGCCCTCTGTGATCACATGGGCCACAGACATCAACAGAAACCCCAGCTGCAGCAAGATGATAGACCCAGACATGGCTCTTGACAGCAGCTTGGGCTGTATGTCACTGCAGCCCCTGTGGCAGCTCAGGTCACCCAGATCAGTATGGCCCAGTGGCAGCATGGCTCTCAGTACAATATGATCTCAGATGGCTGAGCAGACCTCAAGCATCTTCATGGCCCTCAGTGGTAACAGGAGCCGTGGACATCAACTGAACCCCTGACTACTGTAGAGACAAGAATCCAGAGATGGCCCTAGGCAGTGGCCTGGGCCCAGTTGTCGCCATGTCCCCAGGTGGCCGCACAGGCCACCCAGACCAGAATGACCCTGACAGCACCATAGCCCTTGGACACTAGCATGGTCTTGGATGGTTGACCAGACCCTTGGTGGCAATGGAAGCTAAGGATGTCAACTCAGACCCTGGCTGCTATAGGGTCACAAACCCAGACATGGCCCACAGCAGCAACTTGGGCCTAGATGACATCATGACTGAGGTCAGGGGGAAGGGGCAGCATAGGGCACTAAGATCAGTATGGTTCTGGTGGTGCCAGGGCCCTTGGACACCAACAAGGCCCGAGGTGGTGGTCCAGACCTCTGGCATCCATGCGGTCTTTGATGGTATCAGGAGCCAGGGACATTAATATAGACCCTGGCTATAGGGGGCCAGGGACCCAGATGTGATCCTCAGCTGCAGCCCTTGCTCAGATGTCACCATGGCACCAGGTAGCAGCACAGGCCACTCAAATCTGTTTGCCCTGACTGCAGCATGTACCTCCAACACCAATATGGTCTTACTTGACTGACCAGATCTGGCTCTGGGTGTCAACCCTGATTTTTTTTTTTAAAGACAGCATCTTACTATGTAGCTCAATCTGTTCTGAACTTTCCATATTGATGCCTTAGCCTCCCATAAAACTGGAATTACCAGTGCACACTACCATGCCCACCTCCTGCTGCTCCCATTTAAAAACAAGGGAATCATGTCTCATGCTAGAAGAGGGCTAAAACTCCATGGGTAGTATGTTTAGTGGAATCAAGCCATCAAAAAGGGACACAGTGTCTATATTATTCCACTCATATGAACTATCTAGTCAAAAAATAATAAAGCAGAAAGGCTCTTGTGAAGGACCAAAGAAAGGAGAGGAGAAATGAGCATAAAATTTCACTTGTACAAGAGGAAAATGTCAAGAGATCTGTTGCCAACAGTATGATTATATTTAACACCAGTGACTTGTGCTCATAAAAACAGCTAAGATGGACAACTTAATGCGGTGGTGCTATTTTTAAGTGCTCAGGTTCAAACTTGGAGCATTACATGTGCTAAGCATACGCTCTACCCCCACCTATATCTCCAGCTGCTAGTGTTACATGATTTGTGTGTGTGTGTGTGTGTGTGGTGTATGCTAGTATAGGCACATGTGTGCTAGAGTGTGCGTGTATAGACCAGCAGTTATTTTTTCTCCCCACCTCTGGCTTTCTGGGGCTCAAACTCAGGCAGTTTTATGTACTTAGCTATCTTGCCTCTACTGCACTTAAAAAAAAACAAACTCCACAACATTAAGGGTTGTTCTGAACCCCATGCCAGAGTCATTCACCTAGAATTTTAAGGGTGGGGGTGTGTCAATGAGCATTTTAACAAGTTCCCTACATTTTTAAAATCTGTTTTCAATTTTGAGAGTCGATAGCAAAAATGTATCTTTAAATTCTGTCTTCATTTGCAATTAAGTTGATGTCATAATCTTTGATTCCCGTTTCCTTAAGACTATTATTTCTGCACATTTTGACTTCCTATGCTTAGAGAATGGGAACCGAAGCCACAATTTGCTGAGGCAGGAAGGGACCCAAATGGTAAATGTGCTACGCGAGGGTTATTCAGATCCTTTCAAAGTCGAGCAGCTGACTCTGGGACCCAAACACTTTGGGATTACCCAGGAGTCTGCTGTTCTCCATTAGAGTAAGTAATTCGAAGCTGGCTGTGTGTGTGCTTACAGAAATTACATTAAATTGTTCACATTAGATACATCTCAGCCACTGATCCTGTCAGCAAGAAGCAGCGGTAAGAATATTAATGAGTGCTTTCTCTGGAATGAGAATTCATAACTTATAAACAACCACAAAGGTGGCTGTTTTCATTGACACAAATTAGGGAGCTACTGAGAAGGAGCTCGTGTTATTTAAAGTCAGTGTCGGACAAGACGGCAGAGTACCAGCTCACACTTTCCATGTGCCCGGCACAGGGTCCAATATTTTCCAAAGAGGATCCCATCCATTTCTGAGCCTGGGCCTGGAGACACCCTATCCTTGCCCATGGTAAATGAGGCTCAGCTGGCCTCAGTCTGGGAGCGCAGTGCTGGTTCTGAAAACCCAGTATTTGACTTTTTAAAACTACAGTTGACAAATTGTATTTTTTTACAAATACAATTGCATCAGTTTATGGTGTACACAGTGACATTGCCATTTTTAAAGGCAATTTGGAAAGACAAAATCAAGCAAATAAGTATTTGTCACCACAACTATTTTACATCTTGTGGTAAAAATAACTGATATTTGCTCTTAGTGAGGTTGAAATCTAGAGTACTAATTTATAAACTCTGCCCATTGCTCTGAAGTCATTTGTTTCTAGTATCTGTATCTTGCTTCATTGACTGATCCATCTTGGGGTGCCACATCTGTCTCTCCCTTTCATATTGCTCCCTAGCTTTCTGACTTTACAGCCTAACCCCCACCACAGCTCCGAAGGCTAGAAGCCTGCCTGCCTCTTTCCTGCCCTCACGTCCAACTCTCCTCTCTTGGATGCTTCTGCTTAAGTGCTTTATGAACTGGAGAACTTGTTGCCTCTGCTATTCCTCTCATCCGGATGAAGAGTCCATGGCTGATGTCACCCTCTCCTCTCTACACAGCATGTTTTCATCTCTGGCCTGGGCTTCTTATTGACTTTACCTCTGTTGCCATCACATCTTGACCTGCAATTTTTTTACATGCAATTGGGCTAAGTCATAGTCATTACATGTGAGGTGGGTTTTGTTTTTCTTTTTCTTTTTTTTTGTTTTGTTTTTCTTTTGAGACAAAATCTCACTATGGAGCCCTGGCTGGCCTGGAACTTGCTCAGGCTGGTCTCAAACTCACAGAGATCTGCCTGTCTCTATTTCCCAAGTTCTGGGGATTAAAGGTGTGAGTCACCATGCCAAGCATGCTTAATGACAGCAGAAAATCTTCCCTAATAAAATCTCCTGGCCTAGAAGCTGCTTTCCACACATAGATAATGGTGACATTAGAAGAGACCTTTAGGATCATTTAGTTCAAGCTCTTTTATTTTATAGATGGGAAAAGTAAGATACCAAAAAGACAAGAAGGATGCCCATGGTCAAGATAATATTAGTAGCAGAACAAGTGCTGTGGTCTATGATCTCTTAGAAGGCCATTAGAACTGGATGTCAACATCTTAGAGCCCAGAAGAGAACATCATGAGCCATAAAATCAAAAGGGCTTACGGTATGATGTTTTCCTTTCTTTGGGAAACAGATGTCAAACAATGTAGGAATGAAAGCGATTGCAATGAGACCTAAACTGTTGAAGAATAAAAGAGGAGGAAAAAAGAGAATTAGGCATAGGAAGACTTCAATCTGCCTGCAGGGAGAGGGCAGAAAGATTAGGTAAGAAAAGTCTCAAACTGAGATGCAGTCAGAGAACCCTGCGCTTGCCTGACAAGAAGCTTCAGTACAAACACAGCTTACAATCTTCTCCTGTGCTGGTAAAAAGTAATGATGTCCTTTCATTTTTCACGGATCCAGCCCTTATTTCGAGATTAAGTAGGATGTAAATAGCCTCAGTTGGAAGGTTAAGGCAGATGTAAAAGTGTTACAGTTGAAGGCTGTCACGTACTTGAAGTCCTTGTGACAAGAATTCTTTTTTAAAGGGACTGAGTAGCTGGTGCTGCCACCCATAAGTCCTAAAATGTTTTTGAAATTATGCTAAACCTTCAATGGGCTGTAATGAAACAAAGACATTACTGTAGTTTTTTTCTTTTTTTCACTCTTTGGGGGCCTGTCACCCAGCTTCCAAATAAATACACAGAGACTTAATCTTACTTATGAATGCCTGGCCTTAGCTCGGCTTGTTCCTAGCCAGCTTTTCTAACTTAAATGATCCCATTTCTCTTTAATTACATTTTGTCTCTGGGCTTTTTACCTTTCTTTATTCTATATATCTTTCTTTTCTTCTTACTCCATGGCTGGCTGTGTGCTATGTGACTGTGTGGTTGGTGGCTGGCCCCTGGTGTCCTTTTCTCTTTTTCTTGCTCNATATTTTCTTTCTTACTCTGTGGCTCGCTGTGTGGCTGGCCCCTGGTCTCCTCCTCTCTTTCTCCTCTTCTTGCTCCTTGCTCTCTCCTCACTTGAGCCTAGATTTCTCCTCCTATTTATTCTCTCTGCCCACCAGTCCTGTCTATCCTTTCTCCTGCCTTGCTGTTGGCCATTAAGCTCTTTATTAGACCAATCAGGTGTTTTAGACAGGCAAAGTAATACAGCTTCACAGAGCTAAACAAATGCAACTTAAAAGAATGCATCTTTGCATCATTAAACAAATATTCCACAACATAAACAAATGCAACATATCTTAAGCTAATATTTCACAACAAGATTACTCCAAGTTATTCCTTTCAAGGGAGCTGAAGTTTGAGTTGTGTGCTGGAAGATAAAGATGGGTTTGAATGAAAGGGAGCAACAGAATGAAATGGACCATTTTTCTACTTGTCCATTTTCACCAGGATGATGTGGCTGGTAGAGCAGAGGATGTACTCTGAGGTGAATATTCTAGACATTTATTAAAGGTCTACTATGTGTTCAGACACATGCTAAATCCTGGTGCTATCCCAAATACCCACTGCATTCTCTAGAAGTTCATACTTACCTCATAAGTGCAAAAGTTGGGACAGTGGTACATTTCTTCCTAGCTGTAACCAGGGCACAAGTGTTTCAGAGAAGGGCAGTTGTGAGCAAACATGAACCTGCCAGAGATTCTTACACACTGTGTTTGCAGCCAGTTGTGTCTTATAGTAGAGCAGGTCTCTTCTGTGTTTTTTCTTCTTGGTGTGAAGTTCCAGGACATGAAAGAGCTAAAACAAACTTGACGGGCAGAGTGGGAGTGTGTGAACTATTTGATGTTTGATTATATAATTTCTTTTTTTTTTCGAGACAGGGTTTCTCTGTGGCTTTGGAGCCTGTCCCGGAACTAGCTCTGTAGACCAGGCTGGTCTCGAACTCACAGAGATCCACCTGCCTCTGCCTCCCAAGTGCTGGGATTAAAGGCGTGCGCCAATTTCTTTATATTTATATATAATTTCTTTGGTATATAATTATAGTCATTAAGAGAATGTATTGGTGGAAAGGAACTTGGATCACTGCATTAGAATTAAGGCAAAAGAACGAAAGAGAAAACCCAGAAATAGACTCCCACAAATACCCCCAACTGATTTTCATGAAGATGCAAAGGCAAAATGGGCAATCTCCCACCACACATCAAACAACCTCAGGCTGAATCACAGACATCACTGGAAATTGTCAAACTATAAATAATTTAGGGAATAAAAGAAGAAATTTTCTTGAATCTCAGGCTCAGTAAAACTTTTAGATTTAGCCCAAGAGTATGTGCCGTAAAAGGGAAAATGGACAATGCGGACCTCATCAAATATTGGAAAACTTTTGGTTTATGAAAGCTCAAATGAATAAAATGAAAAGACATGCTCTGAATGTGAAACAATATGCACAAAGCACATAAGTGACAAACATGGATCAAAATGGAACATTAACTAATCCAACTGGGGAGCCAGTGAGAGGGCTCAGTTGATGGTGATCTTTGCCACCAAGATTGACAACCTGAGTTCAATCTCAGGATCCAAATGATTGAAGGAGAGAACAAACTCCCATAAGTTGGTCTCTAAACTCCTCATGCAAGCACAACATTCAAACACCCAAATACACATGTGAAAGAGTGCACATGCACATGTGCATACACGCATGCACAGACATATTTGATAGGTAAATAATAAATTAATATTTTAAGATTAAAAATTCAGTTAGAAAATGGGTATCTTTTCATGTGCTTTTTCCATGACTGTATATTTTCCTTGTCAAAATTTCTGCAGTCCCAGAACTCAGGAGGTTGGAGGAACATGAGTTCAAGGTTATCCTCAGCTCATAGTAAGTTTGCACCCATCCTGGGATACAGGAGACTCTGTATTTGTGATAGTTATTAAATGTTCAAGAAAGGTAAGAAGCATATAGATGTGGTAACAGAAGGCAGATTATCCAGGGCCTACTGATCCATACAAGAGGTTCGAGGTTCATTCTAAACCCTTTGCAAAGCCATTGGAGAGGGTCAAATGTACTAATTTGTAGTTTAGTAAATCATTTTAGTTGATGTATGGGAAGCCAAGAGTGGTAACGGGGGGACCAGCAAAGAGATCATGGTAGTAACATTTCTTTAGCTGTTGCTATCAGTACAGTAAGAAATTCTGGAGCTTAGATAGGAAGTGAGTGAAGATAGAGAGACATGAGTGGATACAGAATGTATTCTGGAGGTAGAGCTAACAGAAACACATAGGTAGACTGTGGAATTCTTAGTCCAGAGAATTTTGTAAAATGGAGTAAATAATACATACATACACACACACACAAAGTGAAAGACAGACAGGCACATGCACCCCACATAGAGAGACACATACACATACACACATATAAAGAGAGACATGGAGACACACAGAAACACAAGCCCCACACAGACACAGACACACACACGCACACGTGTGCGCGCACGACAAAGCTATTCTTTTTTTTTATTTATTGACTTTATTGAGCTCTACATTTTTCTCTGCTCCCATCCCTGCCTCTCACTGTCCCTTCTACCCTCGCCCATGATTCCCATGATCCCAATTTACTCAGGAGAGCTTGATTTTTCCACTTCCCATGTATATTAGATCCATGTATGTCTCTCTTAGGGTCCTCATTGTTGTCTAGGTTCTCTGGGACTGTGATTTGTAAGCTGGTTTTCTTTGCTTTATGTTTAAAAACCACTAATGAATCAGTATGTATGATAATTGTCTTTCTGGGTCTCGGTTAACCTACTCAATATGATGTTTTCTGGCTCCATCCATTTGCCTGCAAATTTCAAGATGTCACTTTTTATCTGCTGTGTAGTACTCCATTGTGTAAATGAGCCAATGCTTTCAAGCGCACTTCCCACTTTCTCTTTTATGAGGTTCAGTATGTCTGGCTTTATGTTGAGTTCTGTGATACATTTGGACTTGAGTTTTGTGCATGGTGATAGATATGGGTTTATTTTCATTCTTCTACAGATTGATATCAGTTATGCCAGCACCATTTGTTAAATATGCTTTCTTTTTTCTAAATTTATTTATTTATTTATTATTATGTATACAATATTCTTTCTGCATGTATGCCTGAAGGCCAGAAGGGCACCAGACCTCATTACAGATGGTTGTGAGCCACCATGTGGTTGCTGGGAATTGAACTCAGGACCTTTGGAAGAGCAGGCAATGCTCTTAACTGCTTAGCCATCTCTCCAGCCCCTGCTTTCTTTTTGCTATCTGATATTTTTTGCACAAAGCTATTCTTATAGACTCATGGGAGTACATATCAGAAGTAGAGATAGGCTGGGCGTACAGCTTGATGGTAGAACACATGCTTATCCCGTGACAGGTCCTGGGTTCAATCTTTAGCACCAAAACCAAGCACAAGCAAACAAACAAAAAACACAACCAAAACAAATGAATCACAGAAGTCGAGATGGTGTCCTTATAGATTGGTTGCTTGTCCACTGTATGGCCTATCATGCAGGTCTGGCAGTAGTGTGTTACTCCACCTTTAGAAAACAGAAATCTCGTGTTGAGGAAGAGGAGAGGGCAATGAAACAGAGGTACTGTGAGCACAGAAAGGAGGCTTTTGGGGGTAAAAGGCTACAAGAGGGTGGAGGTTGGGACAGTGAAGTTAGGGAGGAGTATCAACAAAAACTAATTATATTTGAATACACTATAATGAAACCTAATGCTTTGTATGCTAATTTAAAAAATTAACAATAAAACAATTTCAAGCTATGTAAAAAATCTCCAAAATAAATTTAGAAAACTTTCTCAGATAAATTAGAAAAAAAGTCAAATTCCAGGTGGTGGCATTCTGGTGAGCAAAGCAGGGCTGAATGTCAAGGTCAACCAAACATCTTTGCAGGCCAGGAATCCTTGGATGCTGCTGCCATGCTTACAAGTAGCTAAGGCCCTGACTGTCATTGCTGCGCTGTGGACACCAGGGGGCAACCAACTACATAAATTCTGCCTTCTGGAGTTTTTGGAGTAGCTGATGCTGAGGCCGGGAGATAAGAGCCAGCTTTTGGCTTCCAGAGAAATCTATTAGTTTCTAGGAGAATCTTGGTCTTGGGGGACCTGGCGGCTTGTCTGTCCCACCGAGATGTTGAAGCACTCAGTCGTCAGGCCATTCTACAGGCAAAAATAACCCAGTTTCTTTCAGCGTTGATTATTGTATATCCCATTCCTATTCTTTTTGAAAAAATTTATCATTATTTTAAAAGTGTGTGTGTGTGTGTGTGTGTGTGTGTGTGTGTGTGTGTGTGTGTGCAGGCATGCACGTGCATGGGAGTGCAGGTGCCCATGGAAGCCAGAGGCTGTAATGCCTGTGAGTACTGGTGAGTGCAGATGTCCTTGGAGGCCAGAAGGCTTCAGATCCCCTGGAACCACAGTCACAGGTGGTTGTGACCTGCCTGACATGGGTGCTTGGAACTGAATTCGGTTTGTTTGCAAAAGCAGTAGGCACTATTAGTTGCTGAGCCAGCTCTCCGGACCCAGTGGAATATTTCTCAAAGCATTTTAGGAGAAAACAAAACAACTCCCTCATAGTCTGTATTGCTCCAGGATAATTGCATCATGGTCTTGATTCCAATAGGGAGCTCTGTATACTGTGGTTATGCCTGCAAGAGGACAGAGTGGAACTCAGTGTTTCTAGTTCCAATTATACCTGAGCAATTTAAATTTGATGAGTACTCTTATTAATCTCATAGAAGGCAGCCAAGATGGAGGTGAGGATACAGGTCAAGTTGTTGATTGAGAAAATACTTTTGTAGTCTGTGTGCTTAGCTCCAGTGCACCAGGCATTGCTTCAGCATGGATAACAGGGTGTCTCCTAGGTTCTTAGCCCTATGGAGCTAAGAAGGAAAAAAGGGCAGAAGGTGAGCGTGTGAGACTACCTGAACAAACAGAGTGACATTTGGGTTTGCTAATTTCCAGATGGTGGTGCGCAACTGCATTATCTTATAGCAGTAGACTGAGATGGGAGTGGCATCCTGAGCCCATGTGTGAAGACAGTTAGGAGTCATAGGGCATAAGGGAATGGTAAGAAGATCCTTAAGCAAAGCTGAGGGAGGGAGATCAGGGACATGGGCATCCAGGACCCCCAGATGGGTTCTTTTGTACTTGGATTTCTCTGCAGAGTCTGAGGCCAATTTATAGAGCCATGATAATGGGAAGATCAGTGAGGCACTCTGTGCTCCTCTAGCCTGAAAGATGGCCTCAGTTCTGAGTTACAGTGCTGGGTTGTCCCTCCAAGATGCTCTGCAATCCTAGTGATAATAAATGTACTGGGGAGGGCAGCCTGGCACCCTGCACCATTTTGTTATGATCCAACATCAGCTTTATTTAGTACTAAGGTTCAGAAGAATACTAGTATGGCTGCACACCTCACACGAGGCCTGATTTTCCAACAGAGGGCAGCATTTGTTGGGCATGCTTCTCTCTTCTGGAACAAGGCTACTGACAGTTTGAGGGATCTTAACAGGAGAGGGCTATGGGCTGGAAAATGGGTGTATGTCCTGTCTGGAAGGAGTGCATTGAGATTCATTCATGTCATTATTAATGTGAATCGATTTGCCAATTATTAATGGGTTAGTTTTTGTGCTGCTCCTATTTCAACTTTTGTCACAGTGTCAAGAAATATCTGGGGGTCTTGGCTTTTACTAAATTCTCCTCCCCAATTGAGTATTATGAAAAGTCACAGAGGGACTAAAGAGGCTGGTGAGGACTCCCTGCTTTCCCCTGCAAAGAACCTTGGGTAAAGAGTGAGTGGTTTCACAATGAAGCTCATGTATTAATGCTAATTACTAATGCTACTCAAGAGGTCAATCGAATAACATGTTAGTTTTTGTATTGCTGTAACCAGCACATCTTGCAAAACAGAGCTCCCTGTGGGAATCAAGACCATGATGCAATTATCCTGGAGCAATACAGACTATGAGGGAGTTGTTTTGTTTTCTCCTAAAATGCTTTGAGAAATATTCCACTGGGTCCGGAGAGCTGGCTCAGCAACTAATAGTGCCTACTGCTTTTGCAAACAAACCGAATTCAGTTCCAAGCACCCATGTCAGGCAGGTCACAACCACCTGTGACTGTGGTTCCAGGGGATCTGAAGCCTTCTGGCCTCCAAGGACATCTGCACTCACCAGTACTCACAGGCATTACAGCCTCTGGCTTCCATGGGCACCTGCACTCCCATGCACGTGCATGCCTGCACACACACACACACACACACACACACACACACACACACACACACTTTTAAAATAATGATAAATTTTTTCAAAAAGAATAGGAATGGGATATACAATAATCAACGCTGAAAGAAACTGGGTTATTTTTGCCTGTAGAATGGCCTGACGACTGAGTGCTTCAACATCTCGGTGGGACAGACAAGCCGCCAGGTCCCCCAAGACCAAGATTCTCCTAGAAACTAATAGATTTCTCTGGAAGCCAAAAGCTGGCTCTTATCTCCCGGCCTCAGCATCAGCTACTCCAAAAACTCCAGAAGGCAGAATTTATGTAGTTGGTTGCCCCCTGGTGTCCACAGCGCAGCAATGACAGTCAGGGCCTTAGCTACTTGTAAGCATGGCAGCAGCATCCAAGGATTCCTGGCCTGCAAAGATGTTTGGTTGACCTTGACATTCAGCCCTGCTTTGCTCACCAGAATGCCACCACCTGGAATTTGACTTTTTTTCTAATTTATCTGAGAAAGTTTTCTAAATTTATTTTGGAGATTTTTTACATAGCTTGAAATTGTTTTATTGTTAATTTTTTAAATTAGCATACAAAGCATTAGGTTTCATTATAGTGTATTCAAATATAATTAGTTTTTGTTGATACTCCTCCCTAACTTCACTGTCCCAACCTCCACCCTCTTGTAGCCTTTTACCCCCAAAAGCCTCCTTTCTGTGCTCACAGTTCCTGTGTTCTCTTGCCCTCTCCTCTTAGGCAATGTTGTGCCCAGATCACATTCCCCAGAGAGAGACCACCAGAGAGGCCCAGACTGTAGTAAGCAAGGTTTAATTAGCATAATACAAACATGTTTGGGACCCCTGTCTATTGACCTCGTTACAAAGAGGTACAGAGAAAAGTTGTATCTTCTCTGTGGGGTAAGCTTTTAAAGGCATAACTACAAAGAGGCTTTTTGAAGCTGCTTTGGCACCACTGCAAGGACTTTTGCTCTCTCCCATCCTGCTGTGTCAGCTAGTTTTTTGTTCTTAGACCAGGGCCTCTGTTTGGGAGTCAGGCCATCTTTATCAGCCTGTACCAGGTAGCTGGCTGGGCTAAGCCAAGTGTCCTTGTGCTCAGAATCTCTTGGAAGCGAGAGGGGAAGGCCACTATCGTCCTGGGAAAACATTCTGCTAGGAAATTTCTTATCACCCCTTTGAGAATAAGGGGTGAGGGTTCTACACTCAACACGAGATTTCTGTTTTCTAAAAATGGGGTAACACTACTGCCAGACCTGCATGATAGGCCATACAGTGGACAAGCAACCGATTTATAAGGACACCAGCTCGACTTCTGTGATTCATTTGTTTTGGTTGTGGTTTTTTGTTTGTTTTTGTTTGGTTTTGGTGATAAAGATCGAATTCAGGACCTCTCACATGCTAAGCAAGTGTTCTACCATCAAGCTATACACCCAGTGTATCTCTACTGCTGATATGTACTCCCATGAGTCTATAAAAGTAGCTTCAGGCAAAAAATATCAAATGGAAATAAGAAAGTATATTTAACAAATGGTGCTGGCAAAACTAATATCAACATGTAGAAGAAAGAAACCAGAACCATATCTATCCCCATGCACAAAACTTAAGTCCAAATGGTTCAAAGACCTCAACATAAAGCCAACCATACTGAACTTCATAGAAGAGAAAGTGGGAAATACATTTGAACTCACTGGCACAGGAGATCACTTCCTAAATACAACCCTAGTAGCACAGACTCTGAAAGAAACAATTAATAAATGGGATTTCCTGACACTGAAAAGCTTCTGTAAAGCAAAGGACATGGTCAAAAATACAAAATGACAGTCTGCAGAATGGGAAAAGATCTTCACCAACCCCACATCAGACAGAGGTCTGATCTCCAAAATGTACAAAGAACTCAAGAAATTGGTCATCAAAAGAACAAATAATAAAATAAAAAATTGGAGTACAGACCTAAACACAGAACTCTCAACAGAAGAACCTATAATGGCTGAAAGACACTTAAGGAAATGCTCAACATACTTAGTCTTCAGAGAAATGAAAATCAAAACAAATCTGAGATTAAATTTACACCCGTGAGAATGGACAAGATCAAAAACACTGATGACACCTTATGCTGGAGAGCTTTGTGGTAAAGGGAACACTCCTGCATTGCTAGTGGGAGTACAGGCTGGTACAACCCCTTTGGATGTCAGTATGGCAATTACTCAGAAAATTAGGAAACCACCTTCTTCAAAACCCAGAAATTCCACTTTTGGGTATACATCCAAAGGATGCTCAATCGTGCCACAAGGACATGTGCTCAACTATGTTCATAGCAGCATTGCTTGTCATAACCAGAACCTGCAAACAACCTAAATGCCCCTCGGCAGAAGAACGGATAAGGAAAATGTGGTACATTTATACAATGGAGTACTACACAGGAGAAAAAAATGACATCTTGAAATTTGTAGGCAAATTAATGGAGCAAGAAAACATCATATTGAGTGAGGTAACCCAAATCCAGAGAGACAAATATAATATGTACTCCCTCATGCATGATTTTTAAACATAACACAAAGAAAACCAGCCTACGAATCACAATTCCAGAGATGTAGACAACAAGGAGGACCCTAAGAGAGACATAATGGATCTAATCTACAT
The DNA here is from genome assembly GCF_014885135.2 of Alexandromys fortis. NCBI lineage: Eukaryota > Metazoa > Chordata > Mammalia > Rodentia > Cricetidae > Alexandromys > Alexandromys fortis. Next base: position 2,902,349 of record NW_026068148.1, read on the forward strand.
GGAAAGTGGAAAAAGAAAAGATCTCCTGAGTAAACTGAGAGCATGGGGATCATGGTAGAGGGTTGAAGGGGAGGGGAGAGGCAGGAACGGGAGCAGAGAAAAATGTAGAGCTCAATAAAATCAATAATAAAAAATAGCTTTGTGGCGTGTGTGTGTGTGTGTGTGTGTGTGTGTGTATGTGTCAGTGGGGATGTGTGGGGATGTGTGTGTGTGTGTCTGTCTGTCTCCATCCCTCTCTTTATGTGTGTGTCTCTATGTGGGGTTCAGTTGTGTATGTCTCTCTATGTGAGGTACATGTGTCTGTCTGTCTCTCACTTGGTTTGTGTATGTGTGTGTGTAGAATTGACTCCATTTTAGAAAATTCTCTGAATTAAGAATTCCACAGTCATATGTCTACCTATGTGTTTCTGTTAGCTCTACCTCCAGAATATATTCTGCATCCACTCACGTCTCTCCGTCTTTACTCACTTCCTATCTAAGCTTCAGAATTTCTTACTGTAGTGATAGCGACAGCTAAAGAAATGTTCCAATGGGTTTAGAATGAATTCTGAACCTCTTGATTGGGTCAGTAAGCCCTGGACAATCTGCCTTCTGTTACCATATCTATGTGCTTTTACCTCTCTTGAACATCTAATAACTATCACAAATACAGAGTCTCCTGTATCCCAGGATGGGTACAAACTTACTATGAGCTGAGGATAACCTTGAACTCATGCTCCTCTAACCTTCTGAGTTCTGGAATTGTAGAAATTTTGACAAGGAAAATATAGAGTCATGGAATAAGCACATGAAAAGATACCCATTTTCTAACTGGATATTTAATTTAAAAATATTAATTTATTATTTATCTGTAAAATATGTCTGTGCACGTGTGTGTGCAGAGAGAAATAAATAGGAGGAGAAATCTAGGCTCAAGTGAGAAGAGAGCAAAAGCAAGAAGAGGAGAGGGAGAAGAGGAAGCCAGAGTCCAGTTACCTAGCCACACAGCAAGCCACAGAGTAAGAAAAAAGATATATAGAATAAATAGAGAGGAGAACACGGACATTCCCCAACCCCCTTCACTCCCTGGTCATTTGGCAGGGGCTGCTCTCCTCTGCTGGGGCCTCTCTCTCCCTAACCCATCCCAGTTTGCACCCAGGAACCTCCTCCCTTCTTCCTCCCTTCCACGGGGCCACGGGATCCGCCAGCTCAGCCTGTTTGGGCACTGGGTGGGGTGCTGAGGGCAACGGGGAGGGCAGGAATTGCTTTGCTTCAATAGTCTGCCTGCAGCAAGGTAGGCCCTATATCAGCAAAGTTCCTGGCCAGCAACGGAACCTGATCCTGTTCTAGGGGACCCATCAGAGTAGTTGGTGAGTGTGTTCTGGACCCGCGGCAGGAGCCCGGAAACAGAACATGGACATTCCCTGACCCCCTTCACTCCCTGGTCATTTGGCAGGGGCTGCTTCCCTCTGCTGGGGCCTCTCTTTCCCTAACCCATCCCAGTTTGCACATAAGAACCTCCTCCCTTCTTCCTCCCTTCTCCTGGGCCACGGGATCCACCAACTCAGCCTGTTTGGACACTGGAATGGGGTGCTGAGGGCAAGAAGCAGACGGGACTTCCTTTGCTTCAATAGCCTGCCTGCAGCAAGGTAGAGGGCTTTTGTCAAAGGGTTCCCTGGCCAGCAAGAGAACCTGATCCGGTTCCATAACATAGCATTTGAAGGAAGAGATGGGCAGGCACCAAGGCAAGAATTCCTCCACCAATCTGAAAAACAACATGAAAACACCAGAACCCAGTGATCTTACAACAGAAGGTCTTGAACACCCTAATCCAGAAGAAGGGGAAAAATGACACTATGAAAGCAATAGAGTCCCTTAAACATCATGTAAAAAACACCCTTATAGAAATGGATGAGAAGTATAACAAAAAGTTTGAAGGAATGAATAAATACATAAATGATACCCTGGGAAACCAAGAAAAAACAATCAAACAGGTAATGGAAACAGTTCAAGAATTGAAAACTGAAATGGAGGCAATGAAGAAAACACAATCCGAGGGCTGGCTGGACATGGAAAATCTAGCTCAACAAACAGAGACTACAGAAACAAGCATAACTAATAGAATACAAGAGATAGAAGAAAGAATCTCAGACTCTGAAGACACCATAAAGAAAATAAACGCACTGATCAAAGAAAACAGCAAATCCAACAAATTCTCATCAAAAAACATTCAGAAAATCTGGGACACAATAAAAAGACCAAACCTAAGAGTAATAGGGATAGAAGAGCGAGAAGAATTACAGCTCAAAGGCCCAGAAAATATATTTAACAAAATTATGGAAGAAAACTTTCCCAACATAAAGAAAGATATTCCTATGAATATTCAAGAAGCATACAGAACACCAAATAGACTGGATCAAAAAAAATCTCCTCGCAATATAATAATCAAAACACAAAATATACAGGTTAAAGAAACAATATTAAGAGCTGCAAAGGAAAAAGACCAAGTAACTTATAAAGGTAAACCAATCAGACTTACACCGGACTTCTCTATGGAAACCATGAAACCCAGAAGGTCCTGGAAAGAGGTACTCCAGAAACTAAGAGACCATGGATGCAAGCCCAGACTACTATACCCAGCCAAGCTATCATTCACTATCAATGGAGAAAACAAAAATATTCCAGGATAAGAACAAGTTTAAACAATACATAGCCACAAACTCAGCCTTACAGAAAGTAGTAGAAGGAAAATCACTAATCAAGGAGTCCAATAGTAACCACAATAACTCAGACATCTAGAGACCCTTCACCAGCGCAACTCAAAGAAGGGATGCACACGAACTCTACTACTAAAAAAGTGACGGGAGTTAACAACC
>NW_026068149.1:0-119589 GCF_014885135.2 Alexandromys fortis
AGAAGGAGCAGGAGGAGGGGAGGGAGTGGGAACTGGGATTGAGATGTAAAATTTCAAAATAATAATAATAACAATAATAATAATAATAATATAATAAATTTAGACCCTTTGTCTAAAAAAAATCAAACAAATAGAGCAATCCCTAGTCATGAAGCTCTTTATAGGTAGATACCAAGATGACTGTCACACTGCAAGCTGAATACTATTTCAATCAAAAGCAAAGGTATTTATCACCTGAGTTTTTCTAGTGAAATTTTTAACTGGAAAAAAGTATTATTTTCATTATATTAAAACGCAGTGATGGAGCTTACAGAACTCTTCTTTCATGGCTATGCATGCACATGTGTGTGCCTGTGTGTGTGTGTGTGTGTGTGTGTGCGCACGTGTGTGTGTATGCTTCTGTGTGTCTGGGAAGGCCTGAGGTTGCTGTTTTTCTTGATTGTTCTCTATCACTTTTATTTTATAAGTCAAACTCTATTCAACTTTATTAAACACACCTTTCACAAATGTTTATGGCTATTCAGGCCGGACATGGGCAGACAAGTATTAACACAATTTAGGTACTTTCGAATTCCCTTTTTAGGTGGACTCCAAAATCCAGTGGAATCTGTAATTGATGCTCTGAACAGGAGACGTTCAGAATGAAGGCAGACATTACAGGCAAGCCTTGTTCAACAACTTTCCAGAAGCTACGATTGGCTTCCAGGAGAGGAAATGCAGTGAGAAGAATTATCAGTCTGAAAAACCATAGTCTTTTAGAGAAAGGACAGCTGCCTGTTGAGGACGACCATCTCAGTTCTGTCCCTGCAAAACTCAGTCACTTAACACATTAGTTTAAACGATTTCAGGAGGTCAGTTCCAAACAAGTATCTTATTTTAAAGGAGTTAAATCTCCTTTAAATGGTAGATGGTGAGGAAGACATGAAAAAATAAGTTTTGAGTTTTCGTACACCACAAAGCATTTTGTGCTAAGGTGGCCAAATATATCAGCATCAGAGAATGCCACCTGGGATACAAGAAGAACCTTTCAAAACATGGAGAATAAGGTGTTTCTTCCACATCAATACAACTGGGTAGACATTTTGTTAGCAACACATTTCCCACCCTGCAAGCAATAAAGTGTGTTCTGTGTGTTAACAGCATGGCTTAAAACAAAGCAGCAAATCAAAGTTCTGCATTTGCATAACACTTGATAACGATAGTATTTCAAACTCTACAGTCACCAGAAGCACACAGCTACCAAAAATTCAGACAGTTTCCTGGACACCCCAAGGCCCTCAGCTTTCTGTGCTGTTCAGCTTTTGCATGTCCATTTTTACAGGATTTTTTTTCTTATCCTTGCCAGTCTCAGCTTTCCCCTTTTCCCTTGGGACACTGTCTCTCTCTCTCTCTCTCTCTCTCTCTCTCTCTCTCTCTCTCTCTCTCTCTCTCTTCTCTGCAGTGGCCTTTGCAAGCTTATGCTTTGGATTTGGAGGAGCAAGTTTCACAGATAACCTTGAAGATAGATAAATCTCAACTTTCACTTGGGGGCTTTGTCTCCTCTAGCGTTCTTCTGGGCATAGCTGTGGAAACAAAGGTAAGTGTTGACTCAGCAGATAGAGTGGCCTTTGGCTTTGGACTTTCTCATTTCTTCATGACACTGCTCCTGCACCGAATTTTTTTAAAGAGAGGGTTTACTCCTTGAACTGGAGTTCACTGCTGACTGGGCTAAACTGGTGGGCCAGTAAACCTCAGGGCTATTTCTGCCTCTGCCTCCCCAGTGTTGAGATTAAAAATGTAGGCTCCATTCATAGTATTTTACCTAGGTGTAGGAAATGGATGGAAGTCAAGTCTTAATGCTTTGACAAGCATATTACTGAATGAGATGTTTTACCAGGCCCTCAAAATTTTTGAGGGCAGTCTTTTTTAGTTCCAGATAGCAGGAGCTACTTACATTGAACCTTCTGGCCTAGAGAAAATTTCATTGCAAAGAACCTGGTCAATGGTTGTTCTCACAGAACACATTAGTCACTCTGTCCCCCGGGGATGGCTTGCTGTTGTATTTTTTGTTTCATTGCATGTCAGTGAAAGCACTTAGATTCTATAACCTCAAAACAATAGAAGTGATTTCAATAATCAACTTTTGGGTGCAGCATTCTCTGGATTACAGGTTGAGTATTGGCTACCCTTTTTACACAATTAATGTAAGTAAAAAAATCTTCTTTAGCTTTTGTTTCTTCATCTTTAAAGGAGGCTAAGCTCCAAAAAAGAGTTCCAATGAGAACTTTTGTACAGATGCAAAGGTCAGTGTCTGAAATTTGGCAGGAACATGTTTAGATTAGGATGGTCATCTAGAAATGATGTCTTTTATGTTTTTGTCCTTGTTATTATTATTTTTTTCTAAAAGTAGCTGAGCCTTTAAAACTTGTCTTTTATGAAACTAATCTTTCAAACCGTGTGGTCTTCTCAGAACATTGCAGAGACATGACTACTTTGACTTCCTATAGGTCTGGCCCCATTTATTGGATGAGAGAACCAGAGGCACACGCCTGGTCTTTTTCAGAGGCGGCACTGCTGGGGGTTTCCACGTGTGACTTCCCTGCATCCTTAGGTATAACAATGCTAATAAGACTTTAGTAATGACTTACACATAATATGGTCCCAGCCTCCAGCTGCGGAAGTTTCCTGATTCACTCATGCTTGCGACTGATTATATATTAAAATGAGATGATGGAAAGACACGTGTGTGGAAGTCAACCAAGACCTGATATGGACCTTTTCTAGCTGTTTTCCAACTGAAGACTGAAATCATTATACGGTTTCTTAAATTAACTCAAATAAGGACACTGCATGAAGTAAGGAGAGCATGATTTTTATTAAAATTTAGATTCAACTATATGCCACGGCCAGTGTGATAAAACGAATGTTATTTTAAAAGAAGAATCTTGCAAATCACACGATTAAGTCAGGCATGTCAAATGACTTTCTGGCACCTGTGAAGTATATTAATAGTCACTGAACATCGATTATGCTACCCACATTATTTCATGTTGTTAGCTGTTTAATTAACTATGCCCACTGCACCCTCCTTAGCGTTCCTTGAACTTCTGGTATAAATTTGAGAGGTTTTCTTTTTTCTAAGTTGGCTTTGCAATTAGGCAGCTTAAAGAGTACACTCCTAGAGGGAATCCGGGCCTCCCGATAATGACGTCAGTGTTAACGCTTTGCGGGCCTGATTTGTGGTTAGCAAAGTCTAGAAAGCTTTATCTCAAGATGGGATGGGCCAGCGAGAAAGGAGAAGCAAAGAGAGACTGGCCTTTAGGCTTTAGCTGCGAAGTGGTATTTGTAGGTAGGGCCGCTCACCTAGGGCTGGCAGGACAGAGGACGCTAATACACAAAAGGCTACTTCCGCTCAAATTTCCTTACCAAGTTTCCTTCTTTCTGCTGAACTTTTTTTTTTTTTTTTGAGGGGGATGGGGACAGACTCATTCCTAAGAAAGTAGGTGTGCGCGCGCCTGGATGCAGAGATCCTTCCCACATCTCCTATTCTCGTTCCCACATCTGGGGGCGGGGGTGTCGTCTGCAGCTGGACAGGCGGGGCTGGAAGCTGCAGGGGACGCCTCCACCTTCCCACCCGGGACGTCCTGAGCCGCCACAACAACAGGCTCGCGCGAGACAAAGGAGCCGGCACGGGGCGGCGCACAGGGCCAGGGGGGACGCGGGGAGGCGAGGGCGCGGCGCGGGTGGGAGCCGGGGCGGAGACCTCCTGCCCGGCCTCCGGACTCGGTCCAGCCTTTGACCCTCGGTCCCCCGCGGCCCCCCTGCAGGCCTCGCCCCGGCAACCGCTGCCCCGGCCTCAACTCGCCCCTTTCAGCCCCACGCACGGAGCGGAGCGCAGCACCCGGGCGCCGGCGGCATGGCGGTGTCCTGGAGCAGCTGGCTGGCCAACGAAGGGGTTAAACACCTCTGCCTGGTAGGATGGCGGGCCAGGCTGGCTTGGCGCCCTGTCTGTCTCACAGCGAGTTTGATTCATTCTTGGAGTGTGCACGGGTGGGATAAAAGAAGTGGAAGTTTGGGACCGGGACGGGGAGCGGGAGGGGAGAGTTGTTCCAGACTTTTTCACCTAGGCTCAACTTTACGCATTACTGAAGATAACTCCTTCCTGCTCAACCTAGACGAACTTCACTACAGAGTGATGGAGAGTCTACGTGGAGGAAGGGGAAGCCAAAGCGGCTTTTCCTTAGCCTTTCAAAGGCTTGCCTCTTTTACTCTTCCAATTGCTTTAGTTCCCTTCTGCCATGGTGATGTCTGGTATCTTAGCCTCAGTTTGTTCAGGGGTGGATTTACCACCAACCTTTATTTCAGGTGCAGAGTCTGCGTAAGGCCAAACGAGGGTCCTCAGAGTGGCTTTTCCACTTCTGATTGAGCATGCTTTCGGTGAATGCTGAGGTTGCCTGTGCAGGGCTGAGAGTCCAGTGAGGGGCTTCTATGGAGTTGTGTTTTTTTTTTTTTTTTTGTAATTTTTTTTGTAATTTTTGATTCTTTCCTTTACTGCTCTAGCTCATTTGGCTGTCCCTAAATGTCCTGCTTTTCTGGAAAACCTTCCTGCTGTACAACCAAGGGCCCGAATACTACTACATTCATGAGATGTTGGGTGTAAGTGAAACTGGGGTGACCTGGAGGAGTGGGTTTAAGGGAGCAGAGGGCTACAGAGCTTTGTCAGGCTGCCCATTTATCAGAGTAATACTTGTGTAAACACGTTTCTCTCAGAAAGCGGCTCTCTAAGGACCAGGGGTAGTATCTGCTAAAGTGAGGCGAATGAACTTGTCAGACCAGGCTATTAGTGCCTGAAGGAAATTGCTGCTTTTTTGTAAACTGCACCAGGGAGCCCTGAAGGGTTTGCTTCTCCAGGAGGACCAACCTAGGACAGGCTGTTAGTCTACACTTAGCAAGGCTTTCTGCCTGCACCCACGTCTGTCCAGAGCATTTCAGCTGTTTTACTAACACCCACAAAGTGAGCTGTTCCTTACTTCTGGGTAGGTCTCGGCTGGTGGCCTTAGGTGGCTGGCTGGATATGGTTCAGTCTGAGGACACTATCATACAAGCCTCTGCCGTGGTTTGTTTCATGTTGATGTTTCTCTTGGTTGTGCGTCTCACATCCTTCTCCCGTTCCATGTCCACCTTACCTGAGCCTGTGACTGTCAGAATTCCTCAAGGACATCTTACTCTGTATAAGGAGACAGAATTTTTGTATGCAACCACCAAAATTAGAAATGTGTTGTACAATCCCAGGGCAGCCGATCTATCATTGTCACTCGAAAGAGGAGACTTACTGCTTTGATTTTTATAAATATGTAACTATCTAAAAAAGTTAACATTACTTGAGATGAGTTCAGGGTAACTAGTTCTCCTCCTGTGCCTGACATACACATGCTCATGTTTTAGCCTTAGTACTCAGAGACAGTCATTAGCACATGCCAAGCCTGCAGTAAGTTCAACTAATAGATATTTTACAAAACAGACTACTGTATTTGTTATTGGTGGTGACGTCTTTTAACATTTAATCGCTCTAGTTTTAAGTAATGGGTTCAGAAAAATAGTTTAAAAAACAAACGACCTCTTATTGAAGAATTCTGAAGTTAGCATGCTTGCCTTTCTTTCATCCGTCCAACTTTGATCTAGTTATTTAGGACTGTCCTTCACATTGCTTTTTAAATGGACACAGGGATTAAAATCTTTACTGGTTTTTAAATGCCTTACACTCTAATGTAAACTAGCAACAAAACCCTACAAACAAACAAAAACAAGCAAGTAACTGTAGTCTAATAAAAAAAAAAACTAAGAAACTTTTCTCCCATGAATTCCCAAGAATGTCCAGCCTTTCATACCCATTTCTTGAAAACTCACTGCTCAAAGTGAATTAATAAGTTATAAATTTTCAAATGTGAGGCTTATTTCACTTAATACATAACTTGGTGGACCACTTGGGAAAAATCCTGAGATTTACACTAGCAGAATGTCTTCTGATTAGGGTGCTTTTGTTACTATATAAATCTACGATCTGCAAAAGCCATAACTCCTCTTTGAATTTTTACTCTAACCCTGTGACAACATTTAGCAATTAGCAAACTAATTTTGTAAAAATCCAACAAGGTAGTCTTTATGTACTTGGATGCTGTGTAATTTAACTTCAAGTTGATGCTGGTGGCAAATCGAATATGATTAAGATGGCGTGTTCAAGCACATGCACAAAGGAATAGACAAAATCCAACATATTTGAAGGACATATTAAAGTAGGATCCACTTTTCTATCTTCATTCTGCATTAGTGCTTTTGAGCAAATGATATTACAAATCAGAGAAGTCCAAGAACTGTTGGTGCATGGCAGGGACTGGATACATGAGTGAAAGACTCAACTACCTTAGCTTTCTTGGAAACTCCAGACTAATCATAGTGGGTGGACCTCCGAGCTACCTATGCAGGCCTCAACACTTCAACAAAACTCCTTGTAGAAAGGAATGGCCTTTCTTGGCACTTCTGAAAATTACCTGTTGTGAGTTCTGTAGTATTAATTATCTAAGCTATTTGTAACAGATACTTCAATTTACATATTAGTTTCTAATGAATAAGAGCTTCCATCCGTAGTAATACTGTGTACTTTGTAGAGGCATATGTAATGTGACTTTTGTCGATAGTCTTTCTGGGCTTACCTTTCTCATCTTACAAAGATGGGGTATGGTATTATAGTGGAAGAACTTACAGTTTCTTCTCTATTACAAATATGGTGCACCAATGAGATACAATTAATTTTAAAATGTACATTTTGGTCTCCATGTGTTACATTTTTTGCATATTACTTGTTTAATAAGCTAAAATTATATATGTGAAACAGTTCCACGCTGACAGAAATCTAGAAATGCTGAGGGCTATACAAGTATTGTGGTGTTTTAAGTCACCTTCAGGTAAACAATAGGTTTAAACAAAACAAACAAAAGAACATGGTGATATTTCTAGAAATCATTTACATTGCTTTAAATCCCAAATGGAGACTGGAAGACGGCACTTGTCCTGCAAGCACGAATTCCCGAGTTCAAATGCCCAGCAGACACGTACAAAGTAAGGAATAACCACAAGCTTCTATAACCCCAGTGCTGTGGGAAGCGGACACAGCAGGGACACTGAGAATTGCTGGATGTTAGCCCAGCTCCAGGTCAGGGAGAGTCCCTGTCTCAAGGCAATGAGAGGGATAGAGCCAGACATCTGGTATCTACATACATGGGCTCATGTACTCAGACACAGAAGCTTACAGATCACACACTCACTTAGATACATAAACAAACACATACCAAAAAGGGGAAAAAAGCACAAAGGGAAATAAACCCATTCCCCAAACATTTTGATAATAACATTAAGTGCACAGTTGCTCTCATTTATCTGTAAAATGTAGTAACAAAGGTATCCTGGTATCATAAGCTGTAAGGAACCACTGATCCTAAGTACTTATCCCATTGGTTAATATTTTTTTTATCAGTGTTGTTCAATAGAAATATAATGCACGACAAAGTAAAAAGCTGCAGGAATTAACTGAAAAATACCTTTAGCTCAGTAAACATAAAGTATCATTCTTTTGACATATATTCATTATTTAAAAAGATCAAAGTGATATTTGACAGTTTATCTTGCCAAATATTTGTATATTTGTAATAGAGTATGGATTCTGTTCTCTTTTAAGTTATAACCTCATATTGATTCACAAAATTACTAGACTTATTTAGATTTTACAAAGTTCATAGATAATAAGCAGATTCACACACATAAATACACACACATAAACTTTTCTGATAACGCACATGAGCAGTATCAACTTTAAATTTAAAATATAGGAGTCAGGTGCCTGTGGCGTGTACCTGTAGTGCCTACAGTCTCAACTACTTAAGAAACTGTAGCAGGTGGGTTGCTTGAACTCTAGGTAGCATGGTAGTAAGACCCTGTCTTGAGAATAAAAGTTAATAAAATCACTGAACAAACACAACAAATCAGTCCCATATTAATCCTAGGCATAATTAACATACCAAATCACCAGATGTGGCAAGTGGCTTGTTTTGGACATTTCAAGTAACAACTTTGGAGGTAGAATATTGTTACCTGGATAGTCATGTGACCTTACCATTCACCAAACTAGCTCAGTTACAGATGCCTCTGGGACCAATGAGATGGCTCAGCAGGAAAAGCGTTTGCTGCTAGACCTGGTGAACTGGGTCAATCCCCAGGACTCACCTGGTGGAAGGATTGAAATGGCTTTCCTAAGTTATCCTCCACACACACACACACACACACACCACACACATGCACGCAGGCATGCACACACGCACCCCCTCAAACACACACACATGCACAAACCCCATAAATGTAAAAACAAAACAAAACAAAACAATTTATCTAGATCTGAATTTTGGTGTCTTCCGAGTTCCTTCTCCACTGAACAGAAGTTCACACTGAATAGGATGGTGTGGGATGTGATAATTATTGGCTTGGACCATAAAATACTTCTCAGAGTTCTGCGTCATGATCGAAACTTGCTGGTGAGAGCTGGTTAGCGTTATGGGAAAGCCAATTCGCAAAAGTGGAGTGTTTGTTTTTATGATCATGTGGTTGTTTTTAGAACAATTTTAAAGGTTAGGAAACTTCTGACAGAGAAGAACCACTGGAAGATTAAGTAAAGGTGAGATTAATATGCTTTGGTAGGATTTCTTAGGATTATTTGTTCCTAGATTGAGAGGCAACCTTATCACGGCTGGTTTATGCTCAAATTAAAGTGCTAATCAGATCATGCACGCCTTTGGAGATGTTTAATTGTGACAAGCTGCATTTTGGAAACAGCCAAACAAACAAATAAGTAAATCCAAGATAACTTCATCCAATCTCCCATAGCATCTTTTAAAATAAAAGATACTTCTGAATGTTTAAGGTGAACTCTGTTTCCATTTATTTTTTTTAAGGATGTAAAATGTGGTTACTTTTTTTTCCACCACAATAATGAATACCAATGTATTATGAGCCACCCTGAGAAAACTAGGTTTGTGCCTTTAGTTGGTATAAAGTCATTGTTTATAGTATTAGATTTCATAAACACAATTTCTTTCTAATGTATCATGTGTCAAAAAAAAAAAAAAAGAATCTGGACTGAGTGATGTAGCTCTGTGGTCCAGTGCTTGCCTAATATACACAGTGCCCTGAATGCTACCAACTGTCAAGGGTGTTTTTTTTTTTAATTGCTATAAATAATATAATGTGAATCAAACATATATCTTCTAATAACAGATCAAGTTGTCTCAATTTTCTATATTGTATTCTCTACAAATTAATTTCTTTGTGCAAAATATTTATTTTCTCTGTAATTGTTCTTAGGCTATGATGAGAACTTTTTTTCCCTCCTTTTTCCCACAAATGTTTGAGATCTACTGCAGTGATCTTTTCCTTTGGAAAGCCTTAACTGAGATTTCCATGTTGAAAGAAAGTTGAGAGTGTTCTGACTCTTTTTAAATCTCTAGTGATAGCCAAGAGCATTTACCATGTCTTGGTGCCTAGGGTTATTCCATAACGTTTTAGGAGGCAGCTCTCTGCCTGTTCCCAATGGGGTCTGTGGTCTCCAGGTGGAAAGACCTGGGGTTTCAAGTCAGTGTTACTTTCACAGCTTTGAATCTGCTGAGGAAGGAAATAATATATGTTCTTTGAATTTCCAACCCAAGGGGGCTTAATCATTAACTCTTCCCCTTATTCTATAAATTATAAAAGTCTCTGTCTAGACTTAGCCACGCATGGATTGAGCTTTCAGCTCAGAGATATTTGTAGGCAAGAGTTTTTGTTGATGTTGAAATGCGAGATCTTAATCACTGACCAGTGAGAGGGTCTATATTATATTACTTTGACATTAGTCACATGTTCTTTATCTGCTTTTACTAGGTAGCAAATTTTGGTATTTTTTTCCTGATACCAAAAAAAGCAAGAAGGAAAATTCGCCGCTAGAAACACTGGGCTATAGTCCAAGAGCATGACTAGGAAGTCAAAGAGTCTATAATTCAGTTTCTACAAAACAAAAAACTGAAAAACCTCTAATTCGTGGTTTAATTTAAAAGATAAATAATTAATCAATGAAATGATATATTTATGGTCTAGATTCCACTAGTCTCCAATGACGCAATGTTATTGATATTACTACTTCCATCACAAAATGAAGAAAACAGATTTGAAAATGTTTAAGATCATCTCAGCTTCCACTTTAATGCGGTTTTATATATTTATAAAAATGAATGATGTGGTAGACACATAGCAGAGGTTAAAGATTAAGCCCTAAATTTCCGATATGTGGAATTGGGAGTAACCTACGTAAAATATCTCATACTTCTTTAACAATTTCAGAAGAATCAAAAATAAGCTCAAGGCCGAAAATAAATTTTACCCTGAAGGCAAGTCACTAAGCTTCCTCAACTGTCATATGTGTTCACGTATCATTTCATATAAAATAAAAAGCTAGTAGCCACGCAGTGTGGAGTTTAATGTGTTCTTTTTCTATGATTTCGGCTATTATTATTGTAAGTGCATGAGCATACATGATATATGTGTGTGATGAGGGGAGGTGGAATGTGCCACAGCATGGGACTGGAGGTCAGAGATACCGCATGTGCCACCAAAGCTCTAACTTAAGTTGCCTAGGGTATATAGCCATCTTGACAGTCCAATTAATGCTGTTTATTCCAGCGGGGCTAACTCTGGCCTGAGAATCAATAGGTTAAATAGTGTTCAGGCCACTGATTCCGTGGACGACAGTGAATGAACCACTTCAAACTCCAGTTTTCTATTTTGGAAAATATAAAAGGAAATCCACGATAAGGCATGCAAACACACGGCACCACTGGTACATGGCTGTAATCACAGTACTCAAAGGGAGGATCACTAGGGCATGGCTACGCAGTATTTTTGTATGTAGACTGTATGCGTGTGTCTTGGGTTTGGGGAGACACATGCTGTGGCACATGTGTGGAAGACAGTTTGTAAGAGTGGTTTCTTTCCTGCTAACGTATGCATGCCTTGGAGAGATAAAGCTGATGCCACCAGGTTTGGTAGGGAGTGTCTGTATTTGCTGAGCTCTCTCGGAAGCCTACATTCTCTGTCCTTAACTGAGGTTCATGTACATCCTCTCACAATGGTCCTGAATGAGATTTTTTGGATGTTTGTTTATATATTATGTATTATACCTTTATCTTTGTCAATAAGTACTTGATCAAACTTATATTATTAAAGACTACTATATTATTCTGAAAATATTTTCAATATTTATTTATTTTATTTTGTTTAATGAATGATTTGTCTGCTTGTATGTCTGTGTGCTACTTACATCCTTAGTGGCCACAGAGGTCAGAAGGCAGCATTGGATTTCCTGGGACTAGAGTGTTAGAAAGTTGTGAACCACCATGTGGATGCTAGGAATCAAACCTGTGTCCTCTGGATGAGGAGCAAGTGCTCATAACCACTGAGCCGTCTCTCCAGCCCTACTACCTTTATTTCAAATAATGTTCTTCGTTGATCCTTATACTTTCTTCATGTCCTTGGGAATCAAATAAATGAACTCTCCAGGAGCAATAGGATCAGCATTTCCTTTTGATAGCTTAAATGGCATTAAATCTGACTCCAGGGAACGAGCTTTGTGGATTCTGAAGGCTGTTTGGTTTCACGTGCAGCACAGGCCCTAGATCCTTCTATTGAGAATTAGTCAGCCTGCAGAAACGTGAGGGAAGACAGTAGTCCTGTGATGTGCCCCAGAGACTAAAGGGATTGTTACAGTCTTCCTGTACTCAGAGTAAAACTGAATGTGGAAAGCCAATCTTCTAACTTCTATTCAGTGTTTCTTCATGTCCAATCTGCTAACTACTGAGTTTACCATAGTAACAATTTTTAAAATCCCAGAGCTAATTCTGGAGAGGAAGAATAAAGATTTCTTTGTACTTTCTTATTACAAAAACTTCGGGTTTTAGAATTCTATGGAGATGAGTTTAAATAATGGTTCAGGGCTTTTTTTTTTTTTTTTTTTTTTTTTTTTTTTTTTTTTTTTTTTTTTTGAGACAAAGTTTCTTTTGTAGCCTTGGCTGTCCTGGAACTTGCTCTGTAGACCAGGTTGGCCTCGAATTCAAAGAACATGTTCAGGCATTCCTATGCATTTAGGCTTTGGGTAAACTAAGTTCTGACACAATCTAATGTTTGAAATGAAATTTAGGTATTGAAGATTGCATAAGAAAAGGCAGGTGCAATGCTTAGCATCTGGTACATAAATGCTTAGAGTATAAGTATTGCTATAAATACTATATAGTAGTATTTAGTGTTGTTGGTAGTGACACTGTAGATACCATTAAAGACTAATATTTTGTATTATTTATGTTTATAAGTATACATGCTAAATGGGGTTCAATGACATAGAGATGGGGGGGATTTGCTGAGCATACAGTACATGGCTTGCAAGGCATGTTGGTTTGTCCCTTTATCCATTATTGTAGTGCTTATACGATGCTTAGTAAATAGATATGCAGTAATGAGGCTGTGTTTCATTGGTCATCTGGAACCTTTGATTGACCACTGCTTTCATCCCTGCTTCTTTCTGAGAGGAGAAAGATATGTATTGCTTTTTGTTATGGTCGCAAAGTTTGTAGGAACTTGACTGATTGTTGGGTAGAATTTCTGTTTGAGGTAGATTTTTTTTAATTAGGAAGTCATTAAGAAGACCTATTACTATTATTAATTGCAGTTTTTAAGCAAATAATAAAATATAATTATCTCATGATATTGTTCTGATTCTTTAAACAAAGTTAAAGTAACAGCAGTGTTCATGGAAGTCTACTCATGGGCTTGAAATTGGTCTATATTCTTACTATATATTTTTTAAAAGTCCTGAATCTTCTTCAACACAGGTCCTATTCATAAGAGGAAGTTAAGAAAAGAATTTAAACATGAAGGTCACTGTGTTATTTTTAAAATCTTGAAAGATGGCAGTTTCCTTCTTTCCTGTATTCTCTTCCTTTACAACCTTATATAGTAATTCATGTTACTACTCGTTACCCGGGAAAACACAAATATGTTCTAGTCATATCCGTATTACACAGCACATTATGACATGTTTAGGGGAACTGAACGCAGCACAGATGTGAAAGATGTCATATAGTGTTTGTGTCTCTCAGCAGGCAACAGGTTCTAATTACCATAGTGCCATGGCATGACACTCCTGAAGGTCACTAAGAAACGTTTGCAGAAAGCAATAAGAGAAGGGTTTTCCTTCCTGAAGGAAAACTGGAGTTAACTTCAATGTCAAATATACCACTTACATTTACAGAAGTGCCTACTGAAGTGTGACTTCAAATGCCTGTGCCATGTTATAGGTAATAAGGAAACTTGTTTAACAGCAAGTTACTCGCTTAGGAAATACTCAGCACCTAGAGCCTACTTCGCTTTACACCTTCATAGACAATAAAGTTTGCTCTGTGATAAACTTAAACGGTGTGACATAGCATTTATGATGAAAATGAGTTCTTTCCAATACTGACAATGGTACTAAGGGAATAGTGGAAGGAGTAAGTAGAATGTAGATTTTGATTGTGTGTATTGTTAGAAATTAGAAAGCTGAATTTGACAATGGTTTCTATGATATGTTATTTCAATATATTGTCTTATATGGCCTAATTTATTTCTATGGCCCTAGAAATTCTTAAAGACAGGTATCTGTATTAAAAGTCACATGTAGTAAAGGCAAAATGAAATGAATTATGTACTCAGAGTAAAGCATTTTATATCTCTGGGATTAAAAATAGAGAGATTTTTAAATTAAGAATTGTTTAAGAAATAACTTTAGATGATGCCTTTTTTGACCTGATTCCCTTTTCTCTTAATAAAATTTTCAATTTCATGACTTCAGATTATGAGTAAGTTAAAAGTAAAGTTAAAAGTAAACATTTAACGAAACTTGGGAAGCTCACTTCAGCTGGAGGGAAACAGCCTGACAGCTGCTCTGGCAGATTTCTAGTCCTTGTTTGTCCAGCTCCTTCCTCAGTATGCTTTGCCTGTGTGCCTTCCTCTCACCCTGCCATCCCCGACTTCAAGGTGCATGATGGTACTCTAAGCAAAGAGGGTTTGATATGAAACTTGAAAGTAAAAAGTAGTACCTGCGGGTACAGATGAGCTGATGAGTTAGTGTGATGACGCTGCTTTTATCTACCCCACTGATAGTCCTTGCTCATGTTACCTTATAAGTTACGTGGGCGTTTTGAGCTGTGTCAGATATTCTGGTTTGAAGAAACATGATCTTTGAATTCCATTTTCAAAATACATTGAAGTAGACAAAGTGAAAAATTTCTTTTCTTCCCCCATAGTTCATAATGTCTAAGGGGAACACCTGACAAACATCAGTGGTTTGTATTAATGTCTTTCAGCTGGCATGGAATGACACAAGAATGTAGGATTTCCACACGAGGTTTCAGTCTCTATTTGAGAGATAAGGTGGTGTTTGCTGTTGGGAGTTGTCTGTATCCCATTTGTTACATCTCATTCTTCTTTTCTTTAGAGTTGAATACCGTCTTGGAATCTAGAAACTTTCACTGAAACAACTATTTAGATGTTTGAATTTTGTACATCTTTTCAAACATAAGATAGAAAATTCAATTCTTTGAAAAGTTTAGTTGCTGGTTCAAACTGGATTCATTTTTTCAAAAGTTTGTTTGAATAAAACTGGTCTATTCTTGTAGTTGAATATGTCAAATGTAAGGAGAAAAAATGCATTTTAAAGGAAGAGTTTTAGATATATAAAATTTAATTTGTTGGAGTCTTTTTGCCATCCATTCTAACTTCTGTTGAAATGAGGTGTTTGCCATTAATGTTTTCTGAGCATGATGTGATTCTTAGTTCAAAGGTCAAAATGGAAATAACTATAGACATCAAGAGTATCAATGGTAATGGTATGATATTGCACAAATAGCATAAATTTTTGAACGTTGACCAAGTTGTGAGCTTCAAATTATACTTTATATAAAATTTATTAACTACAGGGTCTGGTTCTTCAATTTCCATTGAAAATGTAGGTACCCGCTTTGGCTTTTAATTTTAGAAAGAATATGGGAAAATTTGAAAATGGATTAATGACGAGGGATGAGGCAAGGGTTTGGGATGGTTGCCTTGGATGAAGAGTGTCTGCGAAGTCACTCTGCAGGTGATGATTGTTGTCAAATGTGGTATGTCTATCCCTTGAGAAAATCTGGGCCCTGCTGAGTTTTCAAGTCGATCGTTCAGCAAAGTCAGTTGTACTCCTGACCATTCCCAGGTCCCAGATTACTTACGTTGAAGGAAGAAAATTTAGCAGTGTTATTTAACCAACTTCTCTAATTCTTGAAGCTTTTTTATATCTTAAAAGGTAATAAAGACTTAGGTGTGGGCACAAACATCATCATAAAAAAAAAAAAAGAGATCACCATATCATAAAAAGAGATGATTCATCTCACTAATGTCTTTCAGCCAAATAAGTGAAGCCACTTCATGGGTTTACTGGAAGTATTTTTGTTCCTTAAAGCCAAGTGAAGGTGGTTTTTAATGCTCTTTAACTTCTTCGGTTCTAAGTCTTAGAAGCCAGTGACCTCAATTGAGGCCACAGGTGTTACCCGAGATCCACATTTTTTTGCTTGGCAGCTGCTGATCTCTTCCTTCAACAGCACTGTCTGTAGAAGCTCATGAACATGCTTATATGCAATCTTGAATTCCAGTCCTGTTGAACTTTAACTTTCCCAGACAGACACAGTCTAGAAATGAATCACTGTTGTCATAGTGGTTGGATACATGAAAGACAAGCTAGATACAAACTGACAGAAATATCAAGCTCTGATACTGTTTTCCTCTGTACTTTAAAGAAAGAGGCTTAAATTCTTATGTAATAGCTACATGCTCCATTGACTTGTAATAAACGTTTATGAGGAAAAACCATGCTTGCATTGAACATAAAAGAATCTTCACTTTTAGAAAGAATGGAAAGAAATACACTAGCATTCAACGCAGGAAGGATTTAAGTTGGCAATAAGGAAATCTGGATACAGAGTAGGATAGGTTCTTGCTGTTTGGTTATATATTTATTTTTATGAGGAAACAATTCTTAAGCCTGTTCTATTTATCCCGGGCCCGCGCCCTAGGCTTCAAGGCTCACCGCAGCGGCCATTTAGCGTGCATGCCTGTGAGTGTAAATGTGCGTGAACACTTTTGCACATGGGCAGAACCCAGAGACTGCAATCAAGGTGTCTTCCTCTGTTGCTCTCCACCATATTTTTTGAGACAAGGTCTCACACTGAACCCGGAGCTCAGTGATTGACAAGAATGTCTGACCAGGAACCTCCAGGGATTTACCTGTCTCTTCACTCTGGCACTAGGGTTACACACAGCAATGACTACACTCAGCTTTAAACAAGACCCTGGGCAGGGAGCCTGGGTCCCTGTGCTATGGTGGCAGGCATGTTGCTCACTGATCTCCCATCGGCTATTCCTCTGGAAATGATCACTTGTTTTGGAGATTTTCTTTTCCCTTCGCACTGTTTAAACTGAGAAACGGTGTCAGTTGTAGTCAAATATTACGGGAAAGTTTGAAGTTTCTAGGGCAGCTGGAGGACAGAAGCCTGTTAGCATTATTTGACCTCAGTTATAGTTTATTACAGGCTTAAGGATGTCCACTTTCATTTGTTTTATAAGAAGTGATGATTGGAGAATATACATTTTTAAACAATTAATCAATATGGATGATTTCCTAGTTGTCCACCACATGCCATCTATAACTGACTTGGTGAAGCCGTATCAAAATCATTATTGTTTAATCTGATTTTTAACTAACTCATAACTGAATGCCATTTTTATTTTCCCCATCTGTCACCTGTTTCTCCTTTCGCTCCTCCCACTTTCCCCCTTCTCCTTCCTCCTCTTTCCCTTCTCCTGTCTGATTCCTCTTCGTTCTACCCTCTCCTGTCCTTGTCGTCTTCTCTTGTTCTCCCTTTTCTTTGTGGTTCTGGAATCAAGTTTATGGACTCTCACATACTAAACAATTGCTCCAGTACTCAGCTAACTGTTGTTTTGTTTTTAGTGTTTTTAGTGTGTGTGTGTGTGTGTATTGCATACACGTGGGTATACCCACCCATGTGTGTGTGTCGGGGGGTGTTTACAAGGCACAAGCCTGTCTTCTGTATCACCCTTGACTTCCTACTTCATTTATTTATTTATTATTTTATTTTGAGACAGGATTTCTCGTTGAACCTGTAGCACACCTACTGGCTTGACTGACTGGCCATCGAGCCTCCAGAATTCACCTGTCTCTTCCTCATAGTGTTGGAATCAGAGGCATACACCATCATGCTCTTTTTTTTATGGGTTTTGTGGATATAAACTCAGTTCCTAGTGCTCGTGCAGCAAGCATTTTACTGCCTGAGCCATCTCCCCAACTCTCTAGCTCATATTTTCTTCTTGAGTGAAGTTTTGCTGCCATGGAACATCCATTGTGTTCTAAATTCATATCCTTATAATGATGTATTCATTATACAAACTGAATAATGAAACCATTCACATAAGAAAAAAGAATTGATTTATAGGCACAAGAACCACAGTATCACAGGCATTTTAGGTTATGAAAAAGAAAATACAAAAACCTTCAAGATTTTGGAGCATTATATAATCAGCTTCTTCATGGGTTTGTCTTTTATCTCTATTTGTTTGATGACCACATTTTATTTTTGCCACCTTTCATTGCTCAAACCATGTTTTGCCCAGTGAGTACTTATTACACATAAAGTCTTTATGAATGACTATGCATTTTGAGATCACCAGGAATAAGACGCAATTTAAGCTTTGACATTTAACCTGTACGGACACTTGATAAGTTAGGGAGATGTGAATAATTAAATATAAAACAATCTGGCCTGTAATTAAATGCTCTTTGACATAAATGAATCATTGAAAAAGGCTCCAGGCTTGTCAGAGTTTCTGAAAATGGGAGAAGAGATATAGAGGGCAGAGTGAAGTGTTTGCTCTAATAGATCCTCACAGAAAAGTAAGCCTTGAGCTGGAGTTCCAAGGTTGTTAGAGTTTGTCTATTTGTCACGGAGGCTGCATAAGGTCAAGTTGCATCACAGATGGGATAGAAATACTGTGAGCTGTGGATAGGGAACGGGGACTTGTAGAGATAATGTGGACTAATTTAAGCAATGCATCTGGGAGCTAATCTGAGCCACATATGAAAATATAGCCTCATGGCCTTATGATATCATCAATTTGGCTTGTCAAAACCTACTTGTAATATAAATTAAGACAAAAATGGCTTGGACTGACTGACCCCTGTAGACTCATGAAAGAGTTCTAGCTGCTCTCAGATATTTTTACAGACTGGGCATTGCTCATTTCCAGAATTAGTCTGAGCTGCTGGAAACGGGAGAGTCGAGAAGACTGGTTACTTCCGGGTGATAAGACAGAGCGGTTCTGAATTCTAAGCCTAGATCTGAACTGTATTTCTTGAGTGATCACTTTTTGTTCCCTCTTTTTACTGGTGGAAAAAACGTTGAAGGGCCATTCATTTATTCAGCATCTAATAGTTGCTTAGAACTTCCTTTGAATTCATTAGATGCAGATGGGTGAAATCAAGCTCACCTTCATAATTGTAACGGGGACCCCATTCTACAGAGATGAAGATGAGATATCTGAAAGAATGGACTTTAGAGAAACTTTATCTTATTTTTGTGGATGGCTAACAATGCCTGTTGCTAAGCACCCCTACACTTAATTCTATATCATGCACTTATTACTATATATTTCTTTCTGATGTATGTACTATTGTCTCTTCGTTTTTCAAATTGCAGGTGAGAAAAAAATTAGGTTGAGATAGAATAAGTATTACGTAAGTTCACACAGCTAGTAAAGAGACTTCTAACTTAAATTAATGGCTTCAGAGTGTATGCTGAACTGGGACAGCATAAAATTAGTTGTGAGTCTTGAGGGGCCCACAACAGAGCTTTTTTGTTTGTTTGTTTGTTGTTTGTTTTGCGTGTGATATAATATATACAATTATGTATGGTATATGCACATTTGTGTGAGGTATGTGTTCCAGGCATACGTGTGTGTGATATAGCTATGTGTGGTTTATGAATGTGTGTATGTGTACATGTATGTGTGCACGTGTGGGCCTGTGTTTATAAATTCAAATGCGAACGTGAAGGACAGAGGACAATGTGAGGTGTCCCTCTCAGTCATATTTCCTTGAGACAGATTTCTCATTGGTTGTACCTGGACCAAGGCCGGCATAAGCTAAGCCCCCATTCTTCTGACCTGACCCCCACTGTGTTGGGGTTGCAGACATGTGATCTCTTCTGGCTTTTTATGAGGGCTCTGGTAGTCTGATTTCAGCAAGCACTTTTAGCCACTGAGCCATCTCTCTAGACTGCTACCCATCATGAGATACAAAACCCAGAATTCTACAAAGGGCATTGAAGGTATGCAGATTTTAAAGTAGCCCATCAGTACATCGGGCATTTCTCATCTGTAGTCAGATTTGGGAAAGTCTGGTAAAGTCTTCCATGTCATAATAGGAAACTCTAGGAGTTGAGAAAAAAGGATGAGCGGATAAAAGGGTAAAGAGGTATTGTGCTTTGGAGGGGTACTGGATAAGGTGTGTAAACTCACATTTTCCTCTGCCTGTGTTGTGTAGTTAGGAAATGACAGTGCCTGGAGGGGAGTTCACCTCCCATCCTTGTTTCTTTATAAAATGTTGGTGTAGTTTAATTAAATACAAACAGAAGAGCTGATGATCTGCCAGTCTATGAAAGAGCTGTAAGAATTAGGCATTGTATAGTTTAATATACAATACTTGGTTTAATTAAATATGGTTCAGAGGGAGAAGAATCAATTAAAATTAACTTTACAGGATCACATATATCTTGACAAATAGCGGATCACAATACACATACGCTTTATAAACTCTAGTATTTTATTTTTCCTGGAAATGGCTGATTGTTGATGCACAAGAGGAAGCTAAAGAAAGGGACCTGTTCTATACGTACTATTAACACTGCCAAGGCCTTTTCAGAGCCCTTTGAGCAACATATTTGCATAGCCCTTTGTAAGATGTCATATTTCTCCAAACTGTGAAGAGATTCCTAGTTGGAAGAAAAATGCTTGTTTGAAAATTAATTCACCAGAAAAGGTACCTGGTGTTGTTCTCCTGGAATTGGCTAATTCGCAGAATTTTTTTTCCTTTTAATTTTTTTAAAAAGTCTTTTAATAAGATGCCAAAACTTTGGGTAGGAAGCAAACCACATGAATGGAAAGCTTTTAGCTTAGGTAAAGTTAAGAGGGAAATAGGAATGTTGGCTTTACACTCCATGTAATGTAGTGAGCTGCAGTAGGAGCAAATTCTGTTCCTACTCTTTCTTCCTCATTGTATTTTCCCCTACTAGTGTAGAAAAGAAGGGTCATGGCTTCACAGTGAATCCTGGGAATCAGACTTACGTGTCACGAACGCAAGGACAACAGTTGTTCTATAATCTTGGATCCCGTAGAGTAAGGAATATGGTGGTGATCTTCCTGTGCCTCTTTTGTGGATTTATTTAACAGAGGTGCCTTGGGAAGTGTCTGCGACGATAAGCAACTCGTAAAATTATTTCAAGAGTTACAAACGCCATCAGTTATTTTCAACATGAAAAAATAATACTAGACCAGGAAATCATCCCCTTTTCAGACCCCCTTTATCTTCTGTTTTAGATATCCATTTCAGGAAATTGTTATCCAGTGCAGCTCTGTGGGTGGAAGTTACCAGGAAACAGATTTCATCTGCACATAAGAAAATAAAACAGTTTGACAGTGGAACAGACTGCTGTCTCCGGAGGAATTCAAGCAGGATGTTTCCTCTTGGCTGGAAACTCGCAGAGAAGAGATAGACCCTAGGTTAGATGGTAGGAGATGAGACCCTTTAGGTTTTCTGGTTATAAAAAATATATGTTCTACAACAAGTGATGGTGACAATTTAGCCAGGGAAAAGACTTCTTTTATACACCCCTAATGGGAATAAAAACTATTGTCGTCTCCATAGACATCACCACAGAGTGTGCGCAAAACAACAGCAAAAACCCCTAAACACAGAACTGCTGAGTCATTCCTCACTCTATCCCTGAAGGAATTTGTGTTAGCCTACAGCTAAGATACCTGCACCTCCACGTAAAGAAGCATTAATCACAGTAAGCAATCATGGACTCCGGCACATCAGAGATGAGTAGATAATGTAATATGTATACACAGATGTTTACTTAGCCAGAAAATAAAATCATTTCATCTGCGGGAAATTGAGAAGAACTGGAGATCCTTAGGATAAGCAAAGTAAGTCAGTTCCATAGAGAGAAATGTTGTTTCTTTCACATATAGGGAATCTAGATGTTTTTTTAAAATACAGAAGTGCAAAATAGGGACAACCAAGGAAGAAACGGATCAATGTGGGGAGAGGGGAGATAGAAGGTGAAGGGGACATTGTGAAAGAACGTTATTTGAATGTACTCAGTGTCGCCATGACACCCCCTGCTTAGTGCAGTCAATACATGTTGATAAAAACAGAGCTGGGAAGGAGCTTTAGATTCGCAGGCATGCAGATTGCCAGGGGAACAGAAGCCTTTGGAACAAGTCACTAAAAGGCAGTGTATTGACAGGTGGACCCCATCCCCAGTGAGGGTGATAATGTATCTTTAAAAGCTGTGCCATTTGTAATTAGTTACTAGAAATCTGTCTTACGCAATGGGTAGATATATTGAGAAAGTTTATATGCAAGATGCTTACCTTAGATGTTTTATTCTGCCTAATGTTAGAAACCTTAAAAAAATTCAATTGTATGTGAATACCTCCAAAAATGGACATAAGCCATCATTGTATAAACAAGCAGTAGGATTATCATAGTAGTTAAGATTAATATAATTGAGGGATATTTAATATTGTGAAGTCTGTTTAGCTAGATATAACCATTTGAATTTAAAATATGATTGTTTTTTTTCTGAAATTTTAGTATAATTACATCATTTCTCCCTCCCATTTCCTCTATCCACTTTTAAGAAATTATAATTAACTTATTTTCTACTTACGGAGTAAAAGGAATTAAGATTGATAATTCAAAAGACTGCATATTAAAGATACACAACTCAATTAATTATGTGTATATACTGTGAAATAGCACTTAAGTCAAGCTAATTAGAATATCTGCCAACTCAATAAAAAGAATTATACTTTAATAAAGTTAGTGACAACATAAATTCCCTGACAAACCCTGGTTATTCCTGACTCCTTTCTAGAGGTAACTCAGACATAAGTGGCTTGTCATTAACAAAGTTTCATTTTTGTTATCAGTGATATACGGTAACCAAGGTACCACGCTCTGTTCTAGTTCCTTCTAGTCTGTTCCTTGATAGTAGTTGTTATTAAACAGCAGTCCCCTTAATGACCACTCTCATCCAAAAATGCACTTATCCTGTGCTGTGTATAGTTTGAACGTATGTAACCTCTCCCCTTTCACTCCTACAGTGCTGGGTTTAAGAGTTGAGGCCTTTAGTTGATGAGACAAATAGGCCAGAAGGGTAGAGTCTGCGTGACAAAGACGAGGGTATACTATGTAAGGAATCCCTAAAGAAGAAGGAAAGACTAGTTCATGTTCCATGTCTGTCTGTGTGTCTGTTCATATCTACTGATTTCCATCATGATGTTCAGTTGCACCCTGAGAACAGCCATCTACAAAGCAGAAAGATGGCCCTCACAGACACACTGAACACCCTGGTAGCTTGTTCTTGGATTTTCTGGACCCAAGAGCAATAGAAAACAAACAGATGCTTTTGAAGTTGCTTTCTTTAAGGTGCGTTGTTAAAGATGGCCAAGCTAACCCTGCACAATTATGAAATCACACAATAAGACATCTGGATACAAGTACCTGAATTTTCAAATACAGGGCTTTGCAGCCTAAATTTGCTACTCCCTCTTTGTCTGTAGCAACTTAACTGCCTATAAAGCTAATCTAACTTAATGTTATGTAACATCAGCTGAATGAAATTAAATAAGACAAATATAATAGAAAAAACTATAACATGGTAATAGAATTCTAATTCTTTCCGGAGATGGCGGGGGTCTTGATTTCTTTAAGCTGTTGTTTTCCAATGTGCTGAAGAATTTTGAGGACCTTGAGGACTAATGCTTCAATAAATAAACATGGTGGGGGGCGGACAGATCAAGCAGTCCATCACAAGGATTTCAAGATTTCAAGTGTATGTATCATCTTACCATGACAGCACACCAGAAATTCTGTTAATTATGTCTCTGGGACATTGGGACAAACGTGAACTAGGAAAATAATACTGCCCTCTAGTGACCACCAGCTCCCTGAGACGGGAACTCTGGAGCGTTCATTTCAGAATGTGGATTCTCTTGGAGCCAATGGCAGGATAGGAATTAAATAAAAATGAATAGACTTAGCAAACATACTGATGTAGAATGTCACTCAAGAAGTAAAGAGGTGAATGATTTCTAATAATGCCAATTTAAAAACACTTTTCTGTTTTCCTCAATCTCGACACTGTTCTGAATGCATGAGTTTTGTACCTTATGAATTGAGGGGAAAGCTTTGGTTTTAGTTTTTTTTTTTTAAACCAAGTATATTCAGAAAACATATGTGAGGAAATGAATCATTGGTAAAATTTCCAGTTGGGTTTTGCATCATGCAAACGGAAAGGAATTCCAAAATAAACCCTGTCCTTCCCAAAGGTGCATTTAAAATCACTTTGATTTGAATTACTGTGTAGTTTAATGTAAAAACAATAATTAAATGGTTCCAGAATGAAATGACTACTAATGAGGAAGAATACAAATTTTTTATAAAGTATTTAATCCTAAAGGAAGTGGAGACGATTTATTAGTATTTTTAAAGTTCTGAACTTTCATGTTTAATTAGATCTTAGTTTACATATTTTAAGAGACATTATTATCCTGGTATGTTAATATTGCAGATAAAGCAGCCGTCTAGAATCTTGTGGGTTAAATTTTTCCGGGTCTCTTAGAAGTGGAGTTGGATGCTTGTGAGCCAATTTATGAGTGCTGGGAACCGACCCTAGGTCTGAGTCCTCTGAAAGAGCAAGTCCTCTTTACAACTGAGCCATTTTCTCTTTTCCCTATTTTGTTTTTTATTTGGCAGAATCTTATTGTTATTTTCATATCTTTTAAAAATATTTCTGATAATACATTGGTAATATTTTTACATAATTTCCACTCTTCCTCTCCCCTCTCCAACTACTTCTGTGTTCCTTACTCTCAACTTTATTACTAATTTTGAAATGATTGTTTTTTTCTTTTTCTTTTCTTTTTTCTTTTCCTTTTTTTTTTTTTTTTTTTACAAATATACATCCTACCATGTCCATTTAGTGCTTTTTGTATGCACATGTGTTAGGGCTGGCCACTTGGGATTGGATTACCCCTATTGAAGGCTCGTCCCTGGAGAAGGCTAATTCTTCTTCTGTCTGCAGTCATTGATATCCTGTAGCTCTTCACCTACAGGTGGGGCCTCGTGAGGTTTCCTCACCTATGTTGTTGGCATGTCCACTTGTGTGGTCATTATTTAGGTCTTATTTACACATTTGTATTAGTGAGATTTCACGGGTGTAGCCTTTTCATGTCTAGAAGACTATCTCACATCAGGAATCCTGGTCCTCTGCCTTGTACAGTCTCAATATCCCTTCTGTGATGAGAGGATGGACTAGTTACATTCTTTTATAATTCCTCTTTTTCTCCTCCACTCAAAACAATGTTTTAGTTTTATTTAGTTTATTTTATCGACAGTGCTTAACTCATGTATCCCTGTCCTTCAAATGTGTGCTCAGTACCTGCAGAAGAGGACTTTGAATCTCCTAGAACTGAAGCTATGGATGGTTATGCACCCTGATGTGAGTGCTGGGAACTGATTCTGGGTCCTTTGTAAGAGGAGCTCTTAACTACAAGACATTTCTCCAGGCCCTTCTCTTTTCATTTCTAAGAAAAAAATTGGGGTTCAACGAAGAAATGAGTAATGTAAAAATGTAATATATTTCAGAGAATTTTTTAATTTTTTTCTTCCATATTTCTTCTTGCTTTCTCTTTGTTTTATTTCTTACCATTCTATCTTCTTTTTTTCTTTTTCCTCCACCAAAAGCAGAATACATCAAATGTTAGAAAGAATAGCATTTATGGTGTAGAAAATGCCTTCTATTTTACAATAATTTGTGACTCCTTACAAGATGCTGCAGATGAATAATACAAACATCAGAAAGTAGAAATAACTTTCCCATATCTGGAGAGAATTGGTAGTAGTCTTTAAATTCTCACAACTTTGATTTGAAGACCTGTAACTTATAAAATATGCTCTACTGAGAATCTGTTCTTCCCTCCTCTGATTTGTCTCACAATCTTACTGGATTTAATTATGTCCTTCTTAACTAGATTTCAATCTTAAAAAAACCTATTAAAATAAGCATTTGTGTTGATTTATGTGAGATATATTTACTAGAATTTTTTACAGATTCAATCACTTCACAGAAGATTTATCTAAGGTTGTCTTAATGCATGGATTTGCATATGACTTCTGGGGGTTACAATAAGAGAGTTATGGCAGTGACCTATGTAAGTTTGTAGCTTTTAAAATGTATTTCTTTTTCTTTATATGTGTATAAATATTACTGCATTTCATGTAGAGACATGATATCTTCTGATAATAGTGGGACTTTCATTGACTATTCAAATTATTTTCTGTGATACCGTGAACTCCTCAATGTAAATTTACTGTTAGATACACATACATTATGAATAAAGACACAAGGAATCATTGCTAGTAGTAAGCTTGCTATCAATGCATGGTTTATGTCTGGAGTCAATTAAATTTTGCTTTTACAGAGTACTGCCATCATGTTAGGCCTGAGGTTAAAATTCTGTGAAGACCAGTCATTGCTTCTGAGAATCATGGGTATGATGAAAGAGTAGACAGGAAAAAGTCAAGGATGTAGTCCTGGAGTTGACTGCCAGTTGAGAGAGTCAAGGAGAGATTAGTTGACATAAAGATATTGTTTCCCTCTCTGAATGGCTTTGTGAGAATCAAGGCAACACAGGAGAACTTCAGGTTTGATGCCTAAACAGACACACATCCATTTATGAGCGTCCTGACTGAAGAGGAGGTGGCTCTGGCTAGAACTACAGTCGTAAATCAGAACCCAAGCATACAGTGAAACACCCAGGCTTGATGGGAGATGAAATTCAAGATTTTGACTTGGCCAGTGAGTTGTACTGGCAACTGCGACATGATGGAGGAGGCCCATGGGAACTATTGGAGCTAACTTATTACATTTCACGGTTTTCCTCCCATAGTTTTTGATGCCTTTTGATTCCCCGTGTTTTTAATATGAGATCAAAAGGCGTATTCTGGGTACAGAATTTACTTCCTTCAATTTCTGTGGCTTTGGGCAAACTACTTGACTTCTTCAGATTCCTTTATAAATCATCTGCAAAATGCATGAAGTACTTGCTTTCTTACAACGGTTTGTAACACAAGAAAACATCTTTTATTCATCCAGCTTCATTTTGTGCATCAGATTATCAAGCAGTGGGCCCAGCTTCTGTGATATATACCGTGTCAGCTTTATAGAGGTGACGTTGCTGTCACTTCTTGGTTTTATGTATATTTGGAATAATTGCTTTAATATTTCTAATGAAAATTAAGTTTTGAAGTTAAATTTGGCCATACATTTGGGAATACACATTTACTTGTTATAATTTAATGGTTGCCGTCATTTCCTACCTCATAAGCAGCACAGCTTAGCCAAGTAGCTTAAGATTGTGGTCTTCAACCTAGGCTACATTTTTAGAGTTATCTGGAAAAATTGTAGAAAAGGTATCCAGATACTACTCCAAAATTCTCCATGGAACTGAGAATTCCTAGCTGAATATCTCTTCTTTTGTAACAGCTGTCATCTATGAGGTGTCAGAGCCTAACTTAAGGAGCTCATCTGAGGATCACAGTAACAATCTGTTCTAAAGCAACCGATGCAAAGTGACGTTAAAGCATTTTAGAGATACTGTGTTCATAGGGAGATTAGCAGGCACCAGGAGAAACAGGAAAAAGCAAAGGAAGTCAAAGGCAGTCATACGTCATAGAGCAAAGGAAAAAGTGTGTTGGAAATCCCATCTCCACCATACCATTTCCAGTCCATTGTAATGAATATGCCCTTGTGGCTTCCTCTAGTACTACAGAATTCATACCTCAGGCTTCTCTAATGATTACGAGCAGGAACAAAGACCATCTTGGGAATGGACAGCGTCATGAAAAGGGAAGGCATCTAGGGTGGTTTTCTAAAACCACTTAGTTCTAATCTTCAGTGATCAACCAACAAAGTATTTATTGTCTGCTATTTGCTTCCGTTCTTTATTTAAAGTCAAGCTTAGGAGGTGGTGTGTGCAGTGATTAAGAGCACAGCTACTTGAGGCAGAATCTTTAGGATGGTGATTTGGTTCTATAAATTTCATGTTGTTTTTGTTGTTGTTGTTGCTGCTGCTCCTAGCGGTGGTGGGTCAAATCTTAATATCATAATGACATGTTCTGTCATATAGAAGAGATATTACTACCAATTACATTCTCAAGTTTCAGGGGGATGTTTAGAGTTAATAAATGCAAATTGAACAGTAAAGATAGGTGTTTACTAACATCTATAGGATCTGTTCTATATAATTCCTTTATTCAAGCATGAAGAAATATTTTAACAGTGATCAAATGGAAATGAATTTCTTTTAAAAAAGTTAAAACACTAAAACAACAAAAAGACCCTATATATTTAGACAAATGAATCACAGTTTTACTAGATATGGTCTTATTTCAAATTGGTAATTTGTAACAACGTATTGAACTTAGAGTGTTCTCAGTCAAGTGAGCCACACAGAGACGAGAACTATCATGGTGTTACTTACAATTTAGAATCTAATAGTTGAATTCACAGAATCAGAGGGTAGAATAATGATTACTGGGGCTTGCTGTGGTGAACTTTGTTAGTTGAAGATTATTAGTAAACGGGAGAAACAAGTTCCGATGACCAGTTGAGCAATGTGGCAATTGTAAGTCAGTAATGTATTACGTGTTTCACAGTGCAGAAAAGAGTTGAATTAGTGACCTTAATGCAAACAATGGTAAGTGTTGATGCAAAGCAGGAAGTGACGCATCTCGGTTAGTGTAGTGTGGTCATCTTACATTGTGTGTTCATGTAAATATTTCACCTTATACCTAATGAATGTGTACAGTACTTATTTGTCAATTAAAAATAAAATAAGATTTAAAAAGAGGTGATTGGAAGAGTGTTGAAAACATGATGGGACAATACAAAAGTAACAAGAGTCCTTGTCTCACTGGGATAGCTCCCATCTTCAGGCCAGGGCAGTACCCATAGTTTAAGGCGAAGCTGGAAGAGGAACAGAGCGGCTGGAGTGAAGAGTTGGAGGGGACTGTGTGTGAATGGGTAGCTGTGTAGAGATGGAGGGAGTTCCAGAGACAGGGCAGACTACAAATGCAGTTCCTTTTAGAACTCTCCTTAGCTTATCAGCGAGTTCTGATTCCTGTGATGCCTGTTCCTGGGGTTGTAGAACACATAGTGTTGAGACCACAAGCTTCTTAAAGCGAGGGTAGTGTAAGAAATTGACCCACAAATGCAAAAATATGTTAAAGTGATTATATCATTAGCAGAAAGGAGAAAAGTCAGTTTTATGGCCATTGGGAGCAGAAAGATTTTCTTTCCCCCTCAGGAAGCTTTAGTGAGATGAAAGGAACCCTTCAGGACTCTTGAAGGACTTGGCATTTGTAATGGTCCTTAGAGAGCAGGGCGAGACCTGTTGCTTTTCATTTATACTTGACTCTGTTTTGACCCTTGTCTT
The DNA here is from genome assembly GCF_014885135.2 of Alexandromys fortis. NCBI lineage: Eukaryota > Metazoa > Chordata > Mammalia > Rodentia > Cricetidae > Alexandromys > Alexandromys fortis. Next base: position 28,978 of record NW_026068149.1, read on the forward strand.
GTTTGTTCAGGTAGGATTGTGTCTAAGCAGAGCCTCTGCATCTGTCCTGAACCTCAACTGCAGCCTTATCCTTTTACCCATGTGCCGGACACTCCTGGCTTATCTTAGAGGATCACAGAAGGTATGAAAAAATATGTTTATGAATTTCTGTTTAGAAATCAAGTATAAGGATCACATGTTAATTTTGCTGTTTTTTTTAATTGATTCCTTTTAGAATTTTACTTCTCGGTGATGGTAAGGGACACAGCCATTGTAAAAGCGGTCAGAAAACTATTCTGCAAAATTAGTGTAGGATAGAGAATTGCAGACGTATTATCAATCATGCTTTCAGGGACTATTTTCAGTACTTCAGAACTCTCATGACTCCTAACAACAACTCTGCAATCAGATATCACTGGTCTATTTTAAGCTTGAGAACCCGAGGTATAGAGAGTATGGCTTGACCAAGATCGGAAATGCGTGAATGACAGAGCTAAAAGTTAATTCCAGTTCTGAGCTTTTTTCCACTCTATCAGACCTCATTGAGGTCTAAAATTTTCCTTAACAAAGTTCACATGAGCAAACCTGAGTCCTGTGGCCTTGGAGTATTGTACAGATTGCTAATAAGTGCAATTTTTCATTGCTTAGCACGCATGACTCATTTTGAGCTATGCAAGAGGCTGAAATAGATGCCTTTATTCAGTACCAATTCTCATCTATGATGCTTACGGTTGCAAAGTGAGAGAGGGAATGAACAAATTCTGTGTCATTATTTAAGAACTCACCTACAATTTTTTTTGGGTTTGATTAGTCTTTTGCATATGTGTGAGCATGAACATGTTTGTATGCATGTGTTGATTCTTCACCAAAATAACCAGGGATACACGGGTAGATAATTAATTATGTTTTCAGAGCTGTTGTCAGTGATCTGTGAAGTGTGCAATGCTGATTTACTCTAGCAAAACTTCTCAGTTTTTTTTCCAGGCAGTTATACTTGAAAAGTCTTTATCTTAATGCAGTCATTTATGAAAATAACATTCCCCAGGTTGCCAATATTCCTAAATGCTAGGATTTGGTCCCTCTGGCCAGACACTGGCTTGGCACGAAGAGAAGGAATATAAGTGGCGGAATGCGAGAAGTTCCCTCCAGATTTCTCATTAGATAATAGCCTTAAAGAGTTGGTGCCCAGTACGAATCACAGCTATTTAAAGATCCTTGGCTATTATGTTTCTACAAATCCAGCGGGTATTTAAAACCATAGATGTGATTGGCCTAACTAAAAAATAACTTTACTTTGCAACAAAAAGGAAGTCATGTATTCTATCAAATTTAAACATTTAAAAAGTATGCCAAGTTATCAGACAGTTTCACCTATGTTGTGACAGATGAGAGTTGGAGACAAATGTCAGCCCAGACATAAGTCCAGTGATGTTTGCTTCGAGCAACGTAAGAACACAGTGTGGTTCTAATCTTTTTATCCAACAGTGTGTCTTTCAGTTTTTTACAGCTCAATAGTATACTTTCTCACATTCATTTGAATGCCTTCAGTGAATCATGATGCCATAATTCCCTCAATTTTGACTATTAGGCTTGTGCTGTAGATTCACATTTTTGATGATATTAGCAATGGTGTAATGAAAAAAATTATACATATTTTGACTGGTTGTATTACTCTTACCATATTAATTTGTTTTTATTTAGGTTCCAAGCAGGAGAACGAGAAGATTATTGGATAAAAGTAAGACGTTCCACATAACCTGTGGCATAACTATCTGTATTTTCTCAGGTGAGAAAGTGGAAAATGATCTTTTTTTTTTTCAGAATTGTCCATCTTACCAATGCAGAATATTTGATTTCCTTCTGTATGTTTTCTCCTACCATGAGCTTATTTAGTGATTTTCTAATTAGGTATTTTAGTCACTCTTTTTGTGAGTCTGGAGACAGGTGTGAAAGGAACTAAGAACATAGGTATTTCTTTTTTAATTGATTTTTATTGAGCTCTGCTCGCCTCTCTGTCTCTCCCCTCCCCTTCAACCCTCTCCCAAGGTCCCCATGCTCCCAATTTACTCAGGAGATCTTGTTTATTTTCTACTTCAAACATGGGTGTTTCTTACGGCATTTTGCATTATGTTGTTCAGATGCTGAACCCAAGGTCATAGTGACTTTCTTATAATAGTAAATAACATCATTTGTAAAGGTTAAAGTAAGGAGACTAAGCATTTCCAGGCTCAAATGTAATATTGTATGACCATATGTGAATGAAAATTAGAATGTGAGATTTTTGTTTAAAAATATGATTCTAGCTCAAGATGTATTTGGCCAGCATTTTTTATATTGACAATTGAGTAGAAGAATAGAATTTAAATGCATGTAATTTTAGTAAGTTATCTACATTCAGGTGATCTTCATTTTGTGTTTTAGAATAGTTTCACCCAGATATTTCATTGCTTAGATAACTATTGGAGTTTTTTTTATGGAGAACTGTTGACTTCTAGACAAAGAACATGCGTTGAAATCCCCACTGACTTATCCCTGGTGTGGTCCCATAGGGGTGCATGTGGCTGCCCACTTGATGAATGCCCTCAACTTCTCAGTGAACTATAGCGAAGATTTCCCTGAACTGAATGCAGCACGATACCAAAATGAGGTGGGTGGTCCTTGCCCTTCCATTTTCCTTTCGCTTGTCATTAGATAACTAATGAGGGGCTGTGATTTTTACAGAAAATTTGTACCTTGCTGCTCCTTTGAGTGCTTTTAAAATGCGGTTGTCAAGTTGAGTTTTATTCCCTTTCAATAGAAATTGCAGGTAATTACTATTCTATAGTTTCTCCTGCTGAAAAATGGGAGTTTGCAGGGTCTACTTTTTATACCCTGCCGTATTCAGAAGGTTGCCACTCAGATCTCCGTTCTGACTCCCAGCAGCCTTTGTCTAATTCCTCTCGGTTAGCCGAAAGTGACGCCAGTGCCAATCTTAGGTAAAAATACTTTAATAACTCCCTTACTGAGCAGGGGGAACAGGGCACAGCTGCAGGCTGATTATTTGTGGATACTAAATAATGAAGTTATTTGACTTAGGATGTTAGTGTCTTTTTATGATTCTTTTGTTTCCGTGGAATAGACGACCTTGAGCTGAATTTCCTAGCATGCCTTATCTGACTTAGGGGATGCTCTTCTTTCATTTCATCTCTCTGTTCTTGAGATGAGATTGTATGTGGTCAGCCAGAGTAGATGTGCGGCTCATGCACAGCCCTGGCTAGGTCTCTGTGGCTCAGTACATTCACATTGTCTTCCCAGGACCAAGGCTGCAACCAAGCCAAGCTGCTCTGTCTCCATGCCCTTTTATGATAAATGACAGTGACTTGCCCTCTTATTAAATGTTCCCCTCATTCCATACTCCATTTAGTGCTTCACATATCATTAGAGCCTTCTCAGCCAACACAGCTATCATCATTTGTTTGACTCTTCCTAAAAGGAAACAAATGACAAAACAAATTGTAAAACTGAATACCGCAAATAATGTTCGATGAATCTGTTGCCTCTAGGACCATATATAAACATGAATATGATTTGATTAGTATGACTAGGGCATGGGAATTGCTACTTTTAAAAGGATGACCAAGTGATTATATACTGAGTAAAGCCCTGAGATTCTCTGGAGAATGTAGCTTCCTAGCCTGTCCAGTGTCAACTCTTCACATGGCATGTATCAGGCTGAGTTCTGTTTCTCTGTCTCCACCAAACTCCCTGTGCCATCCTCTAGCCTTCCCCCACCTTATCAATATTTGCTTCTTTCTCACTATTATCTCCTTAGCGTAGCATTCCCTTTTATGCTCCTCTTTCTGTAATTCATACTTCTTTAACACCTACAGTAGTTTTCCCATTTTCATACTATCTGCTTATAGTTAGTTGCCCAATATTCCACTGTCTTGGCTTTTTTTTAGTCTTTCAGATGGCAGATTATGAGGATGTGACAGGACATGCCTGTGTTGCCCTGGCTGTACTGGAACTCACTTTGTAGACTAGACAGGCCATGAACTCGCAGAACTCTACCTGCCTTTGACTTTCTGAGTGCTGGGATTAAAGGCATGTGCTAACATGACTGGCCCGTGTTTTAGAGTTAAAAATTATTATTTTTTGGGCATTGAATGCAGAGTATTTAAAAGCTATCTTAGCTGTAGAGTCTGGACGATAATAAATTTTTAAACGTACAATATTCTGGGCAACATAGTGAGACCATAATATACATTCAGTTTTGCAATATAGCTTAAGCTATTGAGTCTCAATGTCATTGAAGAATAAACATTACAGACAGCCTGTAATCACATCAATGGTCAGGTCTTCTACCTTATCCAGCACTTCCCTTTTCTCAGGCAGGAAGACTTCTCTGATTTTGCTTTATATAATGCAAAAATGTCCTGAGACTTAATTGAGCTGTTATTCACACTGTAAGAGTGCTGCTCTAATTCCTAATACACGGCAACAAACCTTGCGAACTTCTTGCAGAGGTTTATGCCGTTAGCATTTTATTTTCCAGTGAAATATTTTTTTTTTCTTTTCTCAGGATCCTAGAAAGCTTCTCTTCACAACTGGTAAGTTGTTATTCGTTGTTTTTCCTTAGATTCACAAAGGCCTTTGGAAATTAGCATAGTCAAATTCCCACATTCTATAAGTGATGTTAATAGTCTGGCTATGATGCTGCAGTGCCCACTGAGGGAAGGAAACAGGTAGTTTGGAGCTCAAAGAAACAAAGAGTAAAAGCAATCAGTGACATTGGTTTGTTGTATATTCTTTGACAAGTTCTTTGAATGAAAAGACTATAATGCCTATGCCCCCAGAAGGCCTGCTTTGAACAGTGACTGGTGCTGTGCAAGGTCAGATACATGTCCTGAGTACCTGCTCTCAAAGTTTAGAGGGAAAACAACCAGACTCTTGGCGTCAGTGCAGTTCTAATAATTGAGTCATCTTACACTGATAAGCGAGATTCGATCTTAAAATCAATAAGCAAGGTAGTTACTTAAGTTTTGGGTCTGTGTTACCTTTTCTATTCGTGATTGAGTGATTGATTGTTCCTTTTCAAGACTATCCTTTCAAGGTCATTCGGGCAGGGCATTTTGGTGCAATTATGCATTGTAAAGGCTACTAATTAATCATTTTCATATGAATAGATGTAAATAAGTAAGAATACATGTGCCAGTTTTCTTTCTCAAAAATACAAGTATATGTCTTTATTATTTGAGGGGCTCAAGTACTTTCAGATAAACAGGGATAATTCATGTGAGCAAGTTTATGCAGCTGGACTAGTGATTAATTTTAGTCTGTTTTTCCTGTGTTTTAGAATTTATGTCCATAAGCGTCTAATGGATTAGAACTTAGCTTAGTTGTGAGTCAAGAGTGTATTAGAAGCCATTCAATGTTTCAAGGATAACTCTGTGTTTATCACTTAGAGTCCCCCTGTGCTTTATTTTCTATGTTCTTCAATCTCTCTGGATTCACTACTGGACCAAGATTTTTTTTTTAGACTAATTTCATTTTATATTAAATATCCAATGACACGCTTTAAAAGTCCACCAATATTTAACTGAAAACAAAAGCCCTGGTTTATCTCTTTAATTTGTTGCATACATCTACACCAAATCCCAGATTGTAAGAAACAATTTTTTTGCCTATTTACTTGCATTTACTAGGACCTGGGTTTCTTTAAGATGGTCTCAACCCTTACCTTTTTGGTCATTCTAATTACAATGGGTTTGGGTATCTTTACCAATTGTATATTTTTCTTCTTAAGTTATCTGAATGAAATAATCTACTTTATACGTTTTGATCAGCAGTCAGTTTTGTGAGACTGAATCCAGAGCTTTTACATTCTGGGTAAAAGGTCTATGACAGAACTTCGTACTCAGTATGAACTATATGGACTCTTAATCATTTCGAGAGACAGAATTCTGCACATACATGTTTTTTTTATACATTATTCACAGTATCTAAGAAACTGAGCCATACCAGCTAAAGAAAATATGGTACATACATGTGATTGAATTTTTATCCATCCTTGGAAAAATATAAAATCATGACATCTATAGAAAATAGGTGGAACTGAAAATTATGTTATATAAATTATGTTAGGGATAAAGCCTGTATGTTTTCTCCCACAACCAAATCCTACTTTAATTTTGTGTGTGTGTGTGTGTGTGTGTGTGTGTGTGTGTGTGTGTAAGGAAATCACGGAGGGAGGGTTAGAACCCTAAGGGGTGAAATGGGGAAAAACAGACAATAAAAAGTATTTGACATGAAAGTGGAAGTGAGCTCATGGGAGAGCCTAGGGGATCTGAGAGAGGAGAACAGGGGGAGGCAAACAGGAAGATTCAACAGGAACAAAATATGACTGCAAATGTCCTAATGAAGCCCAATATGTTGTATACTGTGTTTAAAAATACTGCAAAAACAAATTGGGTATACAGAAAATAAAAGCAACAACAAATTTTAGATAAAAAAGATAATTTTATCAAGAGAATTAAAAATCATTGAATTTCTTCTCTGTAGTTTTCTGATGACTTTGCCAGAGGAATAATTACAAGACCGTAATGTCAGACCATTTTGAAGATAGGCTGGGTGGTCATGGGCTTCTCTTTCATCTTCCAGTGACAAGAGTTAAGCCTGCTATGTTCTCTCCCTCTCGTTCCAGATTTTTCCTCCGTGTTTTCCTCGTTCTGTTTCATGCAGGACATTCTCTAGTCAATTTTAGGAAATATTCCATCCCAGTGCATCTTTGTAGTTCTTCTGAGATGCTTTATTGCACTAATAAGGCTTGTGACTCTTCAAAGAATGCTTCTGATTCTTTTGAGAAACAGAAGTGAATATCTTACTAATAGAAAACTGTGGATGTATTCCAAATTACCCATTAAGATGCTTTGTAGAGAGATGCTTTATTTACTGACCAATTGTGGTAGGTTTAGACTGACACAGGAATCCTCCAAACCTAAATACTTAATGAAGGCAGAATGAAATTATCAGGGAAGTCCATCGGATCCCAAATTTTATAGTATGTAATAATCATGGATTCTAACACTTACATAGCTTTTGAGGCTTAAGTAGAGGGTTTTGTTGTTTGTTTGTTTTTCAAATCTTTCCACATCTAACTAACATCCACTAAATTGCCCATATATATGGAAAACACATTCTTTGATTGACTTTAATATGCATATGAGTTAGTCTTTACCAAAATCAAGACTTCATTTATTTCCATTACCCTGCTCCCAAATATGACCCTTAATTATCTCTCTTATTTTCTGTCCCTTCATGTGACTCAGCTGCTTTCATAACTAAAAGGTAACACGAAAATTCTAGACTTTTACATAAAAATTAATCAGCACATTTTTACATGTTAGTGGATGGGAAAACTTTACATCTTTTACTCAATCTAATAATTTGGGGGATTCAATCATGGTGATGCTTAATCCATCAATACTTCTTGTTATATTGCTCATTAATTTTCCAGATATGTGTAGCAATACAACTATTTCTCTACTTATCTGTTGATGTTAATGCGAGTAACTATATTCATGACTATTAAAAACAGCTATGAATATTCTCAGAAGAGTATTCGAGTTGATATATGCTTTCTTCTTTGAGTATATATTCAGGAACTAGGCCATTCAGGGATACTGCTTTCAAATATCCTATTGTCTGTCCTTCAGGGCAAGGTGGACTAATTTCCCCCCATATGGTTGGAAAGCAATCATTTACCAAGAGGAAATGGAAAAGATGCCATGAAATGAGTAACATAGGAAAAAAAAAAATGCACGGAAGACATTGTTCAGGTTAGGTGCATAAGGCAAGGGCAGTTTTTTCGAATGGCACTAAGTCTGTGTATTTGGAAAAGAACTCAAAAGTTTAAGTGCCAGAGATTAGATCCCTTGTTTTATATGTGGCTCTTTAAAGTGAAATTTGTTTCTAACATGGCGAGTATTCTGATATCATAATTTTTTAAACTTTCTTCCCAGTATTAAGTTAAAATGCACTTGTTAATGCTTTCCCAGTTCCAGGTCTGACGGGTGTCTGCATGGTGGTGGCACTGTTTCTCATGGTTACAGGTTCTACCTATGCGATAAGGTAAGTGTCGGAGTTTCCTTCCTCACCTGTCCATGGTGTCCACATTGCTGTCCATTTATACTCATTTCTGTGCCAATAGGAAAAGTCTCGGGTGGCTAAAGTATTTAGACAGTGCGGTTTTCAGCGGGTTCTTGTGGGTTGGCACAGTTGCAGTGGAGACATTTCTATATTTTGTTTCCAGATTTTGAAAATTACATTTTACTAGTCAAAAGGAATAATATATGGGAATTTCTACTGAATACCTCCGGAAGTAGAATTCTTCAGGATCTTTCCTATTAAACATAATTGGATGTAGCCCCGAATTTGACTGCCTGCCCACCGAACTTGAGAGTTCCCAGGAATATATGCTTTAAAAACATTTTGCAGCTGGCAGTTTTTGGTTTTGACTATAATATAAAGTAGTGTTTTAAGTAAAGCCTCTGAAACAAAACTGACACAAACTGAAATAGTGAGAAACATGATTCACATTGATTTTTCAGGTTAAAATATTGTTGGTGGGGCTTGGGAGAAGACCCAGGTGGGAAAGTGCTTGCCACCCAAGCGTGAGGTCCTGAGTGCAAATCCATATTCTCAATGTATAAGTCATGCATAGTGCTTATCCAGCACTGGCTGGAGCTACCTGTAGACCGATGGAAAATGGGGGCTTTCTGGACAGACACATCTACACATGAGCACACACAAACACACTATTCCCCCACCTCTCCCTCCCACACACCTTGATAAGTGTCAGATATGTGTCAGGAGCACTTGCATGTATTTTTTTTTTCTGAGTGAGCACACTCCATTTCAGAATAGAAGTGTCTCTCATAATCAATTAAACTTTTTGCTTGAATAAAGGAAAAGAGAGAAAAAAATATCAACAGATCTCGTAGCTTAAAAATATTTAATTATTGCATTGACTGAGATATAAAAATCAACGAACAAATAAATGTGTGTACAATTTTAAAATAATTTAAAAATGTTATTTTCAAAGGACTCTATTTTTATACTTTCATATACATCTCCCCATAATTATACTCCCCTCCCAATCATCACAGAAGATCAGTTTTGCCATTCTGTGGTTTATTTTCCTGGACACAACCCCTTACTCTTGATTGCTATGTGCCATTCCACCAACGGAACTTGGACTCACATAAGAGTTTTAAACATTTTCCGTGTTAACATATCTTAGTTTTCTCTGTCACCATGCACGTAGCACAGTATTTTTTAAGACCTATGCGTGTTGAGCTTTTGGGGTTAGCATATTTAGTTGTAAAACACTTGGCTCAAATAGTAAATTCTGAAACAGGTACCCGACATTATGTTTACATACATATTTAGATGTAAAACACTTGGCTCAAAAAGTAAGTGTATTTTTAAGCTTCTTATAGAAACTATAAATTTTAAAGTCTAGGTTTGGGGAAAATAGGCTGTTCTTCCCTATGAATGGGCCTGAAATAGATAAACTTATTTTTAGAGAGCATTAGATACTTATTATATTTATTTATTTTTATTTAAAGAAAAAAAAATTTCCGCCTCCTCCCAGCCACCCATTTCCCTCCGATACTTATTGGAAGTATTAACATTCATGTAGTATTTGACCTAAAGATAAAAACAAATTAGATAGGCACAAAATTCATATTATGAAGACTTTGGTGACATTCTTTGGGAAAGCAAATGCTATAAATTAAGCAAATGGAAAATAATTAACTCTTACTTAAAGAGGGTTTTTAAAAGTTGTTAGTGAAGTATTAAAGTCATTCAAAGAACTCTTACAAATATCTACCCTCTAACTCTAACATTTAATAAGTAAATATTTCCTCTAAACTCGTGAAATAAAATAAATCTGTGTGCCTCTCACATATATTAAACAAACAATGCTTATTTTATATCCTATACTCCTACAGAGCAATAACACTCTTATCTAGGGTTTCTATTGCTGTGAGAAAACACTTTGACTAAAAACAATATGAGGAGGAGCGGGCTTGTTTCAGCTTAGGAGTCTCAGGTGTCACCCTCCATCACCAAGGGACGTCTAGGCAGGAAGTCAAGGCAGGAACTTGGAGGCCACTACTGAACTGGAAGCTGTGGAGGAGCTACTTATTAGCTTCCTCCCCATTTTCTCAGCCCACTTATGCAATTTAGTACTACTCGCCCAAGGTGGAGACCTTCCACAATGGACTGGGCTTCTCTGCAGCAACCATTAATCAAGAGAATGGCCCATAGCATTTTCTACAGGCAATCTGATGGAAGTCTTTCCTCAATTAAAGTTTGTTTTCCCAAACACACTAGCTTGTATCAAGTTAATAAACAAAACAAAACAAAAGCTAGAACAATTGGCCGTCTTTCCAAATTGACACATCACTGTATGACGCAATATATTACTTTTCTTTATTGTTTATCCTCAAGGTCTCATCTTCATATCTATTTTTTTATTATATAATGTGATACTTCCACATTTAAAATTCAGTTTTTAAAGATCCAGTCTCTTTAAACTGTCCGAAATCCCTTTAAATTCCAAAATCTCGTCATTGTATTCTTGCAAAATCAAAAATAAATTGCTTACTACTACTTTCTAAAAGAAGATCCTGGGAACAGTTCAAATGAGATCAAAGTAAAAACCAATGTTCACCCATGGAAAGCTCTGTGTCCGCTGGGCTTCAAAGGCCTGGGCACCCCACTTCTGTGGTTCACTTCTATGGTTCTGCCATCCGCATTCCATGCAGAATGTCTTGCAGGCTCATGTTTCCTTCCATACTTGCCGCAGTCCTTGGTTTCTCCAAGATGCTGGGATCTCTGCTGCAACTGGGCCGCACCTTAGCCTGTAAACTTTCTGTTAGGGACTCTGGCCCTGTCACATGATGCTTAACCTCTGCTTCTTCCTAAGATTCCTTCAGTCCTGGAGCTTTTATCACAGCTATGTCTGTTCCTTTACCAGTGGTTTCTCCAGACCACTCACAGTGCCAAACACTCAGGTGCTCTCCATAACCCTTCATGCCTCCAAAATCAGTACCACCTGGGAAACACATTACCCAATTCAGTTGGCAGCCTGAACTTGGCCATTTCTGGACCATGGCTTCAAAGTTCTGACCTGGAGAAAATATTTCCCAGAGGATTTCTTTTCAGCCACTATGGTCTCTTCTTAATCAAGGCTTATTTTTCACCACTGGCTGACCAGAACCATTTATTCTTAGTCCAAAATATCGACTATCCCAGATAGTCTTTAAGGAATTCTCAAACTTCCCTCTGAAAATTTATGTGCCAGACCGATGTTATCTGCAGTGTCTTTTGCATTAAAAGTTCCCACAGTAGCTCAGTATACTCTGAACATCCATTTTTTTTTCTATCCCAAACTTTCAAGTCCTTGCACAACTACCCCCACCGCCACCCCAGAACATGCTCAGGTGTGTCAAAAAAAAAAATCCCGATTTCATGATACCAGAAATGTCTTAGATCGTCTTTCTGTTGCTGTGATGAAACACCATGACCAACCAAAAAGAAAGGATTTATTTCGGCTTCCAGTTCCGCATCACAATCTATTGTCAAAGAAAGTCAGGGTAGAAACTCAAGGTAGAGACCTGGAAGCAGTGACTGAAGCAGGTCGAGGATGCTGAAATTTTAGTAATAGTCTCATTTCTTTCCATTGGAGTTTTCTTTGAACTTCTTCAAAACATCCTTTGAAACCAGAACAGTATTACATTGGAAAATACTTGACAATTTAAATTTTAAAATTTTAATACATTTTAAAAAAAAGAGCTTAAATTGTGGTGCCTGCCTTTGATTGCCACATTCAGGAGTCAGTGACAGGTGGGTCTTTGAATCTGAGGCCAAGCTGATCTACAAAGTGAGTTCCAGGGTTACATAGAGAAACCCTGTCTCAAAAAAACAAGCAAATGAAAAGAAAATGCTACTGAAAAAGGACAGAAAAATTCTAAATCAGACTACACCATGGTCTTTATTTGAATTAAGCAGTATACACAACTTTCAAATGGTATTACTTGTGAGTTTTGATAGTTACCTTGTGTCGTGAGTTAAGACCCCGATCTCAGTAGATGGATGTTTGACACTTGAGAGTTCAGTGTTCTTCAAATATGGTTTTCAAAATGAATGTTCCTTTTCTGTGGCAAAGGTGAAGTCAGACTGAGATGAAGTGCTTTGCTTTTGCAGAGTTTCTAATTATGATATCTTCTGGTATACTCACAACCTCTTCTTTGTCTTCTACATGCTGCTGCTCCTGCATGTTTCAGGGTAAGTGGAACAACGTGTGCCGGCAATGCGTGTTCTCACCTCTCCTACAGCAGACGGGGAACCATCTGTGGAGAGGGTGATCCTCTGCAGGGGCAATCAACGTGTTAGCACCCCAGGGCTTCCACAAGGGACGCCCTCAATGCACTCAGCACCCACCTACTAGGAGCTGAAGTCCTGATCTTTGAATTATATTTTAGTTTCATCACTTTCTTCTAGTTTAGGTTGTTTTCACAAATCCTAAATAGTATTGGGTAGGAGTACAACTGGCGCCCTCTGATTTTCTCATGTCAAGTTTTTCCAGGGAAAGAGAGCTTCGAGAAACAACCCATTGCCGTTATATTGTTTTATAAACTACTTGTCAAGCTGTTAAGTAATTTATCTAAATTAGTTAGTTATTTCAGGGTGCGTCTTCAAAATACTCATTCCCTCCTCTCTTCAGTTTTGGATGTCATTGATATGGACAGGGATATTAACCAACTGGAGTGAATTTTTTTTTGATACCCCAACTCTAGAACATAGAGATGTAAGGCTTCAGAAACTTGACCACTTATAAATCATGAGCCCTGACCAATCATTGCTGCTCAAAAGGGGGAGGGCTTTGATAGATACAACTGAGAACTGTTTTTGTTCCCATGGTGGAGGTGCATTCAGTTTAGTCTTCGGCTGCAACAAAAGCGTTGGGTACAGTGAATTTCTTTGCATTTTCTCCTGGAAAGCAGCTGTGCTTATACCACGAACGCACCATGTGCTCTCGCCTTTAAATGGCTAATTTGTGAGTTCAGAACTGTGGTTATGGAGGAGACATTGGATCAGCATATTCTACTCAGGGTGCCAGTAATTTAAAATACAATTATTCATATACAATAGGCCAACCATAAAGTCCAATGTTTTTAAATATCTTCTGACATAAATTCTCAGGATTTTATGAAGATAATATTTTGAAAGCTCCAAGTGGGAAACTAAGGTTGAGAAAGATTCAGTGACTTTTCAGAATTTGCTTAATTAATATAAAATTGATTCAGTCATAGGCATTTTGAAGTTTCTTTTTTACTGCTAGACAATACACACACATATGACATGCATATTTTTGAGAGCTCGCCCTTCTCATTATGTGACTTTCTATTGTAATGTTTCTTTAAAGTTTTTCTGGCCTTACTTGGGACTATAATCTCTTTGTCACTATCTCTCCGTTGTTTAGTTCCTTTCTTTCCTCCTTTCCCCTTCTTTTCATCCTATTTGGAAAGAGAAAACATGATCACTTACTAGTATATACAATTATTCATTCTGCTTTTATGCCTTATTAAATAAAAATTATGAAAAAAGAAGTTCCATTGCAATTCAAAACAGTGGCTTTTTATGGTTCAGGAGCTCAAAAAGTTGTTACTTTAAAGGAGGATTATAGTAAGACCTTTTTAGCGCAATCTTTTCAAGAAAATGGCTACTGGTAAATTTTGCAGCTTGTTCAAAGTTTTCTTTTTAATTAACAAGTGCACATATGTGGGCAAATTATTTTACATTATCTTTTATGCCATTTCTGGGAATTCAGACACATTTTTACTCCTAAAACACATGCGTAATATCGTCCTCCAATCTTTTTTTAATAGGAAGGAGGTGGAGTTGTTGGAAACAAGATTCATGCATGCATGCTAAGATTTCTATTTAACAGTACACTGTAGACTCGATGAGAACAGTCTCTATGTGTTGGGCGCCCACGCCTCTGCCCATCAATGTACTGAACACTTGAGGTAAAGAAGAGCAATCTGCCATAGGACTTCAGTCTCCTAGGAGATAATTGATTTGAGATTAAACAAAGTCAATAAAGAGCCTCAGAATGTATCTTTGAAATACAAGCATTTATTTACAGGAATTATAGCAATTCAGGGAATAGATGAATCCGTACTGACTAGAAATTTTAGAAAAGATTTGGCTTCAAAGAAGAGGTGATTCGATTGTTTTGGCTGCTCTTTCTGCTTACATAGATTTTACAGGAAAAGGGTTGATTACATCAAGTGATTTTGTTAGGTTTTGTTTAACCGTAGAATTTTCAAATGTACTTTGAGCTAGCACTTTTTTCTTAATGTCAGACAACTTTTCTCTTTAAAATTGTGCTTCCTATTTAAATGACTGATAGCAATTGTTTGTTTATGAATAATGATATGAATTTTGATACATATATACATTCTTGGTTGATAAAGCCAGGTTTCCCTGTGTCTATCATAGATTAGCCTCAAATGTACTTCTGTTTTCTGAATAGCTGTGTCCCTATGGAGTAAATGCCAAATTCTGAAAATGCTCATTTTAATGTGGCAAAACTCTAATTCCCACTCATTTTCTTCCTTTTAGATCCCAAATTAATGTCCCTAAACTTTAACCCAGGGATTTAAACTCTATACACAACATCATTCTTAACTTTTGTTGTTGGACATGTTATAAGTTAACATTGACTGAGTGCTAATCACACACACACACACACACACACACACACACACACACATGTGCTGGGGATTAACCCCGGGGCTTCAAGCATTAGCCTTGCTAGGTGGGTGCTCTGCCACAGAGCAGCTATAGCACCAGCTCACTGATGTTTATTTTTTTGAGTTTTCCCAACAAGCTGACAGTTATTTGTTCTTCCTTTCACTGCTTGTCAGTGCAAGCAGTTACACAATCCAGGGTTGGTGAGTTGGCTGAGAGGGTAAAAGCACTTGTTCCGGACGTTGATCTCCAGAATCCGTATTGTGGAAGAAAAATACTGACCCCCGCCAGTTGTCCGCCAGCCTCTTCATGACACATGGGTGTGCATGCTTATGGGCAAGTGCACATGTGCATACAGTCCCATGCACACACACACACACACACACACACACACACACACACACACTAAAATAAATGAAGACTGAAAGAAAGAAAATATTCAGATCTCAGGAATCAACATAGCAAAATAAGAAAGCATGAAATGCCCTTGTGAATAGGGTTTCGAGCTATGTTCACTATCAGCTTTTTATGTGGTTTTGTTTATAACTCTCTCTCTATATATAACGCTATAGCGAGATTGAAAACAAACAGCTTTGGGAGTTAATGAGTATGTAAAAATTGTTTTCATAGATGCAACAAGCTCTAGCATTTGATGCCTGTTATTTTTGTTTACTATTTCTCCATGAACCATGAAGTCTGTTTTATCTAGTCTTATCCAGATCAAATATGATCCGTCTGCTTTTCTTTAAACCTTGGAGATGTATAGCAACGGAGCTATTTTTACAGTGTTGATTCAAGTGAAAACTTGTAAGTGGCTGTACAAATGCCTGATAGGAATCAAGCTTGTCCAACTCAAATAACATCAAGCAGCTTGAACACGCTTTCCTCTACCACCCAGACATAGTATTTGTGTGGGGAGCTAAGCATTTTCCCCTACTGCTTAGTAAAGAGAATTTATTTAAAATTTAAGACATTTTAGTAGTTCTGGAATAGATTACATATGGAATACCTTTTATAAAAGTTTATGTAAGGCCAACAAGGAAAAGGAAATAATTGTTTCCCTTTACCCCATTTCGTCCACTGACTCGGTCTTTTTTCCATCTCCTTGTTTTGATCTGATTTAACATAGTGGGCTGTTGAAGTATCAAACCAATCTAGATACCCACCCTCCTGGCTGCATCAGCCTTAACCGGACCCAGTCTCAGGCTGCTTCCTCCCCAGACTATATCGCCGAACATTTTCATGGATCTTTGCCTGAAGGATTTTCAAAACTAGAAGATGGTAACCAGAAAACACTTGTGAAGATTTGCCTGGAAGAACCCAAGTTCCAAGCTCATTTTCCACAGGTTAGATAAATTCTGTGTTTAAGAACTGCCAAGTCTGTGGTTTCACATGACTGAAATTACATTTAAGCAAGTCTCCGAACCTGTGTTTTCAGATACCATGAGATTTTTGAGGACACTGAGAAAGCAAATTGGTATTTTTTTGTAATGTATCTAATACTTCAAGGCAAAAGGCATACATTTAGAATATAGAAAAATGTCTAGTTATACGGTTTTACTGAAGTATGCTTCTTCTAGAGTTTGCTTCCAAATACTACATATTTATTCTAAAGCTACTAAGACGTGCAGATTGAATAGGAAAAACTGTAATACAAAACAAAAGCAGCTACCAATTATAATACGGTTTTTCATAATAATACAAAGATTATAAATTGTGAAGTTAATTTCTTGAAAGCTTGCTGTGGTATTCTTGGCACTACGCTGAGTTGCTCTGTATGCACAACTTCCTTCAGTGTCCACAGTTTAAAATTTAAAGCAATTACCCAACTATCAGCTGAAGACATTGAGCTTAAACATGTTTCCCGACTAAAGCCTATAACAAGTGGTGGAGGAGTAGTGTGTAGGTGCAGGTCTTTAACTCAAATGCTGTTCTTGAAAAGCTCCCCAAGGAATCCACAAATACTTCAGTAATTTCTACTCCCCTCTTCCCCTGACACACACACACACACACACACACACACACACACACACACACACACTCATGATGTCTGCCCTTGTGGCTGAGGGAACTGTCAACATCTAAGTGAGACCTCTATTCTGAATATGAAATGGAGGACTGGATAGACTTAGGAAATTCTGCTTTCAAGAGAAAAGATAGAGAAGTAACAAAGCTAGCATGAAGTTTTAGATGACTTTGGAGTCAGCTGGCCAGTTTTCTGAGTGTCATATAATAATGAATATCATCTGAGGTAAACATGACAAGTTCCATTTTCCAGACATGGGCCTTAATCATCAACGAGCGATCGGCTCAAAATTGCAAGCTCACTGTGCTGCAGGACTTATCCTGCCCTGCTTACTCTTCAGAGTGTCACGTTCATTGTCATAGTTTGCAGAGCAGGAGCTAGGTGTTTTCACTGAAGGAGCAATGTCTGGAACAACAGTGTAAATAAGGTTTCTATGAAGAGTCGTTAAAATCAGACTGAAGGTAAAATGGAATAAAAAGCCTGTAAACCTGTAATCAAGAGGCAGAGGCAATAGGATAGCAAGTCCAAAAGCGTGTTGTACTAACACAGTGAAGCTCGTCTCAGATAAACAAATAAAATAAACGTCTCTATAAATAAAATATAATTCGGTTGGAAGCTTTAAAGAGATGTGGAGGTGATAGTGTGCCCTTGTAGGGGAAAAAATTGTTCTCATAGGCATCTGACTTTCTCCATTTTTATATAAATGTAATTTTGACCATACTGTGTAAAAGTTATAATAAAACATGTTCAGTGCACCCTAATTTCAAAACTAGGAATGTATTTACATTTAACATTGTTTATGTAAGTCATATTTGCATCTACATACCTATCTTATGTTAATTAAATATCTAGAGCAATATTTTATTTTACTAAATACTGAACTGGTTTATTCTTCTAAATAATACTCAGATAAATATGAAGCTTTAGCTTGACCTTTGTTTGAATGAATTGCTGTGAGCATCAGCCGTTTTACTCATTCTTACCAATATCTTAATGTTTTAAACATACGTTGAAATATTATTTCTCAATTGTTTATACAGTCATCTGTTCTTGAAGCATACTTATACGAATTTCTCTTAGACCTGGATTTGGATTTGTGGACCTTTGTGCCTGTACTGTGCTGAGAGACTTTACCGATGCATCAGGAGCAACAAACCTGTCACCATCATCTCAGTAATTCATCATCCCTCAGATGTCATGGAACTCCGCATGGTCAAAGAAAACTTTAAAGCAAGACCTGGCCAGGTGAGCCAGTGGTTAGTGGCTATGCTGATATCCTTTATCGTTAGGTAGTTTTTGAACATTAGTAGACAGATGTTTTGCAATAATTTCATTTCTCTTTTGATCATTTAAAACATTATCTGTTTGTTGCTTTTTTAGTATATTATTCTACATTGTCCCAGTGTATCAGCATTAGAAAACCACCCATTTACTCTCACGATGGTAAGACATACATTTCTTGAATTTTAAAAATTTTAGAATGCAGAGCAGTTTTGTGTGTGTGTGTGCATGTACACATATGGGCATATGTATTTGTGTACCTGTGTGTGCATACATGTCTGTGTACACACGTATGTGTGTCTATACATGTGCACACGTCTGAGTATATGTATGTATTTATAGGAGTGAGTACATATGTGCAACAGACGTGTGTATTTGTGTGTGTATGGGTTTGACGTCACTCTAAAAATTATTGGAGTAGGGTCATGGTTCCCTTCATGTCTTAGTAAACTGTCTTTATTGTATTTATTTGTTTCTTGCAAAGAACTGTAGTTTTCTGTTCAGAAACTTTGTCACTCTTAGTTGTCCGTTATTTTCTCATTCTTTACTATTTAAATAAGTATATATTATACTTATTTAAAACTTTATAAAACTTACTAATTTAATGTGCAGACAATTGTTTCATTTTTTCATGTGTGTATTATGGACAGGGGGATGTTGATAGTTGTTAAAGTGCCTTTTTCGTATGCATGAAACGCTGGTGGGTTCTCTCCCCAGAACCTTGTGCCCTGCACATGCTGGTACATGCCTGCAGTCTCACTGCTCCAGAGACAGAGGCAGGGGAATCCTAAATTCAAGGTCATTCATGGCAAAAATAGTTCAAGGACAATGAAAATGGCATGAATTTCTGTCTCCAAAAATATTTTGTGGTGTTCCATGTGTGAATTATGCTTAGAAATCAGGTATGTAAGAAGGAAATGTAAGAGAAACAGGATTAAATAAAATAAAGGAAACAGCAGATGATTGATAAGAATATTAAGGAGAGTGGAAAGAAGAAAAAATAAAATAGCACAATAATAAAAGCAATTATAAAGACAATTTGATAAATGCAAAGGAACAAAAGGTAAAGCTTCTAAAATGAAGACCACGAGAGATATTGCATGAGGTGAGTTTGTTGGGAACTATGCTCAGGACAGCATCCAGGAAGGCTTGATGGACAGGAAGGCGGCCAGAACTTGAACAATGTGGTAGAGTAACAGAGGAGATCTCAAAGTGGCTAACTAAGAGTTCTCCAGATGACTTTTTATTCCACAGTTGTCTGACATGAAGTCAGGGGCCCAAAACTTTTTATCTCCCGGTTGACCTGTTTCTGAATTTGAGGTGCCTCCAGGACAAGGAAATTAGACACGGATGAGGAATAAACTTTTGGAATGAGTATAAGTTTCTGGGGAAAGTCCCAGTAGAAAGCCATCCCCACAGCCAGGAGAGTTACTGAATGCTTGGATTGTGAAAGTGGGGAAAGATTGAAAGGAAAGTGAAAAACCTGGGCAGCATAACATGTCAATCACAAGTTTCATCTCAAGACAATATTTTTTGCAAAGTAATTCCTTCTTTAGAATCTGAAATTAATCATATAGGTCCCTTTTATTAATATATTTAAGCTTCAACATCTCCTGTCCAAATTACATTTGGAGGATCAAAAATAAAAATTGTTGAAGGGAACAAAATCATTGTAGAATATAATTGATAAGAAAAACTTATCAGAACCCAAGTTTTATGATTTTTCCCTCATTAGACCTTTGTTGACTTAATACCTATATAAAATTTTACACTTGGTTCCTAAGCTACTCAGTGAGTCTTGGCAAGTGTTTCCCAGCTGTGTTCTGTAATGATAATATGTTTGTATTTTTCTTTTGCCAAAACTCTATTATGTTTTTTTTCTAATTTACAAAATTAAATCCAAAATGAAGTTTTCAAAAGCCAAGACTTAAGAAAGCATAAGATGTTCTACTTGCTACACAATATAGCACCTCTCATTTTTAGCTGAGGTAGATGTTATGTCCCTTGATACTTCTAATCAATTCTCATTTATGGAAATAATTCACAATCTTCCTTTTCATTGTTAACTCATTGAAGCATATGTGAATACATCCATGTCCTTTCAGTATTATTTTTATTCAGTAATAAACATGCTTTTCTGACATCTGTAATTTAGGTTATATTATTCATTATTTTTTAAGCTTGAATAACCTGATTTCACGTAAGTTTTGAGTCAGACTCCAGTGGCAGTCCTGTTTTTGTCTACACTTTACATAGCAGGCCTGCTCTTTCATCATTTCTATGTGGCATGTTTTTTTTTTTTTTTTTATCTCCTAAACAGTTACTTTTGGGAGTATTCTTTTATTTAAAGAAAATAAGACAAAAATTTATGGTTGTTAATTATTAAATTTTATGACATTATATATAATTAGAAAGTCTGTGTCAACTACTTTGATGGTTTGCCTTAATCTCATCTACTTAATTCTTAAACCTTGTTTTACTTTTCTATTCCCCAAGTCTTTTTTGCTCTAGAAACTAAGATGGATGAGGAGAAGGTAGACTGCCAGGAGCAATGTGTCATTATGTATTCTGCACAGCGATGCAAACCACAGACAGTGATTAGTATCCAAGGAACCCAGCAAAATGTTTGAGTTTTTTGAGAATTAAACATCAGCTAACTCCTGCTCTTTGGCTGTATTCCAGGAGAAAAGAAATGTCTCCTCAGAGGCTAATCCTAGCCCCTGTGATAAATGTGATTTAAATAATGTACCATGTTTGGAACAAATGGATTAGTTAATATTAATTTGATTAATTCAGTAAATAGGGTTTTTTGGTTTTTATTGTTTGTTTCTTATAGTTTTTTTATTTTTTGTTTGTAGTTTTTGTTTGTTTTCTTGACAGGGTTTCACTGTGTAGTCTTGGCTGTTCTAGAACTCTCTCTGTAGACCAGACTGGCCTCAAACTCACAGAGATTCTCCTGGTTCTGCCTCCCCAGTTCTGGGATTAAAAGTCTGTGCCACCACCCTTGGCTCAGTCTATAGTTTCTGATACTTCTTTCACCTCCAGGTATCAAGAAAAAATGCTGAAGGTACTTCCTTCTTGACTCTGCCCTCTGGCTACTGTCTAGCTCGTCAAATTTGATTTTCCTCTCTTAGTCTTTTACTTACCCTCAGATTTGTCCACAGCCCTATTCCCTGAAGATAATTCACGATGCACACTGCCCTCTTACTGTTAAATACAGTAACCATTTTCCAGTACTTAATGGTCTTCAGAGCTCGGCACCTTTTTATGCAGCTGACCATTTTATTGAAACACTTAAATTTTCATTTTGTTTCCAGGACATCGATTTATCTGGCTTTCTTCCTCATTCTCTGACATTGATTCCATATTATTTCTTTTATTCTCCTTGTCATCCTCGTGAGCTCTAAAGATCACGATGCACTGTGGTCCATTCCCAGAACCCCTATTACTTTACAGCTGTGCATATTTCTCTGGCGACCCATCTGTGTTTCCAGTTCTGAAATTCTGGTTCCCATCACTAAGTGTTCCCAGATATTTCAGGCCCTTCTTTTGATTGATAAAGCATCCACCGGATAGCCAGTATAGATAAATGAGGTGCGATGACTTACTTTTTATTATTAATTAAATTTATTCATTTATTTTATACCAGACTGCTCTTCCCCCTTCCTCCTCTCCTCTTATTTCCTCCTCTTCTCCTTTGTCCCCGTTCCTGCCCCCCACAACCCACTCCTATTTCTGATTAGAAAGGGCCAGGCCTCCTGTGGGTATAACTTTGGAACAGACTCTGTTTGCTACATTAAGAGTAGGCAAAGAAGCCGGATGGTGGTAGTGCACACTTTTAATTCCAGTACTCGGGAGGCAGAGGCTGATGAATTCCTGTGTGTTTGAAGCCAGCCTGGTCTACAAGAGCTAGTTCAAGGACAGGCTCCAAAGCTACAGAGAAACCCTGTCTCGAAAAAACACAAAAGAAAAAAAAGAGTAGGCAAAGGAGCAAAAACATACATAGGAAGGTCATCTAGTAGAGGTGTGATGATTGCTTTGACTGTGGTGTTGACATTGGAGATGGTGAGAGGGGCCAGCTTCTGAATCCATTTTCATTTTGAAGTGTAAATGGTCAGGACTTGCTCTCCCCCCCTCCCAGAAACTGGATTTTAATTAAAACTTCGTATCTCAGTTTCTGCCTAAACAATTAGAGGTCTATTGACTGAAACAGACAATCTTGGACTGGGTTTCAGATTGTGATGGGAATTTTAGGAACACGGTTTCAATTATAATATTTGGACATTACATGCAGTATCTTGTGTTACTTATTCAATAAATGAATGGCAGCCCATTCTTTGTTTTCAATGGACCATTGGTACCCAACCCAGTCCCCTGTGTGTTTTGCCTCTGCTTGCCTTAGAGTTTGTGGAATGGTACTTTCCCTATTTTTTCCCTTCTGGGAGAGATGAGGTAACAAAGAAATATAGACAGAAACTTTTAAATATCTTTGAATCTGAGCTCTTGCTTCCTGTCTCAGAGAGCTAAGATTCTCCAGTATATTTTTATTAATTTTTTGTTAATTAATTTTTTCCAGCCCAATCATATTTTTTCCTCTCTCCCTTCTCTCCCCACAACCTTTGCTCTCCCTTGCCCATCTATTCCACTTTTTTTCTTTCTCTTCCTTTTTTTTTTTTCTAGAAAAGGGCAGGCCTCGCACGTATCTGCCAGCCATGGCATATGAATTTTCAGTAAGACTAGACATCTCCTCTCTTACTAAGGCTGGATGAGGCAACACAGTAGAATGAAAGAGTCCCCAAAAAGCAGGTAGCACATCAGAGACAGTTCCCGCTCCCACTGTTAGGAGTCCCACAGGAAGATCAAGTATCGCTCTACCATATGTTCAGAGGGCCTAGGTCATTCCCACGCAAACTCTTGTGCTTGGATCTTCTGATTTCTCATGGTATGGGTCTCAAACTGGATTACCAGGCATTGTTTGGCCATTCCCATAATTTCTTGTCATCTTTACCCTGGCATATCCTGTAATCAGGGCAAATTGTTAATCGAAGGTTATATGGCTAGGTTAGTAGCACAGTCCTGCACTGTACTTGAATCAATCTGAGTGGTCACTATCAGATAATCTTTATCCATAATCATTAGGTTATATTTAAGTTTCCTGTGATTTAGCAGGTATATGCCCTTCCTATGTGAGTCCCTACCATGGGACATTAGCCAGCACTCCTAAATCAATTGGAGAGTCGTTAGGATAATACTTCTTTCTTACTGTCATGGCAAAAAGTTTACACTTTACGTCCTGTCATAACTTCAGGCTATGTAACGCTACCAAATGGATTGGGGAAAAAATATCCAGTATCGAAAAACGTTAAATTTGGGGATTGTAAATGAGCAATTAGCAGTCTGGAAAATGAGGGAAATATTTTCTCATCACTGGATGAAATGTATTCTGGAACCATAGAATAATCCTGTTTTACCTGCATTTTGAAACTCACTGGTCTCTACAGGTGTCAAACAGATTTTTTTTCCTGAAAATTAAAGACAAAATATATTAAATGTATTTTGACCAGTGCCACAGTGGACATGGAAATTCATATCATATTTAGAATATTTTGCTCATTGACTTCTCACGATGCATAATATCTGATGCCTTTGAATATGACACACAAATATCATTATTTTCAGTGCTTAGTTCTTCCTTATGGCTCCTATATTTTGTCTCAAAAGATATTTTAACAGGATTTATAGTTAAATACAATATGCTATTAAATTTTGTCTGTAGTTTTGTTTTATATGTTATTTATGGATCTTTAGAACAATTCAGATGTCCAAATGATCAAATAGCATTGCTTTTTCTATCATATAAATTTTATCCTTTTTTTTCTATTAGTCGTTGATCTGGGGACTTATTATCAGAATAAAAGTTTTGATCAGATCATGTACTTCTAATATATAACAATTAATCCAATTTTTTTTTCAGTGTCCTACTGAAACCAAGGCAACATTTGGTGTCCACTTTAAAGTAGTAGGAGACTGGACAGGTATGTACCATTTAAGAGTTTTAAATACCTTGAAAAGAATGGAGCATGACAAAATATATCAACAAAATAAATACTCCAATATATGGAAAATTACAGAGGTATTGAGCAGTTTAATTATTTCTTCGCTTACTAGCTATTATGTTTGAGTGTTTTTTCTCAGTTATTTTTGATCATTAGTATCTCATTAAAATAAATAATTACTTTAATATTTATTTTAATTATCTCCACCGGGAGCATTTAATATTGTCAGTTTTGCCCTCAGTGTGCTGTAATATTGAGAGAAATACAAGATCATTCTATTCAATGAGTTCAATTCTGCCGACAGTAAGACATTTCTCACATAATGGAGCCAAGCATGCATATTGGGAAGCCCTAAATAATTCTGTCCCTCATTGAAACAATATTTCAAAAGGAGATTTAACTGCCAGGAAACAACAAAGTTACAATTACTGGAGGAAAAATGAGAACATTGTCCCGAGAGATGTGAAATTAATGAATTTTCCTCCAAAATTAAAATTATTAACAGAGCACTATGTATAGAAGTGACAGAGATATAAGATAAGAATTTGAACATCACAAGCTTGTTTCTCTTAAGGGATATGACTTATTATTAGTGTGTGTGTGGATTATGATGTGTGTGTGCTCGCATGCATGAAGCTGCGTGTAAGCCCTAGTGTGCATTTGGAGTCATTGTGTGCTAGTGGAGGAATGTTCTTACCTTCCAAAATAGGTTTCGATTGGATCACTAGGTTTGAGTGCACTCACTTTTACCTACGGCCATCGCTCAGATCCTTGTTGTGGATTTTAGCATTGACTTTGCTGTGATAAAATGTGCTCTACCATGGGCAGCAGACAGGAAATAAAGAAAAGATTATTCCATACTTATCTTTCCGAGAGAAGCCTACTATACGCAATGTACACGATGTAACTGGAACGGCTGCATAGCAGGAGAGAAGTCACCAAGTTTCACACTTGTCCGCATTTGTTGCATCTTCTGATTGCATGAGTCACCCATTAAATTTAGAGAAGTCATGAAGCCTCAAGTGTGCAAGATAGTTTTTCTCCTTCTGCAATGATAATGTTAGTCAAAAGAATTGAATTAGCATTTTGTTTCTCTTCCAAAATTTATCATATTTCTGTTTCAAACATATGAACCCAGACTGCTATCTTGATTACCATTCTGTCTAAAAATATCTGTGCTAGATATGATTATTGTAGAATAATTTCAGCATCAGCATTTTACTGTTATTTTAATGGTTTAAATAGTAGATTTTTAAAAGGTTTTGAATTTTTATAACAAAAGTGTTATGTACACAGTGTCCACACATAATTAGTCTAAATTTTTGCTGTGGACAAATTCAATAACCAGTTGGTAGGTAATCATAGATAGACATTAAATAGAGTGCCTGTTATATGTGTCACATAATGACTTTTTATTAATTCATGTTTATAAAATTTTTGTATTGTCTATTATCATTTGTAATAATCATTAGATATGGTTAACTTATAGAATCCAAAGGGATATAAGGACAATATATCGCTGTGGATTTGCTTTGATAACATGAAACCAATCAACCACAGTATAAGAAATGTTACAAACATCCGCAAAATATTAGCTATTGCATCTGTCTGTGTCTATTTTACTATAAAGCATGCTTCATGTTCCATCCTGCTGATTTTTCATGAAAAGACTAAGAAAGGGCATGTGCTTTGTATGTTAAGTACTTTCTTAAATTTGTAATTCTCCTTATAAGTTAGATATAACCACACTAAATTACATTAATTTATGGTGACAACATATTCAGGAAAAAAATATATATATATAATTCTCCATATAGTAGAAATGACTTTGCCTGGGTCTGAAAAAGCCCGGGTTAAAACCAGTCTCGCTGAACATAGTGGACAATGAGGACTACTGAGACCTCAAGAACAATGGCAATGGGTTTTTGATCCTACTGTACCTATTGGTTTCGTGGGAGCCTAGGCAGTTTCGTGGATGCTCACCTTACTAGACCTGGATGGAGGTGGGTGGCCCTTGGATTTCCTACAGGGCAGGGAATCCTGACTGCTCTATGGGCTGACAAGGGACTGGGACTTGATTGGGGGAGGGGGAGGGAAAGGGGAGGCAGCGGTGGGGAAGAGAGAGAAATCTTTAATAAATAAATAAGTAATTAAAAAAATAATAATATAAAAAAATAAGTTAACACATGATACAAAAAAATGACTTTGAATGCTCAGTTTGCTTTTGTTTCAAGTAGCTTTAATAAATTCACAGAATCGTGGTATTATGAACAGGTTTTCAATTTACTTATATTTCTTTTTAACTTTCATTAATTGTATACAGTGAATTGTATTTCTTTTCTTCCTTATTGCCCTCGTCCATCTCCATCAGCCCCGCCACCAGCCATCTTCCTACATTCCAATCTTCTTTTCGTGCGTGACTCAATGAATCTAATTCCAGTTATAGGAGCATGATCGGGACTTATTAGAGCATGATCGGGACTTATTAGAGCATGAGCAAGGCATCAGTAGGCTGAGCACTGAAGAAAATGGTATTGCCTCCCCTAGCAGCCATTAGCTGCCAATAGATCCTCAGGGAAGATTGGGGCCTTTTCGTTACTGCAAAATTACAAATAATCCTGAATACTACCACTAAATCCAAATGTAAAGGCCATGCAAAGGGGAGAGCTAAAATAAATTGCAGAGACTAATAATCAGTCATGAAATAAACATTTTCTCTAGGCTGTAGGAGGATGAGCCAGGTCGAAGGCACGGTTTTCAAATCTGTCTCAAGGATTATTCATTTGGTCCTAATTGGTTCTACCTAGTGGTATCAGGAGGTACTTATTTAAATGGAGTGCATTTAGGAGGAAGGGAAAATGGTTGAGAATCCTGAGCTTGAAAGAAAAATGATGTTACATTTCACAGTAGGGAGCAGGGCCAGGCTCCAAGGACCTCGCAGACAAAAAGGTGGGCTCTACTCATTTTCTTATAATGAAAGCATAATAAGAGAACTCTTGTTCTCTAAAGAAATTAAAACTTTTAAAACAAAGTTATTTACTTATTAATATATTTATATGTAATGTATATATATATATACACACACACATGCATATGGACCAACAATTAATGTTAAAAGAGGCTTTGAATTGAAAAAGAGCAAGGAGGGGCATTTGGTAAGCATCGGAAGGAGGAAAAGGAAGCAGAAAATTATGTGATTATAATCTCAAAAAATAACTTACAGAAATTTGAAATATTTAAAAGCAACAAAATTAAAGCAAGATTGAATGTAGTTATGCAGGTAAGAGTCTTAAGGTTGCAAATATAAAACAATCACGATATTCACTTCATTTAAACTAAAGGAGGGCTGGACATGGCTCAGCAATTAAGAGCACTTGTGTTTTTCAGAGCATCTGGGTTTGAGTCCCAGCAACGACATGGCAGCAGACAACTATCTGTAACTCCAGTTCTAATAGATCAAACACCCTCCCCAGACTTGCAGAGGCAACAGGCACTCAAGTACTGCACAAACATATATGCAAGTGAAACATACATACACATAAAAATAATAATTTTCTTTAAAAGTTAAAGGAACAGAACAATATTTTGTATATTTTAAACATAATAAAGTTTGGGTGGGGGGGTGTACAGGCCTAGTGAAGGTCAGTGTTCAGAGAGAGAGAGAGGTGTGAAGATGGCGCCTCCAGCTTTTAAGGGCTGCCTGTGCATCTGCACAGGGGGATGGGGTGGTTACATCTTACGCAGATGACGGAGCTCACACATGTGCACAAGGGCTCATATAGCGGTGTCATACATTGATGCACCCATGCTGCACAGGGGTCACACAGGTCCTTTAAGATTCCCGGGGCCAACAATGAGGACCCTAAGAGAGACATATGTAAGATTTAATCTACATGGCAAGTAGAAAAAGACAAGAACTCCTGAGTAAATTCGGAGCATGGCGACCTTGGGAGAGGGTTGAAGGGGAGGGAAGAGGAGGGGAGCAGAGAAAAATGTAGAGCTCAATAAAAATCAATAAAAAATAATAAAATAATAAAATAAAGATTCCTGGCACCCATTAGGCACTTCTGCCTGAGGGCTTGTCCGCACATGCTTGGCCCCGGAACCCGGAAGTGTCAGCCATGTTGTGGGGCTGAATCATTACAGAAGGTGTATGCTGCCAACATAGAAAAGGCTGAACCATGTAAAAAAAAAAATCAGCCATTTTTCTGGATTAGTGTCAGAGATATTATGTGCCAGGCTAGATCCCCTCCCTCATGTAATCTTGATAAGAGGATTCCAGGAGTTTTCCACAGAGGGACTCATCACCTGAACTCCATGGTCCCAGTGTCTGGGTAGAACAGCTCCATGAACAGCAAGAACCTCCTTGTGGGCAAGGCTAAGCGATACCCAGTCTCCAAGAGGTCCGTGCTTTCACGAATTTATTGTCTCTGAGAGTTATAAGGTCTTCATAACAAAACGTTAAGAGAAAAATCTTGGACTTTTGTCAATGGCTTGGAAAAAATGAACTGCCTAAAAAAGTACCGAACATTCTTCTCCCTCAGCAGCCTGCCTTCAGGAGAAACTATTCTGCCAGTGAGTAGCTATCAGGGGACCAGCCTTGACAAAAGCTCCTCTTGTGAAGGTAGGAGCATAGGGATTTATGAATATAAGTAAAGAATACAAAGATGCCTGAAAAATAGTAATACAGAAACCATAGAATAGTACCAGGAGGGCATTCCGGTGAATACTGAAATCATCCACATTACCACAATAGTACTGTGGTATAACAAAAAACTTCTTTAACATGATACAAAGGACAATTCAAACAGTTAATTGCTTTAACACTTTGAGGCATCAAGTCATTAGCATTCTGTTGTTTAGGCAGTGAAGCCACCTTAGACCAAGTATCCTGAAGACAGCCACTCCCAGTTAACCTCATATAACAAAAGAAGGGCCGAAATAAGTTTGCATATCTGGACCATCTGTCTAGATGGAAATATTCTCACCATTTTGGGCTTCCAGTAGCCTGATGGGAACCTACTGCACATGTCTTCCTGGAGAAACAGGAATTCCGTACTCCAGCATCTCCCAGCTGTCGATCCTTCTCAAGCTAAGAGAACAGAAAACAAACAAACAGGCACAAGCTCACTGGAGCACCAAGACTAGTCTTCCATTACCCCATTCTTACACCTGTCCTAATAAAAAGCTATGGTCTGCCACTGATTCCACCCAGTGCATAAAAGTCTTATTTTACACAGATTAGAGGATTTTTATAAAGCAAAAACCAGAGGAGTATAAAATAGACAAAACTGGCATCCAAACTTTATTCAAACTGGCAGTTAATGTTTGAATTACTTGATTAGGAACTGCTAAAAACTGACTAATATGCTAAGATCTTTAAGAGAAAATGCAGACGCTTGCCAAAACATATAAGGAATTTGTATGGCCAAAGTGGACCTTAAAAAACAAGCAAGGAGAAATAATAAATACATGCTCGTTAGACAGTGGTCTTGTGTTCATGGGGCTGAGCAGTTGGTTTATATTCAAAGGTCTTGGAAGAGGGAGAGCTAAGACACACACACGAGATCTTTTGGCTTTTCTTTGCAAATATAAAAAAAAATAATGCTAAGCCAAAGGAACTGGACTTTAATTTCTGTCCTAGGGCCGATGAAGAATCTTTACCCCATGGGCTGCGCTCATTGTATATAATTTCTCTCTTGTCATCAAACTGTGAGCTGAGGAAATTCTGTGAAAATATTTTTTCTGTTCAGCATGATCAATCAAGACCTTTTCAAAGACTGAGCTTCTGAGTTGGCCCTTAAGTCCTGGGCAGAATTTGATTAAAGACCAGCATTAAAAGAAAAGAGGACATGGCAGTAGGAAAGCAGATGAAGGAGGAATTGGGGGGCTTATGGAAAACTGTCCAGTCCACTAGAACAGCACTATTTCCTTGCTGCTCTTCCCTGATACGGATTTTCTTTAGGCCTTGTCTATATCCAGTGTGTCCTATATTTAAGAACACAAAAGGCACACTGCTGGGTTGGTTTTGATAGATTTCAAAAGACCATGTACTTCATGGTATTAATTTTCATAGCCCAGGTTTTAGGCAAGAACACTTTAAACACACACACACACACACACACACACATACAGCCTTGCATTTTCTTTGAGTCCTGAACAAAATTGCCTATTCCTTTTTGAATATGAGCGTAGGTAGTATTAGAGTTTGTGCTGAAAGCCAAAACTGAATTAGTATCAAGCTGAGCCTTGATCATTTTGAGGTGTTACTTTTGTTCAGTGCCAACACTGTTTAACAATGTATTTGCTGTGGCAATTGTTCAGTAGAGCATTTTCCTTAGAAGGTAGATTGTGTGGAAGGAAACTTAGTAGCAGTAATGTGTTTATCCAAGAGTGCCTCTGATAATTGCTTTCACTCTTCCTGAATCTGTGTTTTCTTTCTTGCCCTTGTCGGTGCTTTTCTTGTTACTGCATAGCCTCCACAGCAATAAAAGAGAATTTACATCTTAGGAGAAATCCATTTATAGACAGCGAATCATTGATGTGTTTAGAGGCCAAGAAGTTTGTTTGTAGTTTTCAAAAGCTCATTCCATGTCTTTAAATTGTACGCTTACCAAATAGGAAGCAGAATAATGGGTCCAACGGGGATAGAATTTTATCACTGCTTCCCTCAAAAGTGGACAGGCCCATTGAAAATAGTTTTCCCTCTAATAATACTGCATTGTCTCCCTTCAGACGTGTGGTGCTGAAATCGTAGCAGGTGTGGTGGCGTGCAGATGTTAGGTGTGGTTTATTCTCACTATGTAATCCTTAGAAGGAAAGGGATACATACTGGTCCTAGTGCATGAACTGGCTCCTTGGAGCCCATTCCCTGTAGAAGGATGCTGTGGGATAATGCTCTTATACACTCTAAAGATTTATCACTCATATTATTTTAATAAAATGCTGGTTTGCTGTTAGTCAGGCAGGAAGTATAGGCAGGGTGACCAGACTAAGAATTCTGGGAAGAAGAAGGGCAGAGTCAGCCACCAGCCAGATGCAGAGGAGGCAAGATGAGAATGCCTTACTGACAAAAAGTACCAAGCCATGTGACTAAACATAGACAAGAATTATGGGTTAATTTAAGTTGTAAGAGCTAGATAATAATAATAATAATAATAATCCTGAGCTAATAGGCCAAACAGTTTATGATTAATATAAGCCCCTGTGTGATTCTTTGGGACTGAATGGCTATAAGACCAGGTGAGACAATTACTTCCCTTTACAGAGGGATAACTTGCTCAGTCTAGATACACAGGGCCTTGATCCTGCCTCAAGTAATGTGACAGACATTGTTGACTCCCCATGGAAGGCCTCATCCTCTCTGAGAAGTGTTTTGGAAGTGGGTATGATGAGGGAGTTAAGTGGAGAAGGAGGAGGGGAGGGAGGGGGAACTAGGATTGGTAGGTAAATTAAGATTGTTTTTAGAAAGGAAAAAAAGGGAGGGAGGACAAATGAACAGAGTGCTTTGTCTGGAAAGAAAACTGTGCAAACCAAGAAATCAAAACAATACTGGATGGCAGTTTGATTCTGCAATGCTTCTGTTTGGTTTTTGTCTCTACCTCCTCCTAGCCAGCAGACCTGTGGGTTGTCAGGCTCTGCCTGATGTTTAGTTTCCTTGCCCACAACACACAAATTCTTTCTAATCATTTCTCTGCTCATTATAGATGTCACATTATAAATCTTTTCAGAGAGGCAAAGGCTAGAATTAATATCTTATCTCTATCTGAAGTATTAGTGAAAGTAGATACCTTTTCATATAGTTGAGAGAATCTAAAAGGAATGTAGTTCAGGAGTTATGGCCAGAGCAGGGAGGGTGTAACGCCTCTTCTCAGGTTCAGCAGGTATAACTCAATTACTAGCTCTGGTTACACATGTTTTGCGTTTCTGCTGTCTTTTGAAAAGTATGTTTTGAGTTTGTTTTGTGTGCCTGTATATAAGACAGAAAAATAAGGTTTTGTTTTGTATTATTTTCACAATGGCCTTGATATTTGTGGAAAGGATGTTTCATAAAAATCCAAATGGGCAGCTGACATTTTTATTTTAAAGTTGTTGTCTATTTCCTTTTGAGTTCTGTTAGAGAAGGTTTGGCTATAAATGTAAAAAGAAAATGTTCTTTCTCTAGATCTAGATTTCTTGATCTATCCAAAGTAGTCTATTATGGATGCTTTTAATGTTGTTTTGAAAGCAATACTTTAAATAGAAGCCATTGTTGTTCAGCACTAGTTACCATGGTAATGAACAAAGTTATTTGATTTAAACAAATTCTCCAGAACAGAAAATTTATCCTCTATCTCTTTTCAGTTTATATGGCTGTCTCTATGTCTGCCCTTTAATTTCCATTGTTAGAAGTAATTGGTTTTGCTAAGATTAATGTGCATATTTTTCCTAGGAAAATAAACATCAAAACTTGAAAACCATTAATTTTGAGTTACTAGAAGTAATGCTCCTCTTTCCCTCTTTAAGTAATTTAAGTAATTTTGTAAGTCCCTTTAAAACCCCATCAACACATGTCTATAACGACTGTGAAATTGTTTTTGTTTTGAGCATTTGTTTCTGCAATAAGCAGAGTTGCCTTGATGAGAATTTTCTCTATTCATAGAACGTGCAAATAAGAACCGCTCAGTAAATGTTTTGTTGTGTGAGAAAAACAAATGTTTAATGTGAAGGAATTTCCAGCTTCCCTAAATATTGATCTTACTCTCAACTGTCTTCCATTAGGGTTTGTTGGCCTTTATTGATGAGGGAGAAAAGGAAGAATTTTATCAAATATATTTAGCTTGTCTTGTAGTTCCATGGATTAGAAAGGTTTCTTCTATGGATATCCTAACACTTTACTCATCTTCTTTTCTTTCTTTTATTTTATTTCTTAATAACCAACATGTTCAAGAAGCATGTTCCGCAAAGTTTGCAGTTCTGAGCTTACAGAATAACAGAGTTAGCATTGACGAATAAGTGGGTGTCTTTCTATAATGCCTTATACTTTGCTTTTTACTCACTGAGTCCCAGATACGACATCACAGGGAAATTGGGCTCTCCTCTTAGAATTCTAAGTCTAACGAGTAAGAATGGATTCAAAAGGGAGTTCAAGGCCTCTAGTAAAAAGAATGGTTTTGATCGTGCTATAAAAGTGGAGGGAATTGCATTGTACCAACCTTTCAGCCATATCAGATAGTGGCACCTGTTCCAAGGAATCTGTGTCTGAGAAGACTTTTTTTTTTTTTAACAGTGAGCATCTGAATATACAATTCAGATGTTTATGAAACATCTGGAATATGGGAAATAGTTCATTCCTGACCTTAGTCCTTCTTAGTAGCATGCACGTGTGTTTCACCTAGTGGCAAATTTCATAGAGAACCTCTCAGTACAAAATTTAGGCCTGCCAGTCTCATCTTTTGCAAGTTGTGTTCCAATGAAACTGATGCTGTGTTTTGTTTGTTTGTTTAATGTAATATTCTTGTTAAAAATCAATACCTTGACAAGAATTTATTGGATTGAGAGAAGTTGAGCAGCTGCTATACGGGGTCAATCCAATGCAGATACATTTATAATAGGCTTTAGAACAAATATTGATAATCGGATCTGTTCGGATAGGGCTGGAAGATCCCTACTTTCTGCATTTGGAGTTGGGAACTGTTCTGGGGGAAATCATTGCCTTTGAACATATGATCACCGCAGAAGGAGCTTAAGGGTCATGATGTGTGTCTGACTGCCATTTCTAGAGCTAAGCAACAAGCCCTTTGAAGAGGAATTTGAGAAAAAATGTGTCTACTGACTACATCACCACTAGCTTATTTTCTTCTCATTTAATTAAAAGAAGCATGCAATAAGTACTACACAGATCAAATGTCAGGAGGCAGGCATAAACCAAGCTGGACAAGGCAAGCAGAGATATTTAGAGTCATGTTCTTCTAAATGTATACTAAATGAATAAAGAAATTGGTGAATAAAGAAATTGCCTTGACCTGTAGGTAGGGCAGAATTTAGGTAAGCCAGGAAATCTAAATTGAATGCTGGGAGAAAGGAGGCTGAGTGGGAGAGAAGCCATGTAACCCTGCTGGAGACAGATGCCAGAACTTTACCCAGACAGCCACAGCCATGTGGCAATACACAAATTAATGGAGCTAGGTTACATTAAGATGTGTTAGCCAAAAGAAGCTAGAGCTAATGGGCCAAGAAGTAAATTAATTAATATAGTTTTTGTGTGATTATTTCGGGGCTGAGCAGCTTGGAACCAACAAGCGGCCTTCTTTCAACACCTCTAATGAGTTAAAATTAAGACATCAGGCTGAACTCATGCTTTCCTATGAGTAGAGGGTGATTGACTTATTAAAGTTGTTAACTTTATTTAATAAATTCATTGTGTATAATCAAGTTATACAATATAATATTTGTCATATACTATGAAATGATCACTATAAACAGTCAAATGCATACGTTTCCATGTCTCATTGATACCTTCTTGCGTCTTTGCAGTGATGAGAATATCAAAGGTCTTGTTGGATATCATGATTGCTATAATCTCTTGCTTTTAAGTGTTGTAAAGTATACAATAAGAAAGATTTGTCGGCATTATAAAATAATTTAATCTTTCAGCATAAAATTATTGTAAAAAGCATCACAGTATAAAAAAAGAGCCAAAAGAATTTGCATGTATATATTTGCATAAATAGGCAAATGATAGAAATTAGATAGATAGAAAAATAGACAGATAGGTATTTAGATATTAGATGACAGATGATATATAAATTATTAATAGATATATAAACAGATATGATATTATATTATATGATATGACAAATGATACATTGAGAGATCAGAAAATGGGATTATGTTTCAGACTGACTTAAACCTCAGATTCTAGGTGATCTAACAACTGCTGTCTGGACTCTATAGCAGAGAACCAAGTAGTTCCCTGTCCAAGAAACTTATCAATCTTAATGCAAGGTTGAAGCTCACTGGAAAGTTGCTGGTGTTGTTGGTTCACGGAAGGTCTAAGAAGCTAGAGTGTAGTGGCAGCAGCAAAATTCAAACCGTCTTACAAAGAAATGGCTCCCGGGCTACGAACACTGTTTTTCTCAGACCTCTTTTTCAGCCGGGGCTCCAGTTTCTTGGAAAGTGCCACTAATATGTTACTCTTCACACTCTCCAGCCATGCATTCACCACCAAAACACTCTAATTTTCTCACATGTGGACCCTTTTGAAAATGCCTCCTGAGGTACACAGTGATATATTAGCAGTCTTAGATACCTCTCATTGTAATCCAGTTGACTACAAAGACCAAATTTCACATATCTATACTGATATAGTACTTTCTATGTTAAAAAAAAATCAATGTAAAATCTGGTAAGTATCATGATAGAATCAATTTTACAGTTTCATTTTATATTGCCTGGGTGTAGTTTCTGTTTCCTTGACAACACAACTTCTAATATTACCTGTCATATACCTCCATTTATTTTTCCCATTTTCTTATGCATTTTCAAGAAGGAAACTTACTGTGTAGTAACGACTGGCTCTTATTTGCAATTTTCTTGCCCCAGCCTCTCAAGTGTTATATTAAAGGTGTGCACCACCATGGCTGACTTATTTCAGTTAACTTTATAAATAAGATCAAATATACCCTGGGGAACTTCAGTGTTCTTTAAGGATTTGATTTCGGGGCTTTTTGAAAAAGACAACCAAAACTGGGAAATTGTACATAATATAAAGATTAAAAGAAAAAGGATAAAATTGTATGTTTTAATAAAAATGCAATAAATGTCTCATTTTGGGGCAATTCTGTCACCTTTGAGAGATGCTTTATATGACTTTCCTTTCTTGCCTGTGATATTTGAGTATTCAAAGTAAGTGAAGCATTCATTTTCATATTGAAGATAATAGTGAAAGAAACAAAAAAAAGACCACCTATAGAAACACAATTATTTGAAGTTGCTCAAATCTTGCCTCTACCAAATAAATTCCTTTCAAGTATGTTACTGAACAAGATTAGTTAAGTTCTGTAATCAAAAGATTTTTTCCTAGGTTATAAAGGGATATCATTCCTCACTGTCAATTTTTCTCTTAAATCATTCCATCTTCCTCATTTTCTTGGTAGTGATAGGAATATTCCATTCTCACAACAGAAATAGATTCCCATGATTTTTATTGTCATTACACAAATCCTTGTTGTAGTTCATGTACTGCACATTGCCAATAATTGGATGATTGATTAGTTTCTCCTAAAGGTAACATGACACTGGGGCATAGTAAATATATCAAAACAAAATTTTTAAATTGGGAAATATTCCTTCTAATTTTGTTCTTGAATGGCTATATTGTGTCATAAGTGATTGTCTATACTGCACACATTAGTGTAGTTCTGTATAGGTTGTCCTCCAGGCCCATTTTGTTGATTGAATTAGAGAGAAATAAAATGAAGTTGAAAGTCTGTAGGAGCTCGTGTCAATTAAGGAATTCCCGGCTGGTGGAAAATCACCTCCAGACATCTCTACCTCATTAGTCAGCTCATCACTGCATCATGGCAGCGAGTCCCTTGGTTCTTGTCAGTGGCTTTAACAACTTCCTCTAGGATGCCTTGTGAAAGGCCTGAGCAATAGTGTTGGGAATCTGCTATTTTCTAAGAAAATCCTGTGTCGGCTGAATAAGCACGTTGTTTGGCATTTTACTTTCCTTTCTCGGCAAATGAAAAATCAAAGTATGTTTCTTGTGGAATCAGATGAAGAACGGATGGCCCTTGATAACTGATGGCAGGAATCTGAGCGGCTGAAGCATTTTCGTCTTAAGCAAGCTTGGAACTCAGTCTCCAAATTTCAAGGCATGCTTTTAGCTCCCAGTGAATTCTGCTATACGTTTTAGAGAAAACATTCTTTTACATGGTCAATAAACTTCTTGATTTCTTTTGGTCTTAAGTTTCATTTTTCAGGATCTATTTTAGAAAAGGATTGAATAGTAAAAGTATTTGGAAAGAGGTAAACATTGAAAAGTACTCCTTTAAAATAAAAGGCAGGGTCATGTGTCATCAAATAACAGATGCCATAAATTTGAAAGAGAGCAAGTGTTGTAAATAGAAGGGTTTGGAGGGAAGAAAGAGATGGGAAAATGATTTAATTATAATCTTACATAATAAAAGAAATATTTTTAAGAGAAGAAAGCAGACCACTTTCAAAAATAGTTGATATCATCCTACTGGAACAAATAATAACTTCATAGATTAAACATAACAACCCAGCAGTAGTTAATGTTTCATAAGTTTTCAAAAATTTGGATGCAAATTAAAGAGTAAATCCAAAAGGAAAAAATGAGAGCTTCAGCTTCAGAACTCTGCACTTCAAAATAGAACCAGAAAATATAAGGCCGTTCTTGGATCCCACTGCTTCACCCCCAAGCGTGTTGCTGTAAAGACTGAGTGACAAAGGCAAAAATTGTGATGGAAAACTGTGACATGATTCTGGTTAAACATGTGAAAAGAAGTTGTATGCCTCTTCTCTTGGGAATCCTTTGTGGCCTTCTGTTATGCTTACAAGTGACTATCTTTGTAACATACAGTAACTGGGAAGGAGCATTGTCGTCAAGTGTAGATTTTAGTATTTCAGGGAGAGTGCTCCCCTCTAGTGACAATAGATCTACAGCAGCACTGGCATTTTAGGTTGGCCCACTGCTGCAGCTGGGTTGTGTAAGTTGGGCAGAAGTACTCATTCTCTAGATTTACTAGTGGAGACAAAGACTCAGCTGTTCCCTAATGAATCATGATGCTCTACCTTGCCCAATTTTGCTACAGTAAACACTTCAACAATGCAGGCAGCGAGGCACTTAGTTAGTATTGCTAAGGTAGCATTTAATATAATTCGTGCCTTTTTCTCTGTCATATCTTCTCCTTGCCTTCCTTAAGAATTTTAAATGCCCTAAAGTCCATTCAACTAAATCTTGGTTCATGACCTCCTCTCCTTGTTTGACTACTCTAAACTCAGTCATTCAGTTATCGTGATAATATAATTAGTACATTTGAAGTATTGAGAAACATTCATTCATTATAACATAATTAGTGCATATGAAGTATTAAAAATTACTCACAATGACCTTTTTGCTTCTTCATTACTGAATACATCTAACTCTTCCTAAAAGTTACTGTGAAATGGAATTGACTGCCTCATTGTCTTCATTGGTTTCTTCAGCTTTATAAACACTGTGCTGACACAATGCATTATTTCATTGCCTTCTATCTCTATAAAATGATATTTTGTGCATTCCCATCCTCAAAAGCTTACAACATGATTCGGTTTGTATCTACAAATAAAAGCATTCAGTTTGCTTCTATTAGTAAGTGTTCTATTATCCGAAGAGAATAGGTTTCTTAGTCGCATGTTTATGAGAAATTTAGATATTTCTGTTTATGATTGTTATAAAAATGTTGCTTTGCATACCCTCATGCTTTCTACCCAGTCATACTGAAAGTTGCTACAGGGTATGGACTAGAAAGATTTAACAATAGTCATTGCAAAGTTCACATTTCCAGAATAACCCTAAAGCACTCTT
The DNA here is from genome assembly GCF_014885135.2 of Alexandromys fortis. Lineage (NCBI taxonomy): Eukaryota > Metazoa > Chordata > Mammalia > Rodentia > Cricetidae > Alexandromys > Alexandromys fortis. The sequence continues at coordinate 67,703 of NW_026068149.1, forward strand.
ACAAGCTCTTATAACTGCTCTTTATTATCAGCAGTGTATAGTGGCATGCTTAGGCCTAATGTTAATCTTATGACACTCATCGCTGCCAAATGCCTGCCACATAACATGAGAGCTACAATTGATATTTTTCAACTTATATAAGTAATAGCAGTATACATCTCTAATAATTAATGTCATTGTGTGTTTTCTGATGTTTCAGTGATAAGATTTTACAAGTCTATACCAAAGAATATACTTTTAAAAATTATTTTCAGTTACTTTATTATTTTAGTCATGAAATACATGCAGAGAGTAGAAAGAAAACTAATTCTATTTTGAGATGATTCTCTTGATGAACTTTTCACAGTTGATAATTACTTTTTTTTTTCTTTTGACAGAACGATTCCGAGATTTACTGCTCCCTCCATCTGGCCAGGACTCTGAGATTCTGCCCTTCATTCAGTCTAGAAATTATCCCAAGTAAGTAGCAGGAGTCTGCTGGGTGTTGAGAGGAGAAGCACTAGATATTGGCAGAACTTGATGCAAGGAAGCAAAATGTAATTATTCTGTGGGATTTGTAAAGATCCCGAGTAACCTAGCCAAATCACTTAATATCTCACTTATAACGTCTGATCTTTGGCTCCTCAGAAGTGGTGCAGAAGACCAATCTCTGCTTCTAATTACAGTGATCTTTGTGTGCCTGGGGAGTTGCTCCTCAGTGCAAGCAATGAGCCTCCTGTATAGTCATGCTGTATCATCAGTGGATGGCTCCTAATCTTATTCTCTATTTTCTATTCTTTACATTAAAGAAGGTGTATTTCCATAAAGATTGTCCTCTTAATTTTCTACTTCCTTTGCCGATTAATTGCAATAAACCATTTTTTGTTTAAAAATATGCCTTATGACCTAAAACACAAGGTAGAAAGCAACTTGTCTACAATATATTGCATATGAAGGATAATATCTATGAAACCTATAATATCCCACATAGGCTCACAATACTCTAGCTAATGAATGTGGTGGGTTTGGGATTTGGGTGGACTTAATTAGATTGTATGATTTCTTTTAATCTTTAGCATTCTCTGAACATGAAAAATCTAACAAACAATAGAGAATATGAAAATGTGGTCTTGAGGTGAAATAAACTCATGTGGTAGAAAACGTGACTCATCAATGAAATGTATGTTTGATTATATGACAGAGGAACAGAAACATAACCAAAGAAATATTAAGGGAAAGCCATTTGAAAAACATTTTGTAATAATTCTGGGAAACATGGTTCTAAATTATGACAAATTTTCTTAATCACATTCTTAAATTCATGGACTCTCATTTGACCCGTTGCCAAAAATAGGGACACCCGTTTTCCAAAAGTCAAGTGCAGACACTGTTCTGTAAGAGTTTTCAGTGTGAATAAATGTGGCTGTTATGAGAATAAACATGAGGACTCAAAGAGAGGAAGAGGACACTTAGTGCAAAGCACATTTGGATGTGGAGGTTAGAGGAAATAAACAGGCGTAACACATCTGGTTTCTCAGTCTCTGTTCAGCTCATGATGTCTGAAAAGATGTTGGCTTATGATATGTTTTTAGAGGATTTTTATATTTTATTCTTATTTAATCAGCTTATATGTGCAAAATGTTTGAAGAAATTTGACATAATTTAGACTGGAAGTTTAAGTGGATAATTAAGTCAACAAAACATAACACAGTAGCTTTGGAAGGCTTAGTGTGGATGTGGACAAAGTGTTGTGAAAATGCAGAAAAACTTATTTCCATTTTCCTTTCATATAGATTAAGTCCTATGAGATGCTAAGCACTTAGATAAGCATCCACTACTTATAAACAGGAATATTATTTATAACAGAAGTCAGAATTATTGTTTTGCTTGACTGCCAAAGAACAATCTTAATTATTTGGATAGTAAAATCTGTCTCAACCCAATCTTATTTCCAACTGGCTGCTTAAAAATGTCTTCAAGTCATAATATTGTGTAATATCTCTACAGCACAGTCCTCAGATGACCTTTCAGGTTTCATCTCTTAGCAAGATAGTCTTCCTTTTTCTTCGGTATTCAGAGTCCTATTTCTAGAAATTCTCTCTCTTCAGTAGTTTTTGTTCACTTAAGAGTAATATATTTTTCCATACTTTTATTATCACACTAATAATGAAATGTTAGTAGCATGCAGAATATATTTATATGTTAGGATTTATATTATACCTTTCAATGAATAATTCCATGAAATCTTTATCATTTCCCTAGTATTATTGTTTTCTTTTTATTATTATTATTATTTTTCCAGAGGATTGAGAAGAAAAAAATTAAATATCATAACCAAGTAATGTGGTGCCATTGATTCTCAAACTCAGATCTCTGTTATTCCAAATTATATTTAATCTTGTTATACAGGCTCTCATTCATTTATCCACCCATATTTTTATCTAACCATTCATCAAATGTGCATTGAATACATACCTCATGACACTTGATCATAACTACCAATAATATAAAAATGACTAAGGTACAGTGTATTATTTGAGGGCGCTAGAATTCTTAGAGGGAAAAGCTTAATGAATAAATAATATCAATGTGTTAAGGCATATGTGGAGAAATTGAAAAAAAAAGTATATAAAGTTAATTTTGTCCTTGAGTAAAATGTCCAGATGAGAGGTTCTTTAGTTAAAACCAAGAGTACATAACACATGAAGCCATTGTAATGCCTGAGGAGCACACCAGCCTACAATAATTGTGCAGTACACACATCTGTAGGCACACTCTAGTGAGAAGAATATAAAGATAAATGAAGATGACTCCATCTGGTCTGCTATTTAACGAAACTTAGACTTTGTTGCGATGACAGTGGAGAATCGTGAGAAGGATTTAAGCAATGGGAATAAAAGCTAACCTATATTTTCATCCACTTACCATGGATCAAAAGTAAAACATGAAGCATTGTCTCAGGATAACATAATCTCCATTCAAAATTCATAAAGGATCCATGAGGTGCTGGTGATAGGAACTGTTCAGTGACTATCATGGGATGTCAGGAGGCACAATCCACAAAATGTAGTGGTTACTCACTAGATGGAGGTGAAGAGGAGAGAAGACGCAGTCTGAATTTTGGGTGACTGCAACCTCTTTTTACTGCCCTCATGATGGGAAATGAGTGACAGTTTCTATGAATATCTTTCTTTACTCCTATGTTTTGATCAGAAGTAGCAAAGATGTTTTCTTCCTACATTAATTTGAGGAAGGCACAGTGTCTGTCCTAATTCCATTTTACACAGCTTTGTGGTATTAAAGAAAAGGATGTGAAACCCCAGGCCTGTAAAAAAGAAGTCAGTTCTCATCCTATTCCTCATTTCTCTCTGTTCTGCACTTCCTCAACCCTAAGCCTTGCCTCCGTGCAGCATGAAAGCTCTGTGTGTGGTCTGATTACCATTTTCCAAGCTTGATGCTGTCATAGGGATCACTGTGCTTCCCAAGAAAGATGTCCTGTTCATAGGCTCTGTTTGGGGGGGGGGTGATTAGTAAGGTTGAAGCCCTTTCTGTTGTGTTCCTGCTTATGTGATATGGATGCTCTTCTGGATGTTTCCACAGCCACAATTATGATTTTCTTTATCACAAATAGACTTTTTTTTTTTTTACTTACATTGTTGGTATAATGGAAGTGACTCAATGGTTAAGAGATGTGATGCTCTTGCAAAAGATCTGAGTTTGGTTCCCAGTATCCACATCAGGTGGCTCACCACAGTCTGTAAGGACTCCTTCACTCACATCATGCACATAGATACACAGACATATAAATACACAAAAATCAAAAAGAAATCTTTTTAAAATGAAAAGACAAAACAAGAATTATTGTCTCTTCTCTACTCCTCCCTACACTAGGACATCTTTACTAGTGGAATTCTAATACCTAGCTGAAAAGATAGCTAAAAATGTAAATTTTGGACTTGTTTGTAGAATTGAATCATGAATATTTCTGATGCCATTGGTATTCTCTAGTCTAGGGAAGCAATATGTCAAAGGGGGGTTATTCTGTTAATATTATCAGGTAGTAAGTCCCACAGCCCCTAACATTCAACTCACAATTAAAACATACTCTTTAGAGCTTTAGAAAACTAGCAGACCACTAAAATAAAATGATATTCCAAAAACTGAAGTACTGCTAAAATTTTAAGATTCTCTTTAAGAGATACGACAAATCAAGAAGCCGGCAGTTCAAAACCAATAAACAAACAAACAAGAGGACACCTATGTGTCTGACAGAGTAACTCAGACATATTCATAAGAACCGGTTCTAGAGGAGCCATGTGAGTCAGTTGGCTGGAGGTTTGCCTGATGCCTCTAACATTCTGAGTATGCACGCGTGTCCAAGAGATATGTATGCATGACTTAGCATCTGCGTGCTTGAGAGGCTTTGCTGGTTTGTCCTCCTCTGTTATTATTGCCTGCCAGACACCTTTCAGTGTCAGTGGACTTTAGGTTTGTGAGGTTTTCGTTGATTGGGAACTTTTTTTTTCTTTGTTTTGTTTTTGACTAGTAGATTGTCCTGAAATTCTTCGTTTGTGAAAAGATCTTAAAAATCCAGGTTGAGTTTCTTTCATTGATAAAGGGCTACTTGGCGTGCTTTGAACCTGTGGCTTTGATCCCCAACATGGAAAGAAGAGAAAAGTAAACCTTAAGAATCCCATGATAGAAACCACCCACTTTTAACAGAGTATTGTTTGTTCATTGCTCTTCAAAAGTATCCTCAGCAAACAGATAGATATCAGAGTTAATTCATAGCCTCAATAATAGTTGATGAATATGTTTTATAGATGAGTACTAAAATGAAAGTTAAAAGCTACTCTTAAACTAAATGTGTCAATTCATAATGGATATAAGAATATAATTTCAAGAATATGCTTTTTTTTGGTAGTTCCATTCCAGAAAAATTTTATCCTTGCAGATTTTTAAGTGATGAATGGCTTCTGTCTTCAAAGGCTTACTTAACATTTTGCTAGCAATGTTTCTTTCCTTAAATGTATATTGCCATCCAAATCTTCTAGCAAGGTCTGTGCTTGCTTGTTTTGTATCTCCATGTTTGCAGGCTCAGTGGCTCCTAGGTGGGCAAGTGTTTTACTGAACTTTACCACTGAGTTAAGTCTCCTGCCCTCTACAGAGTTTTGATCCAAATGTTATGGGCTTCCAGGAGCTCCCATGATCACTGTATTCAAAATCATCATCTGCAGTAGTACAGCTCTGCTGGGGATGCCAGGGATGCTGTTAGAGCTTCATGTCTTAGCCTTCATCCAGAAAATTAACCTTGAATAGAGAGTCTAGGGGTAGGGCCCAGATCTGCATGTGTTAATAAGCCCTCCAAGAAATTCCATTCTCACGTTCCTTTACAACCCATTAAAGCAAGACAGATTTTGAAGACCATCTCGGTCTTTTAATGCTCCCTCGCCACTTTTTATGGCTTTTACTGATGTAATTATCTCTTGAGTGATCTAAACTGCAAATCCATCTTCTCCTGGGGAGTAGTTAATCATAATCATTTTTCTCCCAGATGAAGAAGAAATTGTTACCTGATGGATGGTCGAGGACTGCATGCCCTTTATTTTCCCAACCAAAAGAAGTGGTGATTGGCTGGTATGATTAATGTCTAGTCATTAAGGAAAGGAATGCTGGAGATAGATTCAAAAGGAATTTAGAAATTATCTTTTCTCTAAATAGGAGTTGTGGTCTAGGGAAAATTACTTGATGTTTCGGCATTTAAATTTCCATTACAATTAAATGGCAATTTATTATGCCTACTTTAAGTTATTTTGTGACTCTACAGTGACGGGATATATAGAATAATTAGTACAGCTTCTGGAACAGATTAAATTTTAAATAAGCAGTTTTTATTTTGATGATATCTTGTTTTAGACTCTGAGGTAAAACTTAAGCATTTGTTGATTTTCTTAATTTAAAACTTTTAAGAAGAGAAGCCTCAAGAAAAAAAATCACATGTGACTCTAGTGCCAGTGCCTCTTCTGGCCTCCAAGGGCCACTGCGTATCGGTGGCATATAATGACATGCATGTGCGCACACACCCACACATACAACCACACACACACACAAATTAAAATAACAATTATTTAAAGATTTTTAAACGGTTTAAAAAATTAAAAAGATATATAAATAGTTTTCAAAGTACGAATGAAATGATTGTATACAGATCATAAATATTTGTCACCAGTAACAATATCATGATTTTTTAAAGTATGTTATATGTCAAAGTTCCATGTTAAAAGGCTTCTTTGGTTCTAAAAGTAGAAATGAATTTTGAATATAAAGGTATGCTGTCCTTCATAATAGAATGTTCCATCACTTGTCAACTGAAGTTTAAAATTATGTCCATAGCTCAGCTGCAGTTTTATAGAAGTGAAGACTTGCATTTAATATCCATAATCTTGTCACATATAATGTAATTGTAAAATCTGGTACTAAAGGTTACTACTACTCATAAAGTAAAACCAAGTTATTTTGCACATTAATGAAGTTAATGTGTAAAAAATTAGATTTCTTGTTTTTTTTTTTCTTGTCTCTTTCTACCTTCATAAAAAAATCTAGGTCTCATCAATCAGTGAACAGGTCACTAGTGATTTTGTAATCTTTTCCCTTCACCATTGTTTGGGCCGTGTGTGTGTGTGTGTGTGTGTGTGTGTGTGTGTTTGAATTCTGTTACTGAGATGATTTAAATATTTCATAGTAAATTCAGTTTTCAAAATATTACATGGGACCTCATTTATATGTATTAATTTATAACGAATTTTTAAAACTGTTTCTAATGAAAAGCAACTGATTCTCAGAGATCCATCATAACAAATCCTTACCATCCCCACCTTGTATTGAGCTTAGTCCACTTCTTCTGTTGATGCTGTGCCTCATCCCAGTGGCATACTATAAACACACTGATGTCTTATGTAGAAACGATCTCTGGTGTTTGGGTTGCATTCTACAATTCCTAACAGGTTTTCTCTGTCTCATCACATTTTGTATCTTTTATGGATGAAGAAAATGGAGTTTAGCAAGGTCAAGTAGCTCCTCGGTGATCTCATTCCTAGTAAGTGACTGGAACTTCAAGTTCTAGTGTTTGTGTTCAAAGCTATTACAAAACACCAGAGAATAGCCATGTGGGGAGGGAGGAGGATGTGTTGCTTTGGAAGCAGACACATAGTGGAAAGGTCTTTTTCATGATTCCTCTTACTTATTTGTTGATGAAATAATGTATAAATATTAATTCTGAAATTTACAGTCTCATCTTTTAAGGTATCAATGCATTCAATTAATCTGTTATCTAACTCATTCAATGTGGCATAGGTGAAGATGCAAACATTTATAGGGTAGGTCTCAAGTCATTGTGGGTCTTGAATCAAAAACATCATCATACAAATAATTCACACATATTTCATGTTTGCTGACTAAATGTAAGCTATGAGTTAAGTAGACAGAGTAAGAATTGTACATATGTAATTGTATAAGATATGTAGTCATAGGATTTCTTCCTACATTAGGCATATCAATTTTGATGCTTGTTTGTTGAGATAAATGTTCAATGCAACTGTCTTATCTACATAAGGTCTATCTTTCCTGTCAAGATGCTGAAATCACACAAACCACAAAAATATGGTTATTCTGCAATCATCACAGATAACTATTTGACCATAAAAATGGACCTTTTAGACATCGGGGATACAAGAGGAAAGGTGAAGGGAAAGAGTCACAGCAGCCAAGTGAGACAACCTCTCATAAGACGTCTTTCCATTCCAGAATCATTTGTTCCACATCTGCCAAAATAGCCACACAGTCAAAACAGATGAATGGAATCTGAGAAATGTGGTGTTTTGGCTGGACGTTCGCTTCCCTGAATAAAATTAATGTTCTGTTACTACGAGAAGAAGGATGGATACTAAGTAGACAATTGGTGATTTCTGTTTACAGTTAAGGATGTTTAAATGTATACACACACACACACACAAGCACTCACAGATCAAGGACAATATCTATTGTGATTTCTTAATAATTTATCTAGGGCAAGCGAGGAGCAATTAGATTCTTCTGCTTTCTCTGATTTCCAGTCCATATACTGTATATGTGAGTAAATATGTGTGACAGAGTACTTGCTACTCAAGGGTACACTATTAAGTTTCAAACATAGAAGAAACTGGTATTTTCATTTGGTCAGTTGTCATAGTGAAATATTACCAGAGCTTTAACCAATCACTCCTTTACAGAATAGTTTTTCCTGTGCTTTCCTAAACTTTTGTTTAAGGTAGAAATGGAAGGATGTTCTTGTTTTGGTATCAGTTGCTCAAAACAAATTGCTTTTTCCTTACGACTTCTCACTGTAAGAAACAAAGAGATAATGCCTGAGAAATCACAGTACCTAGAATTTGGATTCAGCATGAATAGTAAATGTCATAAGAAATTAGTTTATTTTCTTTGTCCACCTTCTCTATAGGTTGTACATTGATGGTCCATTTGGAAGTCCATTTGAGGAGTCGCTGAACTATGAAGTTAGCCTCTGTGTGGCCGGAGGCATTGGGGTCACTCCGTTTGCATCGATACTAAACACCCTGCTGTATGTCACTTAGATCTATTTTTACTCCAAACAGAGAAGTACCAATATTTAAATAATTCTAGTTTATATATGAAATAGTTCTTTACAGAGTTTTCCTACTCGCTATTCAAGACATTTCATTTCCTACTAAGAGAAGTGAAAAATTCAGTAACTCACAGTTTATGAGCTTCAGCACCCAGCATGCTCCCTGGAAAAAGAAATCCATCTTCTTTTCCTATTAAGAATTATACACCCTAGGCCTTCTTGCTTGACCTCCTCACAGTGGTGCCATTGTTCATTCATTTTGTGAAAATTACTTTGGGGTGCCTTTGTGCCAATTAATCTTAGAGTTACTGGGGGTAAAACAGTCAATGGAAACATAGACTCTGCTGTTAGAAAGTCAACATTCAATTAGAGCAACTTAAAATAAAGTAACACATTTATATGGTGAATTGTTTCTGAAAATATCAAATCCAATGAAAAGCTCTGTAAGGATCAGAGAATATTTTAATACAGGGAGGCAGAAAGAATAGAGATTATAGAGGCCAGGATTGAAATGTCCTCTTCTGGACAAAACATAACCATTGCAGTCATGACTTTCTGAGTCTGCAGAAGTATGAGCACATCAGTAGTAAGGGATTGATGAAGCCATTGCCAAACTACATGCTACTGATAGACTCAGGGAAAGAAAGTCAATGTCTTTAGTTTTGTGACCACTGGTGACCCCACCAGGCTCCGATGGTTAATTCAATCCTGTGGTCACAAATGGCTCTGGTAAAGCTAAATGGACCACAGGTCAAAACCAAAAGTCATGAATCTGGGAACAGGATTGATAGGGAATTAAGGAAAAATGATAGTGATGGAGGGAGAGAAGATAGGATTGTGGGGGGAGAACCAGAATACATTATATATATATAATTATGAAATTAATTCATAAAAAACCTTTTAAGCAAAAAAATGTTGAATAGATTATAAAAATAAATGTCTGGGGGTAATTATAAGAGTCTGATCAGGGAAAGCTCCTTTGAGAAGATGATGGACACTTCATCACCTCAGCCCTTCATTTATTAGCAACTTTGTAACAAACCGAAGAAAAGAAATGTCAAAGTTGAGGTTGCCCAAATGGGACATACTCTCAGTACTTTAGTTCCAGAATTATAAACAAAGGTTGATTCTTCACCATAAAAACACACAGTGACAGCAAAAAAGGTGATCCCGGATCACTTCCATTCACTTCTCAAATAGACAAAATTCACTTTAAAATGTTTGAGGGAATATTTTAAAAAGAAGGAGAAGGAGGAAGAAGAAGCAGAGGCATTAACACTCCTTTGGCTTAGTTAGGAGTGTCACGAGTTCAAAATAAGTTTGGGTTACATAGCTAGACCTTGTCTCAGCACAAAAGATAAATGAAAGATATTTTTGAATAATATTTTATTTCATTTCAAGTATTCTACTGGATGTGATTTGGGGACATGTTGGAGACTCTTAAAAAAATAAGCATGTTACAATCCAGAAATCATTTGTTTCTGACAATATATTATGAGTTATTTTGATATTTAGTATTATAAAAATAGGAACATTTTCTTAACCTCAAGTCAGCTTCATAGTCATAACTAGGCATCCTGACTTGGAATTGAGAGTGAATGGAATGTATTACATAGTGAGTGGTTGTGAAATCTTTATTAAGTGAGTGTTAAGAAAGGGATAAACAACCAAGTTTCTGGAATGATTTTTGCCTAAAAGTGAGGGCAAGGCCGAATGACCTTTTGATTCCTGCACAATGATACAGTTCCCTGAAATAGAGAACTTGTTTTTCTGAGACTCATGAGCCAGTGCTCTTCTTATCCAATAGTTCAGTTTATGGTCTCAAAGTGGATGTGTATATAATACTGATAAATTTAGCAGTTGATGACATCATAGAGTCAATGTATTGTTTACAGTAAGCGACAGTAATAGCATATAGTGTATAGCATGCTGACATGGAAGTGACTGGGTTTGGGACATCTTTGTTTGTCTCTTAGTGGTTGCTTATGAATGAAAATGTTCAAGAATAGGTGAATTTTGTATTGTTCATCCAGTTCCAGTCACAACTTCACTCTTGATTTTCAAGGGACGACTGGAAACCATACAAGCTAAGAAGACTGTACTTTATCTGGGTGTGCAGAGACATCCGGTCCTTCCAGTGGTTTGCAGACTTGCTCTGTATGTTACACAACAAGGTATTATTAGGATGGTTATTATTTTTTAGTTATCTCATTTTCTAAATATTTTTATATTTTAAAAGCAAGAAATACTCATTATAGAATAAAAGTTCTTTAGTATCTACAACCAGAAGTAATATCTAACAAAAACAGATGTACATCTTCTCAGATATGAGTGCTTTCAAATATATGTGTGTTCCTGTGACATTCTTTAACATGTGTTTTTGCATTTTAACATAAAACACTCCACATACATGTATATGCACATGGCTAGAAGTGATGAGAAAATAGAGAAAAGGGATGAAGGGACCACCACAAACACTACATCATCTTCTAAGCTCAATTATAATAAGTTTGTCCCATATTCTTGTTTTAATGTTATAGTCAGCAAGTTTCATGATCCACTATACATGATTAAAAATCAATTTTTTATTTCTTACTCAGAAATAATATGCATTTTGCCTATTCTATCATTAATACTTTCCATTAATTTTTATGTATAGAGAGGTATAGATACAAATTATATAAATAAAGCTATAAATACTTCAAATCAATTGAGTAAAGGCAAATCTCTTACTAATTTATCTATAAAGTCTATATCACTAGAATTATGAAAGTTCTAGCATGTTATTTATGTTTTTCTTCAAATCATTTGAAAACTTCTTTCTACATCATAAATGTTGTTTTTCTATGAGTGAGCATAGAATCAATTTGTTGTCTATACTGCTGTGGAGAATTCCATGGCTCACTGTTACTGACTTATCATTTCCTTAATGTTGGCACTTTCTAAATGTAAAAAGTTCTTCAGTGATCATCATTCACATGCTTCATTGCAATATTTTTTTCTACATGGAATCAATCTTGCTATCATCCAGCAAATATCATTAACTGCCAACTGTGAATTAGGATATAAAGATATATACGGTAACAAAATATAGCCATGTTTTTATCTTTCTTATATTAGTAGTAGGATAGACAACTAAACCAATAAATATGCAGTATGTCTGATTCTGAGATTTCAATTTGGGTCAAAAAGAAAGGAACGTAGAAGTATATCAGTGTTGCTGACAGAGTGTCTGTTTATTTAAGGAGTGAGTTCAGGAGTGTCGACCAAACCAAATGCTGTTGGGGTACAGACTTGAATGGATTGATTAGTCAAGAACCTTGGCAGCAAATTCAAGATGGGGAACCCAGCATTCCAGGAAGTGCTGTGATAGAGTCGTATGCTTAATGCAATAGATGAATAGTAGAGGAGTCTACAACATAAGAAAAAGCAAGAATAGAGTTGTGTGTATGTGTGCATATGTAGGGCTTGTGTTCATATGTTGCATGCATGCATGTGTATTCATTATGCATGTATGTGTGTGGTACTTCAGACTTTATGTTAGGAAAAAATTTTTAAGTACAAATCTAGTGTTATTGAAGATGTGGACTTGCACAAAGTGTTCCTAGAAGCATTATTCATAATATTCTAAACATGCAAACATCTCATGTATGCCTGATGAAGAAACGAAATACAGTGAATTTGTACACTAAAATTCTTTAACCTGAAGAGATGAGCACTCTGACACATGGTAAAGTGTGGATGAACCTTAGAAATACTCTATAATTGATGTGACATAACCCAAATATGAAGCTACTTGGAATAGTTAATGTAGAATCAAGGTTTCCAGGTGGGAGAGGAAAAGGAAAGCCTGTTGTTTCACTTTTTCTAGGCTGCTTCTTTGCCAGTTGCCTCTTGTCTCTTCCACTTTTACTTGAGGAAAGTCGGCAGTGAATGACCATAAACAAGGCACATGTCTACTTTTTATTCTTTTGATTTTTCCCTATGATGAATATCCTATATCCCTATTGTCTTTTTAAATAAAAATTATGTTTATTGATGAGTGAAGCAACAGGCTAAAATTTAGGGCCTCACAGAAAATAAAATAAAGGATGTTTAAAGGGGACTAGTAGGAATAAGATGGTGCTTAGAATGACTTATACTGCATCTTTAGGTGTACATAATTTTTTTCTGCCATCATCATCATCCCTAAATATCAGCATTAGATCAGAGCAAGGTATGAATATGAATCCTGTCACCTGTTGCTTGTCTGTGTATTTATTAATCACCTATCAACTCCATGACTACTTTCTATGACTATGTTACTATGATCAGCCAAATTATCTATTGTGTTATAGAATCACATATGCTAGGTAAAACCTGAGCATTTGGAAAGAACTTAAATGAGTCTATTCATTGTCTTGTTGCTCTCAGTTTTGGCAGGAAAACAGACCTGACTATGTGAACATCCAGCTGTACCTCAGTCAAACAGATGGGATTCAGGTATGTGGCTGGATGTTATTGTTAATTAAATGAGCCTCTTGATAATGGAAGATTTACAAGAAGAGCTATACTGGAAAAAAAAATTACCGCAGGAGGTTTGAGCAGAAGTGTCCTAAAGGAAAGCCTCTTTTGGAATCTGCCCAGAAAATTCATCACTTGTCCTTGAAGTCAACCATGTTGTGCCTTTCAGTTCCGCTCACAGCATGCTGAAGAAAACTTTTTGATTCCATCTTTCCTTTTGGGGTTGATTTGAAGTTCTTTGTCTCTAGGGAGACGGCAGCAATAAGTGTACACCCTTGTGATTCTTTTTCCATAGAGGGCAGTTTTGCTATGGTGAGCAAAGATAAAGCCATGCCCAATTAAACTTGGTCCTTCCCAGAGGAATCTCATGTAGAAACAGTAAGAGCTGCCCTGCCTTGTTTACGATAAGAGAGTACGCTGAGCATTTCCACATGGCATTTTGTTTACGATAAGAGAGTACGCTGAGCATTTCCACACAGCATTTTGTGTCATCTCAACTCATCGGGACAATGTCTGCTCTTAGTGGCGATATTTTGATGTGAAACAAACTCATGTTTAAAAATATCAAATAGCTGTATAAAATGTGATGAACCTTGGGGCAAATGTTTTTTTTTTTCAGGTTAAAAAAATCCTCTCTCTCTCTCTCTCTCTCTCTCTCTCTCTCTCTCTCTCTCTCTCTCTCTCTCTGTGTTTCATCTGACTATTATTCACTGACAATTAAGGAGTGTTTTTATTTCTAACAATGAACCCATCAACAGTCATTGATTGATAGGGTAGAAATTTTGAGCTCTGCTCTTTTGGGATGTCTTGTCTGCAGTTATTCCCCAAATTTTGTGATTAAATTGTGTTAATTTACTCACATAATGAGCATAATTTGACAGCTATCCTTACATACAAACATATGTCAGTGACATTTAATTTTGAGCCCATTTAATAGTATGCAGTGAAGTGGTATTTGTTCTTTATCTTACTTTGAATTTATTAAAAAGGAAACAACTAAAATTTAGGTATGTCAGCAACTTATAGAAATGGCATTCAAAAGGATAATGAATTTTAAAGGGAAAGAAAATGAAAGTGACATTTTGAAATGGTTGTACTTCATATATTTCCATTTCTTACCTTCTGTCTTAGCAATTGGGAAGTTAAGATATGGTCCAGATGAATTCACATAAGAGAAATGTGCTATTTATTCAAAGCTATGTCTTATAAAACATGTGCTTTCTTTTTGACAGAAGATAATTGGAGAAAACTATCCCACACTGAATTGTAGACTTTTTATTGGACGTCCTCGGTGGAAGCTTTTATTTGATGAAATAGCAAAATGTAACAGAGGGTAAGTAATGCACCTCATAAAACTGATGTATGGCTGAAGGTCAAATTAAAATCTTTCTAGACCTTCCCATGAAATGTTTAAAGATGAATTGTCCATATGGTTTCAAATCACAAAGTCATTTGAACATTCAATCAAAGGTTGAAGTCAGATATTTACCACCCTAAAAGCAGGGAATACCAAAAAATTAAAATTGATTTAGAAATCGCTAATGAATTAGACTCACCTATTTTTAAATCTCTGTACTCACTTTTACTTGGACATTTATTTACATGGTATATTCCAGGCAACTGGAATAAAATATTTTCAATGTCATTTTGGTAAACAAGGGAATGTCACCAATGGTTACATTCAGAAATTAATTTTTTGTACTTTATTGTCAGATTGGAGTTTTTTCAAAGCTTTTATTTTTATGTTAACTATTCAAAAAAGAAGTATTTCCAAATGCATTTTTCCTTTTTAGAAGCTGAGGTTCTATGAAGAATCTTAGTGTTATAGATGTGTCTGTGACCTGAAGAATTAATGGTGGAAGGAAAGGCATTTACATTAGGACAGATGAACCAGTCATATATGTTCACTGAAACTACCAGATTGAACTGCATTAGCCATAAAATACCGAAAATAGTTTGAAAGCTGTGTGCCCATGAACATCTAAAATTTATAACTTGAGTTTAATTTTCAGATGTTTCATAAGTTGTACTAAAAAGTTTGCAGATGTGGACATTTTGCAATTAATTACTTTAAACATGTATACTGGGATAGAAATATATTAACTCCTTGGCTATAAAAATGATGCCCGAAGAAGCTCTTGTTAGCAACTGAACATTGTACAACCTTTCCTCTTAAACTTGAATTGTTGTTTAATTTATTAATGATTTATTAATGATTTAATTATTGAACTCTCTTGGAATTCAATTTACTTTATACCTGAAAAATTGATGTCTTTATTGCTAAATTGATATTACTTCTATAACATCAAGTATGCATATAAATTGTAATTGTGTTTTTAAATTTTTTTATGAGAAGTTTGTACATAGGTTAGTATTTTTCGTATGACTTTACCATTGTAATCACTAATATGTACATTCAGTTAGCGATCTAGACATTTTTGGAATTGTTCGTCATGGGGAAGCACACACTTATATATTATATATTATGATTATTATATTATCATATAATTATTTATGTAATATGTAACATAACGATATTATATAACATGTAAAACCAATTATATGCATAATACATATATAATTATAGGGCAATATAATAATAATTATTATATGGTTCACAGTACAGTCCAACTGCTTGTACCAACTTGAGCACAAAGTCATGAACAATGTCCTGTACTTATGTTTTAGTCACAGCTACAGCATTATTAGGTGAGCAGAACTTTTAGTTCTGTTTCCATGTTATGGTACCACAATCATTTTTTATTAATCTTTGATTGAAATGTCATTATGTCATTCCTGAATGTAGTTGAATAATTCATAATTTTAATAATACATTATATATAAAGGTTAATATATATATATACACACACACAGAGGGTATTTAAGCAAACAAACTTGCTTAAGATAGGACATACCTCAGATCTCTATATGTGTCTATCTATACATGTGTTTATTTAGATAGACATAGTATTCCTAATGCAATAATGAGCAAAGCAATATAAGATTAAATGAAGCACAAGAGAAAATAATGCAGCCAAAAGTAATACTCTACCAGACATTTCTGAGGCTGCTGCTACTTTGCAGTAACTCTCTTTTTTAAGTAGAAGGAATGCATTCTACAATAACAAAATGTATAGTATAATAAACTTAGAAACGTACTAGCAACATGCTCATTTATCAATTGATAATTTTCATCATCAAGAACATTTTTTAACTATTTTCATCTAATGGGAGCACAGTTATATGTATGACAAATCTTTGATTGAAATTCATTCTGTGGTGCATGAATGTAGTTGAAAATTTTGCAATTTTAAAAACGCATCTTGATGTATAGAGGGTATTGATTGATTTTAAGTGCATAGACCATCTTGAATGAGGGTAAGCTTTAAAGAAGACCTCCAAGCCATGAGTGCACGGATGATAAAAAGTATTGAAGAGACCATTAATATTGGTGGGTTACTCCCACAAGCTTTGTGCCACCACTGCACTAATCTGTCTTGCAGGCAGGAAGCAGTTGACAATAGAGGGCTTGTAGCTGACTTGGGGTTTATGTTTCTCTTTTGGTAACATGTGCCATCTGGTACTAAGAACACTAGCCCCTAGGGTGCAGTTTCTAGGTAGGCACTAGTTTGTCTTCTCTATGTTCAATGGGCTGTGTGGTTGTTGGTTTCAGCAATGGGACCTGACTGTCAGCTGAGACGAGCCAACTACAGTCTTGCTGACAACTTGGTTTATGTGGGGAGTTCAAATGGATACTTTTTGGCTAACAAATCAATTAGATATAACCCAATCCTGCTACTGGAAGCATCATTTCGATACAAGAATAGTCCAGGTGCAGCAGCTCTGTCTCCCTGTTATTTGGTGATTTCATTTCGATCACCTTCATAGATCCTACTTGAGGATGTTTCTACTGTATTAGGTTTCCATACTACTACTCAAATGGTCCTTAATTTTGTCTGTCTCTCCCATATATCCTTCCTCATACCGTTTTTCATCCCACTCCCCAGCTGGTGAGTTTGGAACCCTTTTGAGATATAGGCAAGTATAAGAAAGTCAGGTTATTTAAGGACACGTTCAAGATGGGCAAGGCAAATAGAGATGACAGATCCTGTCTCTGTGTTCACTTGATACCGGAGTGAGAAAAATTTACTTTCCACTGTGACTGTGCACCTCCATTGTCAAGGTGACAGGATTTGGTGTCATCATGGAAACAAATCTCTGGACATTGATGTGAGGAATTTTATAAAGTTTACCTAAGATGGAAAATGCCACTCTGAAAGTCACAACATTCCGTTGGCTGTTGTCTTGGAGTGAATTGTAAGGGAAAAGGAGTTAAGCAGCCACTTTCATTGCTCCCTGACCCTTGACTGCGAATGTGATGATATTCACTACCTCAAGCCCCTACAGCCATGTCTCTCCTACTATAATGGGCTGTGACTGCAAACTATCAGATTAATAAGCCTAAGTACATTTTCTGGGATTTAATAAAGTTTTTAAAGCAATGAGTACACTAGATAGGTTCAAAAACAAAAGAGAAACAAAATGAAAACTATAAAATTAGAATCTATACAAATCAAATTCTGTAGAGAACAAAGACTGAGAAAAATATTACCAGCGAAGTTTGGAATAACAGCAACTATTTTAACATGTGCAGCTGATGCCCCGGTGGGAGAGAAGACAGACGAAGACAAAGCTGTGGAATTAGCTATAAAACATCCCTCAAGTTTGCTGTAAAAAAAAAAAGCCTCACAACCCATAAATCCATGAATCACATGAACCTTAAGAAAATGCTGAAAACAATACAACAAAGAGAAAAAACTTAGGTATACCTAGCAGGGGATAAAAAACCATGCATTATGCATCATAAACAGAAGATGAAATGCAATATTGTCAGCATTTGTCTCAAAACATGCATGTAAGAATGCAGTGGAGAGGCATCTCAAAGTGCCAACAGACCAAAATGCCAACTTTTGTATGACCAACCATAACATTCTTCCTAGAAGAAGCTAAATGTTACCAGATGGTATCCTGCTGAGCCTTAATTGTCAATTTAACACAGCTGAGAGTCATCTGAGAGGAAAGCCCTGCTACAGAAATTGTCTCAGACTGACTAGTAGACGTGTCTTTGGGGCTTATCTTGATTATTATTGGATTCAGGATGGCTCAGGCTATAGAAACCTATGGGTAATATTAAGCATGATTTTGTATAACTTCTAATCTCTTTAATACTTTCTTGGCTTTTGAAACAAAGAACAAGCGAAAAACAAGGAATGATGTTTATAGCCAGGTAAGGTGACTGGCAGCAACAGAAAACTGTCTGAACCCCTGTTATACATGTGTCTGTTCTCTTTCTGCCTCTTCATATGACCTTCCCCCCCATTCTTACTCAATACTTGTGCTCAAATTCCATCTAGATATATTACTTATATTGTATTCAAGCCAATTCTTCATGTTTAATTTTAACTTAGTCATCTTTTTAAGAGTCCTGTGGCCAAAAATAGTCACAATCTTAGGCACTGAAGTTAGGATTTTAACGTAGGAATGGAGGGGAACAAATTAGTCTATAATAATTCTAAGTAAATTTTGTCTTTCCTTTATATTATTGTGTGTGTGTGTGTTTTAGAGAGAGAGAGAAAGAGAGAAAGAGAGATGGGGTACATGCTGAGCACGTGATGTAATATTCACCTATATACTTGGGCCCTTCTGATAACATTTAAGTTCTGCCCATTTTAAGGTTTGGATGCTAAATGCCAATTTTAGCTTTTTCTTCTCAACTGTATTGGATTGTAGCATACAACTGCACTACTTTATATCAGTTTGCTCTTTTGAAGACTTCCTGTGAGATTTCTTAGTACAGAAGTAGATCAGTCTGAAGATTAAAGCTACTTTTATCAACCTCTTTACTAACTACCCTTTGCAAATAAGGGAAAACTTAGGCACATGACTCAGGAACCATGAAGCACAGGTCTTTCCATTCCGGTTTATGGTTTTAAAAGCTGTACACAGCACTCTCCCAACGTTGAGAAGTGTTTGACCTAGTGATCTCTTGAAATCTTTTGACTAAATTTATGTGGTTGAAAATGACCAGATGATTTTTTCAGTCAGGTATTCGAGGTTTCTATTTTCCAGAACTTTGGAGCTTCTTGCTGTAGATCTATCTCTTCTTTATTTTGTTACATGGCTTATAATTCCTTTGGCCTCTGTAAACTCATTTTTTTTTTGTCGTTTTAACCCAGTGAGACTTTTGAGGTTTTGCACAGTGTTTTTTTTTGGCATACAGATTTTTGCTGGGCAATAAGCGATGATAATCCTAAACTTAGTTTGTTTCTTTATTTTTTTTCCCCAAGATCGTAGTTATGTGTTCAGTTTCTGAAACACTTCCTTCACACATTTTGGGATATTTGATAAATATAAAGTATTTGAGAATTTTACACGTCTCAAGTGTGTTTTGATTACCTCTGCCTCCCACTCCTAAGTTCTCTCACATCCAACTCCCCTTCTCCCCATTTCACATCCTCTTAAAGCAGCAACACTGAGCCCAGCGTGTGCTGTCCTCATACGCATTTGTGTGAGGCTTTACTAGGGACCAGACCCTTAAAGAAAACTGTCCCTCTCCAGCCTCCATCAGCTGTCAATGACTCCTCAGTTCAGGGTTGCTGTTCCTGAACCCCACCTTCATGCTGCAATGTTGACCTGCCTGTTCTTGAGTAGGTCTTGTGCAGACAGACACTGCCACCATGAATTCATGAGTACAGTAGTCCCTCATATTCAGAAGAGTTTCACCCAAGTTCTCCCTGTACTTCAGCTCTTAAAATCTTCCATTCTTCCATCATGGGCTCTGAACCTTAAAAAGAGGGTGTGTGGTATAGATGCCCCATTTGTGAGAAAGCCCTCCATAGACATTAATTCTCTTCACTTTTCCAGTTGTAAGTTTCTACTTTAACTACCAACCATTGCATCATCTCCTGCTGAGTTCTGGGACCTGAACCAATTTATGAGTATAAAGATATGAATTGAGTGGGCAGATCAGTACTATGTTCATTTAGCAGATTTTGAGTATTGAGTAAGTTCATCCGTAGAGCCTGTGAGCTGCCCTGCCTTGGTTTCTTTCCCAGATTTATAGTACTAGGCATGCATTCCTCCCTTGAAGTGGGTCTTAAACCTAATCAGAAAGCAGATGGTTACACATAGTTTTTTGCTATTATTGCAACCATGGTCATATCTTGCTACACTATTCCTTATTATATCTCTCAGTGTTTACAGCTGGGTTAAGACCATGGATAATTTATCTCCAACAGTGTTCATAGTATCTTTTTAGACAACGAAAACTATCTATCTCAGGGAAGGTTTGTCACATTTGGCTCTGAGCTTTTTATTTGTCAGCCTGTGGCTTCCTGCATGATCTCCAATGTACAGTAGTATTATGTAAACTTATATATATATATATGTGTGTGTGTGTGTGTGTGTGTGTGTGTGTGTGTGTGTGTGAAGTTTATACAATAGTAGGTTTGTCATAATGGCAAGGTTAGAGATCAAAATTAGGGTGTCCCATATGAGAGGCAAAGGCACTAACCCTGAGATGTACCTATAGCCCTTTCTTTGGTTCTTTAATGGAAGAGGATGTCTGCATTTTACCATCATTGTTACAAGGAAACATTCTGTTTTAATGTTTCTTAATTTAATTTTCAAAGTGAAAAGTCTTACTATAACTGTTTTCTGTGTTTGTATGTTTCAATAAATTTTGGTCTTTGTCTTTTGCTCACCATTATACTGGGGTACTGAGGGTTTTCTGCATTTGTCTTAGTTGGAATAGGTCATTTTAAACATTTGATGTCCTAGAAAAAAGCCAGTGTGCATCAATAAACCTTGGATGGAGATCACATTGAAATATTTAATTCTTGGAATGTATGTTTTCTATTTGTTACAGCTGCATGGTTTTGATTATTGTAGGAAGTTTTATGTTAGCGAACAATAAAACCCATTTGTCATTTTTCGTGGATATAGCAGTATATATCTTCCCCCAGGTCGATAAAAAATGCTGTTTTCCAACTGGTAGTGATTTTCAGTCTCTTTTCTAAACTACGGCTCATGCAACTCCATGTGAAAAGTTTAGAACAACATTTATAAAATGCCAATTAAACAGTTGTCACCTCTTCACTCTTTCTCTTAGTGTGGTCACCACTGGCCTGTGGTGAAAGTATTAGATGCATGCATAATTTCCACCAGCCAGTTTGTGCTCACAGTTACATTGTTCCGAATTCAACCGTGAATGTCATAATTGGAAAGTTGTTTTAAAATGGAAAGCAGCACGGAATTAGCTTTCCCAGTACCTTAAAGCCACGTTCATACAGCTCGCTGCTTGTCGTGTTCTGTCGAATTCTGTGCCTGATTACCCATTTCTTCTCTTTCCAGGAAAACAGTTGGAGTTTTCTGCTGTGGACCAAGTTCCATTTCCAAAACTCTTCATAATATAAGTAACCGGAGCAACTCATATGGGACAAGATTTGAATATAACAAAGAATCCTTCAGCTGAAGCCTTAGGGAACTAATCTTTTCAGGACTACAAAGAAGGAACAGTGCAATTTCTAAGACTTGGAAACTTAGCTGAATCAAACAACTGTGCTACGCCAAAGAATATCAAGGTTTTATTATTTATGATTATTTAAAATGAGATCGCGAAGAATGTTGCAAAATGACATGTTTAATCTGCGAGCCAAAGAGGCCCTGAAGAATATTAGATGTGGTGATTCACATTTTGATGGGCAAATTAAAAAGAATGCTGTTAGATGCACACTGTTGATTTTTATGGGAGATTCAAGAAGTCTCTTGCGAGGAGCTGAACTTACTTACTCTGAAGCTGATAGCGGCAGTCCTCCTTAAATTGTTTTTGGTTGAGCAGATTCAAGATTGAACAAAATTAAAAATTCATTGAAACTAGACTTCATTTTCTCCGTTTTGCGTAAGTGGAGTAGCTTTCATTTGGAAAGGATCCTGGCCAACCCTTGGAGTTGGAAGCGGCAGCACAAAACTTTGTATCGATACGGGTACTTCACGTCCACTGAGGATTTTCTCTGCTCACTCTGTTGTCTCCCTGTGTTGTGTGTACTGCACAGGCTCCCAGGCCATCTGCCCTTGTTGATACAGTATCTGCTTTCTTATTTTTGCACCTTATCCTCTCCTAGGGAAATTTCATTCCCTCAGCAGGCCTTCCACACAATGATTTAATTGAACTAGTTTATCACCAATTTGCTCAATTTAGTGCTTTTGCATAGCAATGAAAACTGGGAAAGGTAGCCTCCTAGAGTGCTTGGCTTAGGCAATGCTTCGTAGACACCAAAGAGCAAATCTTGCAGGGAACACTGAAGCACAAAACCTCTCTCCCTTGTCTCCTTTTGCTTTCAGATAGAGATGTTGAAGTTACATTCCTGCAGTGCGACCCTCACTTTGCTTCCTAGAAAAGTGGGGCTATTTCACTATTTATTCAAATTTAAGTTAAGAATCACTAATATGATTTTTGCACTGTTTCATATCATGGTGAGTTATTAGATTTAATTTTCCTATTTTCATGATCCAATCGGTTTATGGCCTTTCATTATTTAATATTTTTTAATCAGAAGGAAAATCTACTTTACGAACTTAATTAAGATATTCGTACAGTTTGTCCATTTAATTTGGTACATAGCTATTAATGCTATCAAGTGTCATACATTGCTGTAATCAGTTTCTTGCCTTATTTTTGGTAGTCTTTTGTATGTCACATAACAGTGGTAAATGCTGTTATTATTTGATTTTGGTGTCATTCACCACTAACAAACAAGTTTACTAAAACAGCTAGCGTCAAATGACCACATGTGTATTTATTACACATATTTTTTTTCTTTCCTTGAAACACTTTCTTATCACTTCTGTGGGCAATGTGCAATGCTCATGTAGATTGAGCTCTGAAGACATATAGAGAGAAACACACACACACACACATATCATTACATCTTGGTAATGCTCAGATACAGATCAGAAAGAACTCACAAAAAGAAACGAGTTTATCCAGGCTTGTACACAATAACGAATCCTTATTAATCATAACATTCATTTGATTATGTAAATTCATCAAATTTCAATAATTCAGATCAAACATTTAGAAAAGAAGAATGACATTTTCAGAGCTTATCTGCGATGATAGATGGGCCTCCTTGCCTGATCTAAATTCCAGCGCATGTTCAAGCATCTATAAGTTAAAAATAGTTTTATTTTAGCAGGAATCTAATTAAAGCTTTATCACACATATAGAAGACAGCTTTGTTTGTTTTGACAAATTCTTTCTATGGTGGTGGTTATTGTCATGTATACTTTAAATCCCTAATTTGAATGGCAATAAATATAAAATTGAACTGGTGTCCATGAATCTCTTTTACAACAGATATGTCTGCAATTTGGTACGATAACCTTAAGAATTTGCATTCTGCAACTATAAATGTCATAGTTTAGTCATATAACTGTGGGTGAAGATTTTTCATTTGGGCTCAGTTAATATTTGTAGTAGTGTTTTTTTAATTTGCTTTGAAAAATTGTCTTGTATAGAGAAATTGTCCTCAAGTTTAAACAATTAAAAAATTGTTTAAGGCCAAAGTTAGCTTTAAGCTTCTTTTTCTCCTGTCTCTTCTTCCCAAGTGTAGAATTATAAACATTACCGCCATGCAAAATACAAGTTATTTTAGGTAAGATATCTATTTGAGAACATAATGTAAATCATGCTATGATATATATTGAACATAATATAAGGCCACAAACATCCTCAAATGGCAAGATCATATATCAAAGACTCTCTAGAGAACATGATTTCTGCTGTGGGTCGTTCTCCTTGCACATTCCCTTTATTTTTTGAAGAAATTATCAATAATTTATAGATTTATACTAACAAGTTTTCTTTGTGGATAGAGATTTAATGTGTGAAGGAATATTTAACCACCCTTTATAATATTATGAGCTTAGAATCTTTCCTCCAATAAGAAATGTTTTATCTCAGAGGAAATTGCTACACAACAGCCACCCATATGGACACAAGTGTGGAGCCACTCACTGGAGAATGGCTTATCTATTAGGGACCACACTTATAAAGAGAACTGACCCAACCTCCTCTAGAAACTCTAAACTGTCCATAGTTTCTTCTAGGGGTGGGAGCTCATGAGTTTCTTCTACCTTCGTGATAGAATGTTGAGTGACAAGATCTTGTATAAGCAACTGTACCAGCCCTGAGTTCATGAGAACATCATTCCTGTCCTGTCCAGAAGACCGTTTTGACACCATCTCCCCTAACTTCTGCTTC
Organism: Alexandromys fortis; assembly: GCF_014885135.2. NCBI lineage: Eukaryota > Metazoa > Chordata > Mammalia > Rodentia > Cricetidae > Alexandromys > Alexandromys fortis. The sequence continues at coordinate 92,146 of NW_026068149.1, forward strand.
TTAAGTATTCCTGTTCCCTCTCCCACCATGTTTCCTTCATTTTGGGGAAAGACTCGTGAGATAGATGATCTCTCCACAGATAATGTGACCAATATGTAAAAGCACTTGCTACGGAAGCCTGATGATTTGAGCTCTGTGTGCAGAACCCATACAGACACACATCCCAGACCTCCTTCATCAGGAAGGCAGGCATATACAGGAGTATTTCCAGAAACATGCAGGTTGGTTAATCTGAAGTATGTAGCACAAAAGAAATGATAAAAAGGACTGTCTCATCAGGGTAGGAGGAGAGGACTGATTCCCAAAAAGTTTTCCTCTGACCTCCACAAGTAGAGCACAGCATTCACATGTACCAATCTCCCTCCCCCCTCTCAAATAATAAATATAACGACTGCTAGTTATGAAAAAGTTTCCTTTTCTTATGGTAGCTATGACATTTCCACATTCAGTTATGATGTAGTAATATAAAATGCTGAAGTTAGAACTCTTCTTTTGTACTTAAACTAGTGCCCAAAGAGAGCATGTGACATATTTTAAGATATCCATTTATAGCAGAATTCCGTTTATAGAAATTTGCTGCCAGGCTCTTTCCACTTTGCTATGAGATATACATTCAATTGAATATCTAGTCCTGTTTTTCCCGAATCTCTCTATAAATACCCTGTTTCATCTGGGGTGGGACATGACGTGAGGAAGATCACGTTTTCTGTCATTGGCAACTAACTATGCTAAAGGGTAAGGTTCTCTAAAGCTTAATGTTGGAAAATGCAAAATAAGCTTTCTAGAAACCTTAATATTAAAACTTTAGTTTTAAATGTAGACTCATAGTTGCAAGACATAATTTAGCCAACTTTCTGGTCTCCAAGAGACAATTTGATGTGAAAACACATGATTATTCTCCTGTCTTTCTGTTTCCATAACTTGCTACTTGGCCAGCAGAGCCAGCCTTTGTAAACTAGTGAGAAAAGAAACAAATGAAATAAAACAATGTGCTTTATCACATTGTTTTATTTCAATCACATCACAGGACAGTGAGAATCATTGTTGCTTTAGGTCTAAATTATTCTCCACTCCCTCCAATTTTACCTCATTGTGTATTATTTTCAATGAATAAAATTTGAAAAATCTGAGAATCTAGGTTTCCTAAAGGAAAATATAAGAATTCTAACAAATTGCAAAGGAGAATCAATTAAGGAATAAAGTGTCGCGTCTTTTTTAAGTTCTGCATGAGTTAAATATTTGAATAGATATTTTCATTTAAATGCAAAATACTAATTTTTATGCTTAGGAATTGTTCACTTCAGAAACATTCCTATAAGAATAGTGTTTGAGCATGGGATAAAACCGGACTCTCTGATCATGGCGAACAATGAGGACTGATGAGAAGCCAAGGTCAATGGCAAGGGGTTTTGATCCTACTTCATGTTCTGGCTTGATGGGAGCCTAGCCAGTTTGGATGTTCACCTTCCTAGACATGGACGGAAGGGGGAGGACCTTGGACTTTCCACAGGGCAGGGAACCATGACTGCTCTTTGGATAGGAGAGGGAGGGGGAGAGGAGTGGGGGGAGGGGGAGAAGAAAGGGGGGAGGGGGAGAGGAGTGGGGGAAGGGGAGAAGAGTGGGGGAAGGGGAGAAGAGAGGGGGGAGGGGGAGGGAAATGGGAGGCTGGGAGGAGGCGGATACTTTTTTTTTTTTCTTATTCTCAATAAAATAAAAAAAAGGAAAAAAAAAGAATAGTGTTTGAAACTTGTACAACGAACCTGGAAATTAGTATGGTGGCTTCTCAGAAAATTAGGAATCAGTCTACCTAAAGACCCATCAATACCACTCTTGGGCATATACCCAAAGGATGCTCAATCATACTACAAGGACCTTTGTTCAACTATGTTCATAGCAGCATTATTTGTATTAGTCAGAACCTAGAAACAACGTAGATGCCACTCAACCAAAGAATGGATAAAGAAATTGGTACATTTACATAGTAGAGTACTACTCAATGGTTAATAAAAAAATAACATCTCTGCAATTGCAATTAACAAGAAACTTTACTTTCTTTTAGTTATAATTGTTTTTAAATCAGTTGTGATTTAAGAACTAAAATTATTTGTGCTGCTAATATTATCTCAGATGTATAGCTTTCTACTTCAGAATGTCCCACCCAACAATGGCTACACCACTAAAGAAAACGGATTTTCCTTCTCTCCACAACTCACCAGCCAGAGGTAGGACTTCTTGCCCCCATCCCTGCACCGTGCTCAGAGTTTTGTTGAACTAGAGCTCGTGTAAGTTTTGTGTATGCTACCAACAACTACTGAGAGTCCACGGAGCAACTGCCCTGCTGTGCCCAGAAAACGGTATTTCTGTTTTATCATCCTCGACTTGTGACTCCTAATTTTTTCCACTTCCTCTTCTAACCATTCAGAGGAGAAATATGTGGAAAAGTGGCTGTCTATAAGATGTCATATCAAACTCCCCTTAGCTTATAACTGAAATAATTTTACAACAGGAAATATGTAATATATTGTGACTTCTTTCTCTTTAGAAAGAACTAAGGAAAATTTACAAATCCTTTACTCTCACCAAAAATACTTTGCATTATGTACTTGACAAGTCATACTGTTTTTTTTTTAGATTTTAATATTTAAATTACATCTGTAAGGGCCCAGACGATGACCTACAGACAAAGGGAGGAAATCACCTGGTCACAGAGGAGGAAAAGTACAGAAAGTAAGAAGGTGAGCGACCATCCCTAGAGAAACTGGGTGAATGATAGATTAAAAATGTATTGGGGTTGGTAAGCAAATTTCGTGTTCATCTATTACCATGGTATCTTCAGGGAAGGGAGGGCAAGAATTTAGACAAGCTTCTGTTCTAGTATTGTCATTGTTTATCCACAATGAAGGAGCTTTGCACGTTGCTTTGACCATGGTTTACAGTGGATATATATCTTTGTGGCTGAAGGTAAGAAGCATGTTTGACTGAAAATAAATTGATGACACTTATGCAATGACCTTTCCATACTTCACAGTAGCATAACAGTTAGCTCCAAGTTGAAAAAAACATAATCCTGTAATCAAAACTTTAGGTGCGTACCGTGTCATTTAATGCTGTAACAGCTGTAGAAAGCAAGAGAAGGATCGCAAAAAGATTTAATCTCCCTCTATTGTAAATTAATTTTGTATTCTGTGTGGAAAATCACATGGAATTTCGAGCAGAATATAGAATCTTGTTTTCACTGTTTCTGATCTTGAAATCTTTATATTCTAAGACTTTAGTTTTATTTATTTGAGGTGTTTATTTTGTTATGGTCAATTCTAATATTTGTTTCATCAAAAGTATAACATTTGCCTGCAAACTTCAAGAAGTCCTTGTTTTTTTACTGCTAAGTAGTACTCTAATATGTATATATTCCATACTTTCTTCATCCATTCTTCAATTGAAGGGCATCTAGGTTGTTTCCAGGTTCTGGCTATTACAAACAATGCTGCTATGAACATAGTAGAGCATATACTTTTGTTGTATGATAAGGCCTCTCTTGGGTATATTCCCAAGAGTGGTATTGCTGGGTCCAGGGGTAGGTTGATCCCGAATTTTCTGAGAAACCGCCACACTGCTTTCCAAAGTGGTTGCACAAGTTTGCATTCCCACCAGCAATGGATGAGTGTACCCCTTTCTCCACAACCTCTCCAGCAAAGGCTATCATTGGTGTTTTTGATTTTAGCCATTCTGACAGGTGTAAGATGGTATCTTAAAGTTGTCTTGATTTGCATTTCCCTGATCGCTAAGGAAGTTGAGCATGACCTTAGGTGTCTTTTGGCCATTTGAACTTCTTCTGTTGAGAGATCTCTGTTCAGCTCAGTGCCCCATTTTATAATTGGGTTGATTAGCCTTTTACGGTCTACTTTCTTGAGTTCTTTATATATTTTGGAGATCAGACCTTTGTCACTTGCGGGGTTGGTGAAGATTTTCTCCCAGTCAGTGGGTTACCTTTCTGTCTTAGCAACAGTGTCCTTTGCTTTACAGAAGCTTCTCAGTCTCAGTAGGTCCCATTTATTCAATGAGGCCCTTACTGTCTGTGCTGCTGGGTGCAGGCAAATGGATGGAAATAGAAAAAACTATCCTGAGTGAGGTAAGCCAGACCCAAAAAGAGGAACATGGGATGTACTCACTCATATTTGGTTTCTAGCCATAAATAAAGGGCATTGAGCCTATAATTCGGGTTCTTAGAGAAGCTAAATAAGAAGGAGAACCCAAAGAAAAGCATATAGGCATCCTCCTGAATATTAACCTTCATCAGGCGATGAAAGGAGACAGAGACAGAGACCCACACTGGAGCATCGGACTGAAATCTCAAGGTCCAAATCAGGAGCAGAAGGAGAGAGAGCACGAACAAAGAACTCAGGACCGCGAGGGGTGCACCCACACACTGAGACAATGGGGATGTTCTATCGGGAACTCACCAAGGCCAGCTGGCCTGGGTCTGAAAAAACCCCGGGATAAAACCGGTCTCACTGAACATAGCGGACAAGGAGGACTACTGAGAACTCAAGAACAATGGCAATGGGTTTTTGATCCTACTGCACGTATTGGCTGTGTGGGAGCCTAGGCAGTTTGGATGCTCACCTTACTAGACCTGGATGGAGGTGGGGTGGTCCTTGGACTTCCCACAGGGCGGGGAACCCTGATTGCTCTTTGGGCTGACGAGGGAGGGGGACTTGATTGGGGGAGGGGGAGGGAAAGGGGAGGCGGTGGCGGGGAAGAGACAGAAATCTTTAATAAATGAATAAATGAATAAATAAATAAATAAAAAGAAAGAAAAAACAAAAGTATAACATTAAATATCAATACCTAAGTATATTTTCTTCCAAGAAAAAAAACAATAATCTCTATTGTGCTCATTTTGAAATCCAGATACAGTTTTCCATTTGATCATTGTGAGCTCCAGCTTACCCAGATGCTGCCATATTGTCGAGTTCCACACTCTTGCAGCCACCACCACTTTCCTGTAATGCAAATGAGGGATAAAATAGTAACTCCCAGGTTTGTCTGGCATTTTGGGTAGATGGGAAATGAGGCATTTGCACCAGTTTGCCTGACATGTTCTGAAAATCGATTTAATCCATCAGTAAGCTGAAGTCCAGAATTTTCTATATAAATAATTCTATTTTGTTTCTGTATGCTGACTGTGAATTTCATAATAATCAATAATTTACAGTTAGCTGAATGAGTAAACATGCTTTAGTATTCATGAATATGGTGACCATTAGATCTTAAAATGTACCTCATGTTGTGCACAAATTTGGAATGAGATGACTCCTTTGTTTAAGAAGAATGAATGAAGTTTCACTTTAGAATAAGAGACTTTATATTATTCATGTTCCTAAATAAAAGTCTTTACATTATAGGAGTATGCCTTGTCTCTAGTTTAAAAGCTACTCCTATGTCAAATCAGCATTGGCTGTGTTTCAATGTGCAGAACATTTTAATAGTAATGACCGGGTTGTAGGGTTTAAGCAGGTTATTTCTTTATGTGGTACTGAATTCTTCTTTCAAATCAATTTTTACATGTGGCAATCTTTCAATACATTCAATTTCAAAGAGCTTGCTTCCCTGAAATGAGCCCTTGCTCCTTCTTTTCACAAGGCTGTCACACTATCTGTCATGAACATTTCAGTAGGGTCAAGTTCAAATGCATTTAGAAGACGAACCCATCAGTTATGTGCATACATTCTCCGTCCACATTATCTGCTTTGTGTCCTGAGGGGGTCAGGAGTACATGCATTAATAGCATTAGTGTCGTAAAATCGCCCAGTAAGACAGAAAAACAAAAGATAATTGGGGGGAAATGGCTTTGGGGTGTGAGCATGTACAAATCAAGGAGCTTTTGATGCAAATCTAAGTACTGAGGATTAAAAGTGTGTCTCGAAATGCTTCATTCTATCTGTATTGATTACTAAAGCCTTAAAATATAAAAAGATGTAGGAAGTTAGTGTCATCAGGCTTTCTTTAGTGCAGTAAAAACTAGTTAGAATTTCTTAGCTTGCCTGTGTGTTTCTAATTGGCAGGGGCCATGTTTACAGCTTTCTGTCGAGTGTGTGATCATCAGGAAGTGGGAATGGGCACCATCGAAGTTGAACACATCACCAGTGGTATTTGAAGATTGTGCTTTACTTAGAACAATGAGTAATTATGTTACTTGCAATCATCTGGACCAAGCAATTTCTAAAATTAAAAATTCTGTTTATTATGACAAAGTTTATTTACAAATTCACAAACAAATTAAGATTTCAGGATGCTTACCTCCCAGTGTGTCTTAGGTTTCTTTACTATGGTATTGATAGCTAACTCATTGTGTTCTTTCAAATGACACATTTACACATTAGAGTATTATTCAGTGGTAAATAAAATGCTTAGCGTTCACATGACAAGTAGCAATTATATAGAGTAGTACTTAGAAATGTGTACAATATATAAATGATTAATGGGGCTCTATTGTAACCAGTTGTGGTAGTGCATGCCAGTAGGATTTGCTGAAGGAGGCAGAGGTAGGAGGGTCATGAGTTTAAGGCTAGCCTGGGCTACACATTAAAAGGGGGGGGGAGAATCTATTTTAATTGTTTTAGAAGAAAGTAATCTAATCTAAAAAAATGTGTCTTAGATTAAGGATATTTAATCATTTTTTTCCTATTTTATGATCAAATTAGAGATATTTAATCATGTTTTATGATCTTATTTGTTAAGTTGTGTGTTGAAATACTGCTCGAGAGTGATATTATTTCCATCATAATTTCATAAATAATTATCTACTTGTCTATTACCTCAATTGATTCACAGTTTTCAATGAAGCATATAGTTTATGGATTTTAACCATCTTTATAGTCCCAAATCCTAGCAACATATCTGATTGTTGTTAACTCTGACTTCATTTTGTCTTTATAAATATGACATAACAACTTGAGCATACTTTTTTCTCTTATCAGTGGCATATATTTCTTGTGTAAAGGAATGAGTTAATTGTGACATCTTCAGATGTTCTTTAAGAGATGAATGGATAAAGAAACCATGGCATATATATATGGCAGAGATTTGTTAGCCAGGAAGAAGAACTAAATTATGTCATTTCCAAGAAAACGGATGGATTTGTAGTATATGCTGCTGAATGCAATAGGTTACGCTCAAAAGGAAAAATATATTTTCTTACACACTTGTAGTGGTGTGTGTGTGTTTGAAAAATGACCCAATGATTCTCTGGATTTTCTCAGGGTGTTATTATATCTCCCTATTTATTTCTTTTTGATTAATTTGCATATTCTATTTCTGCGTTTTAGTTAGTTTGGAAAAGACATTGTCTATTTTGTTGATTTTCTCAAAGTACCAACTCTTTGTCTCATTGATTCTTTGTATTGTTTTCTTTGGTTCTATTTTACTGATTTCAGCCCTCAATTAGATTATTTCCTGTCTTCTACTCCTCTTGGGTGAGCCTGCCTCTTTTTGTTCTAGTGCTTTCAGGTGTGCTGTTACGTCACTTAGTGTGAGATATCCCCACTTCCTTTATATGGGCACTTAGTGCTATGAATTTTCCTATTAGCGCTGATTTCATAGTGTCTCATAAGTTTGGGTATGTTATGTGATTTGGGCAGTGATGTACGTTGTGAATATGTTTTATTGCCATTGGTTAATAAAGAAGCTGCTTTTGGCCAATGGCTTAACAGAGTAAAGCCGGGCTGAAAGGGATCTAAAGAGAGAGTAGCCCGAGGCAGAAAGAAGCCCTGTAGCCACCACCGGAGACACACGCCTCCACTGGAGCCTGAAGAAAGTTTGCTGGTAGGCCACAACCTTGTAGTGATGCACAGATTAATGGAAATGGTTTAGTTTAAGAAATAAGAGCTATCTAGCAATACCCTTAAGCTATCAGCCAAACAGTATTGCAATTAATACAGATTTCTGTGCGATTATTTCAGGAGTCTGGGCTGCAGGAAAAGGAGCAAGCAGCCCCCGACAACAATTATGCATTTATTTTCATTGAATTCTAGAAAATCTTTAATTTCTCTCTTTATTTTTTTCTTGATCCAAGGGTGATTCAATTGAGCATTGTTAAATTTCCATGAGTTTGTAGGCTTTCTGCAATTAGTGTTGTTGTTGAATTATAACTTTAAGCCATGGTGACCTGATAAGATACACCAGGTTATTCCAATTTTGGGTGAAGTTTGCTTTGTTACTGAGTACGTGATTGGTTTTAGAGAAGATTCCATGAGGTGCTGGGAAGAAGGTATCTTCTTTTGTGTTTGAGTGAAATGTTCTATATATGTCTGTTAAGTTTATTTGAGTTGTGACATCTGTTCTCTTCTTTCTTTGTTAAGTTTCTATCTGGCAGACCTATCCATTAGTGAAAGGGGGATGTTTAAGTTTTGTACTATTAGTGTGTGGGGTTTGATGTGTGATTTAAGCTTAGTAATGTTTCTTTTACACATGTGGGTGCTTTTGTATTTAGGACACAGATGCTCCTAATTGACACTTGACCTTGATGGATTTTTCCTGTGATGAGTATGAAGCGTCCTTCTCCATCTCTTTTGACTGATTTTAGTGTGATGTATATTTTGTAAGATATTAGTTTAGCTACACCTGCTTGTTTCTTAGATCCATTTGACTGGAAAATTTTTGCCTTATCCTTTACTCTGAGATAATGTCTGCTGAGGTTGAGATGTATTCCTTGTATAGAGCAGAAAGATGGATCTGCTTTTGTATCTGTTCTGTTAGCCTGTGTCTTTTTATAGGTGAATAGAGTCCATTGATATTAAGAGATATTAATAACCAGTGACTGTTAATTACTGTTATTTTTCGGTGGTAGTGTTTTGTGTGTTTCCTTTCTTTGGGGTTTGCTCTTGTGAGGTTATCTGTTGCCTGTGTTTTCATGGGTGCAGTTAATTTCCTTGGGTTGGAATTTTCCTTGTAGTACTTTCTATAAGACTGGAATTGTGTATAGGTATTGTTCAAATCTGGTCCTATCATGGAATACCTTGTTTTCTCCATCTATGGTGACTGAAAGCTTTGCTGAATATAGTAGTCTTGGCTGGCATCTGTAGTCTCTTGGTGTCTGCAGCACATCTGTCCATACCTTTGGCTTCAGAGTTTCCATTGAGAAACTGGGTGTAATTCTGATAGATCTGCCTTTATGCGTTACTTGGTCCGTTTTCTTTGCAGCTCTTAATATGCTTTCTTTATTCAGTGTGTTTGTGTTTTGATTATTATATGGCAAGGGGACTTTTTTCCTCCAGTCTATGTGGTGTTATAAAAGCTTCTTGTACCTTCATAAGTATATTCTTTGTTAGGTTGGGAAACTTTTATTCTGATTTTGTTGAACTTATTTCCTGTGCCTTCGATCTGAAGTTCTTCTCCTTCTTTTATCCCCATTTTTCTTAGGTTTGGTCATTTTTTAGTGTTCCAGATATCCTGAATGTTTTGTGTTAAGAATGTGTTCATTTTAACACTTTCTTTGACTGATAATCTATTTCCTCTATTGTATCTTCAATTTCTGAGATTCTCTCTTCCATCGCTTGTATTCTGTTGGTTATGCTTTTATCTATAGCTCCTGTTTGATTTCACAGATTTTCCATTTACAAAATTCCTTTGGTTTGTTTCCCTTCCTTATTGCCTCTATTTCAATTTTCAAGTCTTGAATTATTTAAGCTGTTTGCTTCACCTGTTTGGTTATTTTTTCTTAATTTTCTTGGCTTTCTTTAAGAGATTTATTGGTTTCTTCAAAATCTTTTTAATTTTTCCATTTCTTTAAGGGAATTTTTATTTCCTCTTTAAGGATCTCTATCATCTTCATAAAGTTATATTTAAACTGTTTTCTTCACCTTCTTCTGAGTTAGAATGTTCAGGTCTTCCTGATGTAGATAAGCTAGGTTCTGGTGTTGTCATATTCCTCTTTAGATTGTTGAATATATTCTGGCATTAGCAATTACCCATCTCTTCTTCTAATTGGTGCAGTCATTGTCTTTACCTCTTGGTCCAATCCTTGGAGTCAGTGTCTATGTCTCAGGAATTCTCTCTTAGACCAATCATGACAGTTGCTGTTTGTGTCTCAGGGAGCCACTCTTGGTTTGTTCTGTGAAGTTGTTGTCTGTGTCTCTGGGATTACAGGGTTCGATGGGGGGTGTTGGTACAGTCCTCATGCAGGAGGCTTGCTTCTGACTAGCTATTGTAGCTGAGTTGGGGAGGGGAAAGGCACACGGTTTTTCCCTGGATCTTCAGGCCTAGAGACTGGGCTGACCAGCTGAGGGGCTGGCCACTTACCTCTTGGTCTGCTCTGTGAAGTATCAGTCTGTGTCTTAGAGAGCACTGAGGTCACAGGGTATAAATTATTCATTCTTATTGCTGATTTACTTGTTTTCTGCCTTTGAATATTACAAATGTTCATAAGCAATTCTGTGGAAAGATATGGTTAGTAGTATTGAAAAAATTGAATGTCCATTTCCAAAACATGAACTTCACTCTTACTCTTTCGTCTGATGTAAAAACTCAAAAGTTAATTGCAAATTATAAAAGTATTCATTTTCAAAACATCTTTATAACCTAGATTTAAGAAAATATTTCTTGGGTGGAACACAGAACCATAAATAATAAATAGTTGCATAAATTTGGCTTTACTAAAATTTAAAAAAAACACACATTTATTTTTTGCATTAAAAAGTTCCTTTCAGAATGAAGCGACTATGTACAGTGCAGAGAAAACATTTCCAGCTAGGAGCTCAACAAAGTGCTTAACTGCAAACATGTGTAAGTAATGCTTGAAACCTAACAGTGAATATGCAAACTGTAACTACCAACTTGACAAAGATCAAACTGCCATTTCATCCTGAGCTGGATTTGCTCAGCAACAAGGAAACCATGCCTGTCACTGCAAACCCAGAGAACTACCAAGGACTAATGAAGTCAGGAATTTTGGAGGAAAGTCTTCAACTGCCAATTTACTCAACTAGCATAACCCTAACTACTATCTAAATTTTTGTCCTTATGCCCATAGATAAATTTAGTCCTCATCCGTCATCAAGGAAACTTCCTACTGCAACAGATGGAGAATATTACAGAAAACCATAACTAGTCAAAACTGCAGAGGTATGACAGAGACCCACAACCAGACAATGTACAGACAATGAGAAGTTTTGGAGCACTCAGTTCTGACAAAAAGATTCATTAAGGAGGAACCATTGGAGAAAACTCTGAAAGATGTGAGAGATTAGCTATGGATATATTTAGAGAAAATGTGTTTTAGGTAAAGGTAAAGACTGTATCTGCAATGTCCTAAGAGTCGTAAAATACATATATGGTGATTGTCAAACGAATGAGCCAGGAAAATGTAGGGGAGCTCAGAGATGTGCACGGTCAAGCATATAATTCTCTCAGGTAATGGAGTTCCTTTATATTTAATTGCTTTTGTTTCTTGATATTATCATATAATTTCCCCTTCCTTTTCTCTCTCCAAACACTTCCATATAATCCTTCTTGTCGTCTTTCAAATTCATGATCTCTCTTTTTTGATTAATTATTATTGCATGCATACATGTTTATGAACATACACATATTCCTGACTACAACTTGCTCAGTCTGTATAACGTTACTGTGTGTATGCTTTCTGCTCTAACCGTTGTGCATTGGATAGACATTTCTCCCACTCTCGGCATTCCTAAGTTGCCTGGAGTTCTTTGTATATGATTGAAGCCTCCTGGCTTTCCCTGTCCACTTTGGCATGTGACTGCTATTGTTCTTGATGAGCTAATGTGGGCAGTCATGTTGGAGAGACTGTATGAGTGTAGCTTCTATCATCACAAGGGTCTCACAACAATCTTCTGACCCTCTGGGTCTTACAATCTTGCTTTCTTTCTTCTTCCCCAAATTCTGCAATGATCCCAGAGTCTTAGATGCTAGACTTGTTTTCTTGATGTACCCGTTGGAACTTGAATCCATAACTCTGCTTCTATTTTAAATTTTACTTTTCTAGACTATTTTACTAATTTTTTCTTACAATATAGTTTGACCATGTTTTCTTCTCTTAATTCTAATTCCTCTCAGATGCCCCTACCTCTGTCTTCACCCAACTTTAAATTCTCTCTCCCTTTTTCTGTCTCTCTCTCATCTCTCTCTCAAAAAATAGACAAAAACAATACCAATCAAAAAATGCACACAGAAATATAAAAACACAAAATGAGGTAAAAAAAAACAGATTTATAAGACAAAAATGTCCAATTAAGCAAAATGAGACAAAATGTCTACAAAAATATCATTGAGTTTATATTGTATTTTCTCAAGTACTCCTGGGATCACAGGGTTCACATCTGCCCTACGGTATGGTTAATATACCCAGTAAGACTCCATGGAAGAAACTATTGTTTTTCTTTGCCTGCAGGTATCAATTATAGATAGCCTCTTGGTCAGTAGTGGGAGCCTGTGTTCATTATCCCCTCTCTGGTCTGCTACCCTCTCTGGACTGTGCATCCTGTCACAGTCTCTGAGTTCATTTATAAGTATCTTATTAGTTTTTGAGAATTTTAAGTAATATATTTTGGTTATATCCATCCTCAACTTCCTTTAACTCTCTATAGCTCCACCCCTATCTTACTGCCTCCTCTTCTTCATTTTCTCCTTTCTTTTTATTTAATAACTCATTGACTCTATCTTATGTTGTGCGTATGGTACTGGAGTATAATGGATTTACCAGGAGATATGCTTGTGAAGAATAATGACTGTCCCTCTCTCAGAAGCTCATCAGTTAGGAGCTTGGATTGAGGACTTCCTGCCTACTCCATTATAGTTGCTATTACAAAAATGCCTAAAGTAATAAATCTGAAGCATATAGAATTTAAAAAGCACATTAAAAACTATATAAGTTATCGGCATATAGTTTTCCACAGCTAAACAATTTGAAAACTTTGGTGGTTCTCATAGCCCATTTTAATTTACTTTATATTATATAAACTGTCAAATGCTTTAAAAAATAAGCAAAACAAGCTTAAAAACTGCCTTTTGCATAATTGTGTCTCATACCTTCTAGGTGTCTAGCCAAAGGGAAGTAGAACTTCGTTCTATTGACAAACCCTCAAAATAACACAGATTCTCCATAGATAAGTAGATGGCCCAGAACCTCTCCCCGCCCCACCCCCCGTTGTCAAAGAAATTGTTCTCATAAATCAAAGCTTTTGCTACCATGGAATGGCAATTCAACAACAATGATCTATGACCATTGTTATCTAGAGACACAGGCTGAAGTGATGTGTATCAATCACAGATTCATTTCTACAGACAAAGGATTAGATGTTTGAGTTGTTGAAAAATATAAATACTAATATTACACTTTGTAAAACATAAAGCCCATGGGAGTGGGGAAAGTGAATAAAAATGAAAATAATGCCATTTATTTCTTCATAACAAAATATGGATTAAGGTGTAACAAGAGACCAATTTCATGATAGAAAATGAAGCAGTCTACAAAAGCCATACAATTAGCAAGGTTAAAGGGCACAAGGTTAAAGGGAATTTAATGAAATTGTTAGAGAGTTTGAAATCTCAGTAATATAATTTGGTTGTTATTATTAGAATCAATATGGAATCAAAGAGGTGGTATTTTTTATCAGAGACGTGGCTGATACACGAATAGAGACCTTGAACTTTTAGAGAAAGAAAACAGTATTCTATGATGACATGCCATGGCATAAGAGGGAATTACATTGTGATAAAGGGGAAAACTGAGTTTATAAAGATCCCTGTCAGTTGTAGCAAAAATTACTTGGGTGAATTTTTACGTAAATGTTCTGTAGAAAAGTGTAAGTGAATGTTAGCATGTCCTGTGTAAGGCCATGGATTGATTTCCAGGACTCCAAGTAAACACACATAAAATTTTAAATATGATTAGACAGTCATTCAGGACTAAGAATATACTTCCACAGCAGTCTTTGGTGAGTCATGCTAAGTCCAACCGTCTCGCAGCTGACCCACACCAATCCATGCTGAAACAGACCCACACCAATGTGCCCTGAGATTGACCCACACCAATCCATGCTGAGACTGACCCACACCAATGTGCCCTGAGATTGACCCACACCAATCCATGCTGAGACAGACCCACACCAGTGTGCCCTGAGATTGACCCACACCACCGTGCCCTGAGATTGACCCACACCGATGTCCCCTGAGATTGACCCACACCAATCCATGCTGAGACAGACCCACACCAGTGTGCCCTGAGATTGACCCACACCACCGTGCCCTGAGACTGGATGTTACCCTAGACTGTCAGTCCAGAAACCGATGCAGACTGTTTTCATTTCTGTTCTTATTACTTTCGTTTTTGGTCTTAATGATTTCAGATTCCGGTCACACCGACTTTTGAGTTTCAAATGCCACTATAATTGCCCATTTTGTTGTTTTGATTCTTTTTCTTTTTCTTTATTTTTTTTAACCTGGATTAAGTACAGGTAATAATCTCTCCTCCTCCCATGGGTCACCATTGTAGTAGGGAATACATTCCCATCTCTTTTCTGATTTCCTTCCAGCAGGCACAGATTTTGGAAAAGATAGTTTAAATATAACAAATAATAAGACGAACAGAGGATTCTCCTATACTATTTATTTCATAGTTACTTATAATTCTTAATCATTAATGAAATAAATTCAGAAGTAAATAAACAGATTATCTATCCCAGACTTTTAAAATTGTCTGAATCAACCAAAATCAAAATACACACACACACACACACACACACACACACACACACAAAATCACACACACAAATGGGGGGTGAAGAAGGGAGATGGGAGAAAGAAAAGATTTTTATTTTCTTTGAAATTAAAAGTGGAACGAAAACAAAAATGTGTCTCAAGTTCATAGGCATCAATTGTTATAATTTCATTATAATTATATTTTAAATATTCAAGACATTTATCAAAATCCATCCAGTTAATTGTAAGAGAAATTTTATTCAGATACAAATAAGAGTGACTTTTTAACAAGTACCAGTCTGTCTTTGGAAACTAGACGTTGGGGTAAATCAAGAGGCAGAGCAAAAGTAGTAAGACAAATAGCTGTGGTCTATGTTTTGTTATAGATTAAAATTGTGGGAACCATCCTCACCAACATATAGGTAGATTGAGGGAAGACCTTTTGGTCCCACTGTTTCCTAGGCTGTTCATAGATGGCTCTGATACAGCAAGCTGTGGTAGTCATCTTTTTCCATGAGAAGTGGTTGCCTTTCTTCCTGGAACTGCTTCCTCTTGTGAGGACGACAGCAAAGCCGACTGCTGAGCCCTGTCAGAGCTGCGGCAACAACAGCTCCTACTAGTGCTGCCCCGAGAAGCCATTGCCAGATCCTAGTAGCTTGCTCCAAGTAGGGCTCAATATAACTTCTGTAAAACCCTGGGTCTGAAATAGAGATAGTGCAGTTTTTAACAACATGACCATCATCATCAGTAGCGTTTTGGTACTTTGAAGTCAGATGCTTTGAGAAATACTTAACCCTGCCTCCTAGCTCATCTTTCTACTACATAACAAAATTAGAGTCTTCCCCCTTGTGCCTGGGCCTTCTCCTTTTATTCTCCAATATAATAGTGAATTGTACTCTAATTTATTTGTTTTACAGGTCAAAAGTTTCAAGAGTCCTATAATCTTTTTATTCACACATTATATAACTGATTTGATAATCTCTATTAATGTTGTCCTCAAAATATAATGAAGAATAATTCCATGCAAAACACTTCTAAGAATTTGTTCTCAATTGAGTCCTCATATTTCCTTCCATAATCAGCTGGACTTCCACACTGGATTTGATGCTTACTGATATCCAGACTACACTAGTCAGAGTGGAATTACAGTTGGTCATAGGAACTAGGAGTGTTAGTAAAGCTCACACATTTGGTCATTTCCTTTTCTAGTCATCTATTCATGTTTTATTAATTGTCCATCAATGTGCCAAAATAATAGTGCTTCTTGAATATCTCTTACCCTTAAACCATTTATAGCTTTACATTGTTTTCTTCAAGCCTTCATATACTACCTAAAGCTGAGTATAAGTGCAGTGACAAAATCAGCTTTTTCCATATATTGCTATTTAACATTTAAGAACTCACTTAAACTTTGTAAGACTGACATTCTCACTTCCTTTTATGGAAAATGATACTTATCTAATAATAAATTAAATACACAAATAATACATGGAGTTACGGTTTAAACATAAAGTGTTTGCTCCACCACCAAAAGACTGATGTTCAAAGGACTTAACTGCCAGCTAATAGGTTTGGCAATTGTATCATGAGAATTCTGGCTACATAAGTCAATTAATCAATAATGGATTTACAATATAATGGGACATAATTAGTAGGTACTTGAAAGTAGGGGGTGAGGCTTGATTGAAGGAGTTAAGTCATTGGAAGTTGGCCTTTGAAGGAAGACTACATCTTAGACACGAGTCCCTCTTTCTCTCTACTACATATGTCTAACCAGATACGTCTGTCTTGCCTCAGGCCAAAACCAATGGAACATGTCAATAATGATCTGAAATCTATTAATCCATGAAAAAAATTTCTTTAGGCTGTCTTTCTCAATCATTTTTTTTATTGTAACAATCACATAGACTAGAATAATATGTAGTTTCTGCATGGATTAGGCTTTCCTTACTACTTATTCCTTGTTTGTCAAAAAGGTATCATATTTCTACACAGGAATATCAAAGCTCAGAACTAATTCCAATCCTAAGGATTTTAACCAAAGGCATAGTAGTTGGCGATTAAAAGCATTATGACTCTCATGATTAGTTGGAATTGAAAGTTTTCATTATTGAATTGGTAATTCTACCAAGAGTCTCCCAGTGCTTAGTATAGATCTCCCAGTGGTACATCATAAAGTGCTCACCTGTATCATACTGCTTGCACAGAATTCTTTAACATAGTTCAGAAAAGTCACTGAGTTATTCTGATCTAAATATATAATATGAATGAACTGTAATTCAGGGAATTGAAATAATATTTCTTTTCTTATAAAAGAGCTAGCTGGTAGAATTATGGCTAAAAGGCATCCTAATCCTACACTCAATAACTTACTTGTACAAAATGTCTTAGAGTAGATAGAAAAGTTATAAAGTTTGGAATCCTCATAATTTCATTTATAAATGACAAAAAGTTGGTATAATATTGATTATTATTTATAAATGACAATAAATTTGTATAATATTCTTAAGGAATTTTGAAATAAACACTGTATACACATAGGATGTTTTATACTATCAAAAAGAGGTCAGTCCAGAGAACCTGAAATGACCCTATCCTATAGCCATACTGATAAATATCTTGCATATCACCATAGAACCTTCATCTGGAGATGGATGGAGATAGAGACAGAGACCCACACTGGAGCACTGGACTGAGCTCCCAATGTCCCAAGGAGGAGCAGAAGGAGGGAAAATATGAGCAAAGAAGTCAGGACCACGAGGGGTGCACCCACCCACGGAGACAGTGGGGCTGATCTATTGTGAGCTCACCAAGGCCAGCTGGACTACGACTGAAAAACCATGGGATAAAACCGGACTCTCTGAATATGGCGGACAATGAGGGCTGCTGAGAAGCCAAGGACAATGCCACTGGGTTTTGAACCTACTTCATGTTCTGGCTTTGTGGGAGCCTAGCCAGTTTGGATGTCCACCTTCCTAGACCAAGATGGAGCGGGGAGGACTTTGGACTTTCCACAGGGCAGGGAACCCTGACTGCCCCTCAGACTGGAGAGGGAGGGGGAAAGGAGTGGGGAGGGAGGGGGAGAGGAGAGGGAGGAGGGGGGAAAAGGGAGATGGGGAGGGAAATGGGAGGCGGGGAGGAGGCGGAAATCTTTTTTTTTTCAATAAAAAAATTATATTTAAAAAAAAACTGTGGAAAAAAAAAGAGGTCAGTCATATAGGCGTGCAAAGTTCATCTGAAGAGAACTGAGCCTTACCTGGCTCCTGAAGGTAGCTGTAGTCATATCCCAGATCCTTGGATGAAACGAAGAAATCACCATTTCTGTACAGTGGTATGAAAGGAACCATGTAGGATTCTCTGTTGTGGCCTATGGGTGCATTGGCTTCTGGGTAAACTTCTAGCAGAGGACGGTGTCTTCGGAGCCATTGTTCAAAAATACTGTAGAGGGAAGTGTTATTCATACTCAATAAAATTTTAAATTCTCAAAAGGCAATTTCTAATATCCCAAAGACTTGAACAAATGCTTACTATTTTCAAACTCTAGCAAGTTACTATCATATCCTGATGAAGACCACTCATCAGAAATAATTGTGAAAGTTTTTCTTTATGAAAACTTGCCTGAAAATAGGAGGGCAAACTAAACCAAACTAATCCAATAGATGCAAGGCAGTGGTGGCACACACCTTTAATCCTAGGATTTGGGAGACAGAGGCAGATGTATCTCTTTGCATTCAAGGCCGCCCTGGGCTACACAAGATCGATGCAGAAATATATCCAGGTGGTGGTCACTCACGCATTAACCTCAGTACTAGGGAGTCACACACCTTTAATCCCAGCATGAAAGGGGAATATAAAACAGAAGGAGGCAGAGGTTCATAGCTCAGTCTGCAGTCTCCCAGCCTTGGCAGAAGTAAGAAATCTCCATTGGCTTGACTATTTTGCTTTCTAAAAGATTGATTTTCTTTGGCTCTCAGTTTTCTCAACTTAAAAAAAAATATAACTGACTTAAAAAGAAGCACAAAATTCTAAGGTTATAAATACTTTTAATATTAACTTGTACTATTACCTTCCAAAGAATCTTATTTGTTAATGACATACAATTTAGAAAATACACACAAACCCAAAAAGAAAGTTTCACACGTAATTGCTTTATATCTTGTTATTGAGGTGTGTACGTATAATGTTCCATATATATACTTGACCCTAAATTAATATTAATTGTTAATATTGATATATAATTAACTATTAATTTTGATATATAAGTAAGTTATTTGCTTACATTCATATGTTTTTCAACTACTAAATATATTTTCAGTCACAAGGAGAATCTTTGGCAATTAATCATGTCCCAAACCCTCCACACTTTGGTATAGGAACAAGATAGTATGCAGTGAGTCACCAGGCTGAGGCTGGAGGTAAAATCTGTACCTGATGTCAATTGAGAAAAATTACTATTATAGTTTAATTTATAAATAATTTTATTTATACCACAAAATGAAAACAAAGCTTTTACCTAAATAGGACAAGAACATCAATCCTTAGCACCAGATTTAATGAATGAGACCATTAATTTCCTTATTACCTTATCAACCTTTGGAAATGAAGATATTTGTCTTGATTAAAATCTCTAGTGGTAGTTCTCATCTACAGTAAATTTCATCAGACTGTGTCTAGAATGTCTCCCATTGAAATACTAATAGTAAATTGGATAACCACACTGACAATTTGGGGAAAATCTTGTTGAAAATTCATTTTAAATGAATCTGGATAGATTTCTGAAAGTTTGGGAGACAGTGAGATAGGCACTGCCAAATTAGGGAAAAAAACTAATCATAACAATATGGAATGATCTGCTTTATAGATAAACCAACTGTAGTGCAAATAATAAAAATTCAGAGGCAGATTTTGGGGTTCAGGCTGAAAGATCAGAGAAGCAAAGCAGTCAAGCCACTGGAAAGCTCTTACCCCTATGAAATCTTCAGACTGAAAAGAGCGAGTTCCTGTCTCGTCCCACCTCATATTTCTCTCTAGTGCTGCTACTAAAGGCCTGCACCACCACTGTCCATCCTCTATGGCTAACTAGTATGGCTGCCAGGATTAAAGTTATGGGCCACCACTGTCTGACCCGATGCAGTGTTTTTTCAAGATTTCTTAAGAATCGATATTATACCAATTTGTTGTCATGGCTTCAGTCATGAAGAGCAGAGGAAGTCTTTTTACAGATTTTGCATGCTTTCTTCCTAGGAGTAGTAAGAAGCTGCTGTTTGAATTTAAAGTGGTAAACAAGGGCTTTAACAGACAAGTAGTCTGAAAAATTACAGATTACCTTGTGGGTGATGAATTGAAGGAAAAAAAATTGACCCTAAATCTGAAAATATTGGATGACAGAGCCCAATAAATGGAGACCAGGCAAGAGAGTTCTGCCTTCATGAATGGATAAATGTTCTTTGGAGCTGAATAATTTCTCTATGACAGGGCTTATTGTGAAAACAATTTTGTCCCTACCTTGATTTCATGTTCCCTTGTGATAACTGAGTACTCCAGCTTTTCCCATTGGATGTCAAAGCAAAATGAGTCCCTAAATCCACATCCTTAAGAACTCTAAGAAACAAATCTGTTATTTAATTACCCAGTTTCAAGTATTGTGATAGGAACAGTGGACTGAAACAAAGAAAAAAACCGATAGACTTGTACAGCAAAGGAATAAAAATAATATCAGAGAGGAAAACTAAAGAGGTATGGAAGCTGTATAGGACTGTAGGTATTGTGAGAGTTCATACTTGTGGGCAAAAGATTTTCTACACAGAAGCAATGGAACCCTGGAAGAGTGGTGGATGGATTGCAGTTGTTAATTTACAACATCTCTATTTAAACTCTAAGAGCCTCTCTGTAGATGGGTGTTTAGTGGGCTATTATGTACTCAACTATAATTTGCTAAAGCTATCTGAGGTTTCATATCAGATTTTTGTGATGTACAACTATACCCAACTTTTCTATTCCATGTTTAATTCTTTTCTGTTAGTATGCAAGAAATAACTTTTGATCATGAATGAGAAGCAACTTTGAATTATATAATGTCTTCCAGATTGCTCAGAAGAGATGAATTCAAAGCAGTGAAACACGAACCTTAGAAGTCTAAAGCTGTGTGTGTCTGTGTTCATAATTGGAATTTAACTGTTCTCCTATACCATGTGGGCCCCGAGTCCAGAACAAAGAAGTGGGTTGCAGAGATGAACACTGACATGGGATTTTCTGATGAGTAGCTTAATATTCTTTCCATAGGGTGACTTGTGTGTATCTGTGAGGTGACTCCCAAAATGCTGAGCGTGTTCTAGAAAATTCACATCCACAGCAGGTAGGTGTAGGTAGAAGGAGTTAAGGAAAAAAATTACATTACCTTCTGTTGAAAGAAGGAGTACCCTATGGGATGAAGAGATAAGAAGAAAAGATTTGTACTATGGCTTGTGAGCAAGGAAAGAAGCAGGAAATATGAAAATCTAGTTTCAGATTCCCCACATTATTTTTACTGTGAAAAACAAGAAATTATTTTCCTACCTTCATTTTCCTTAGCTGTAAAGTGTGGCTAATAAGAAATTTAAAGGTTTGTGAGATATCAATTAACTATATATTCAATGCACCTTAGACAGTCTACTAGGTACTCAAAGTGATTAGTCATAGATATTTTTTATGTAGCAGAAACATTCTTGCTTCATTTAACACAATAGTCAATATTAATATTTTTGAAATAGATATTCTACATTTTGGATCTGGTGCTATATTTTATATATCATTGACAAGATAAAGAATATTCTAAGAAATGGCTTTGCAAACATTTTATGTTTTGCCTTCACTAAGGATAAGAAACTTTAAAAACAGTTTAATACTCCTATGTACATATAATGCATTTATATCAAATCTACCTTCCATTCTCAGTTTTCCAATTCCTCCTAATCCTTCCATCATTTCTCTCCCAATTTCCTGTTTTCTCTCTTACTGTTCCTCCCTCTGTCTCACTCCTCTTTTAATACCCACTGGATTCATTTAGTACTGCTTATATGTGCATGGGTGTGGCATCACCTACTGGAGTGTCAGTACACTTTTAGATCCCCAGAAAATTAACCATTAAGTAAGTTAAGAAATACTTTGAAGTGAAGCCACACTGGATGTCAGTGTGGAGATTTCTCAAAAAATTTGGAAACAACCTTCCTCAAGACCCAACAATACCACTTTGGGGCATGTACTCAAAGGCTGCTCAATGTACCACAAGGACATGTGCTCAATTATGTTCATAGCAGCATTGTTTGTCATAGCCAGAACCTGGAAACAACTTGAATGCCCCTTGACCAAAGAATGGATAAAGAAAATGTAGTACATTTACACAATGGAGTACTACACAGCAGAAAAAGAAAGTAATGACATCTTGAAATTTGTAGGCAAATGGGTGGAGCGAGAAAACATCATATTGAGTGAGGTAACCCAGACCCAGAAAGATAAATATCATATGTATCCACTGTTAAGTGGCCTTTAGACATAAAGCAAAGAAAAAACAGCCTAAAATTCACGATCCCAGAGAACCTAGATAGCAATGAGGACCCTAAGAGAGACATACATGAATCTAATCTACATGGGAAGTAAAAAAAAAAAAAAGATAAGATCTCCTGAGTAAATTAGAGGCATGGGGAACATGGGAGAGGATAAAAGAGGAGAGGAGAGGAAGGTAAGGGAGAAGAGAAAAATATATAGCTCAATACAATCAATTTAAAAAAGAAAAAAGAAATAAAAGCAGTGAAGTTCTAATTTTCCTTACCCATAGACAATTAAGCTTATCTTTAGGGGGTAAACCCTGCACAATGGGCTATTAGGAAGGAAAGGGGATTGTGATATGCAACTAAACTGAAAAAATTTGTAGTTGGCAGAAACTAATTTCAAGTCAAATGAATCAGCTTTTACTCATGAAGCACAGTTAGACAGTGGGACTCAATGTGATGGTGTCGTAAAAAGCTGGCCTCTCCAGACTGTTCGGAATATAGGTAGGGGACTGATTCTACATTTATCTCTTGATAGAAAATACTAATTTGTTTTTAGAGCCGCAGCACTCTAATGTGTGAAATTATAATGATGACGTTTCGCTTACCCCCTCATTAAGGTCTTCATTAATTTCTGTAGTCACTCACTGTGCTATAAAACATTGGCCCTTCTTACTCCTCTCTAACTGTAACAGTATCCATCAATCAAGCTTCTCCATTCATTTCCACTTCTTAACAGATGTTAATAATTAGCATTCTACCTTCACCTTCTAGATCAATGTTTTAGATTCCACTTGTGGGTGATAATACACAGAACACCTTTCCCAGGCTTGCCTCACTTGATGCTACAGTGCAGGGCTTTTGTTGTACCTGGTAGGAAAATGTATCTAGGTTTTTTTCCTTTATAGATTATACCCATAAGTTAAATGCTGCTAGCATGAGAATCTTTGTTTCATTTTGTTTGTTGCATTCTATGATGATGAAATGTTTGACCTAGTTTTAACCATGAATATGAACAGTACTTATTTCCTAGATCCACTTCCTTAAAACCAAAATTATACTTCCTTAAATGCATGTTCTTTTTTTTAAATAATTTGAGTTACAGCTTCAATTGCCTTACTATAATGAGAAATAAATACTTCTGACTTGTTGGGTGGTTCTCTTTCATCCAGTAGAATGCTAAGTGTTCTGAAATGTATCACTGCATGATTTATTTATCCAATAACAATGCAAAAAGGGTTATTAGTAAAATTCTCAGTAGTGAGAGTTAAATTAGATACACTACTTGCCAAGGGCTATTCTAAGTCATCTCAATCCTAAATATTCCTTTTATATTATGTTTTAGTAACATCCATATTTTACAGGCCAGAAAACTGAGTGGCAAAGAGGATAAGCTTACCTATCGTTTAAATGACTAATAAAATTAGGTAATTGAATAAGGATTCAAAGCCAAGTAGTCTAGGAGTTGCAGATGTCTTTGGCCTTAATGAGGTACTATCTTTAAAATGTGTTTTCATTAAAGCCCCCACATGCAAGTAAGCAAGCAAACAAAAACTGAGAGCTTAGATAACTTCATTAATTTATTCAGTTAACATGTGGAGTCATTGGGGTTAAAACCATTTCTGCAGATCTCAGTTTCCCATTCCATCCAGTACTTTTAACCATGTTATTTTTGCAAACACAGATGCATGAAGAGTAAATTGTGTGACTAGGATAGCTTGCAATTAAGAAAGGAGAGAGAGAGGGGACTTTGAGAAAGACTGAGTGAAAAAAATCTGACATTTTACAAAGAAATGAACAGTTCTTATGTATTCTTGTCTGTGTCCATAGAGTATAGACCAGAGTTTGTCTATGCAACAGTTCAGCTAAATCTGCCTGGAATGGAAAGCATATATAATGCATTTTCTTAAGATATTTATTCTTTAAATAATATTCAGTACTATCTTAGGCAGGCAAAGGCAATATATTGCGAAGTTGGAAACAAAAAACTTCAAAAGGCAGATTCTGCCCCCAAAGGAAGTTTTAAGGGAAAATCACTTATACCCTGATATCTTCATTTATTTATATTATATTATCATTATATCTTAGCAAGTGGTCTTGATTCTGAGGTGGAATGACATCTTTAAGTTCTATCAACTAAACTTGATCATTAATGGCAATAACAGTTAAAAAACTTCATGATAGATTTGGTATTGGCACACTTCCAACACAATATTTCAATCCAAAGTGCTAGACAATAGCCTCTTTATCCTCAAATAGAAGTACACAGTACTATACCAATATTCTATACATCATTAATTTCTGTACTTCTTTCCCAGTTATGGCATATTGTACTGATCCCCCTCCCCAACCCAGGACTACAATGGAGAAGTTCATCATGATGATGATATCATTATTTGTGCTTGAAACTATTAACTGCAGACGAGTGCACATATGACATTTCATATGTAAATTTTAACCTTTATAGTTTCATAACTAAAGGTTATGACCTTGTGGAAACCCAAATAAATTATGCAATCATTCTTCCACCTAATAACCTACTAAGAGACAGAAGATTATTGTCGTCACAGATGCACAAATAATGCAGTTTCATAGTCTTTGGTCCTCCTGATGCATCCCTTATCAGCATATGTTTTTTATTTTCCTTATGGTTCTAGATTTCCTGTCAATGAAATCTACCAGAGTCTCATTTATCATCTTAGATTGCCACTTTAGCCACACTCTTACCTGGTCTGTGAATCTCTAATTTCTACATAATTGTTGAAAAATAAATAAAATAAAATGAACACTTTGATTTGGTTTATTTGGATTAAAAATTAAGGGTGGATTTCTGCATCTATTTCTATCAGTTTCTAGATGAAGTTCTCAGGAGATCATGTCTACTTCCCCTTCCTAGGTGAATCCATATATGTCTCTCTTAGGGTTGTCTTTGTTACATAGCTTCTCTGGTGTTGTAGACAACTAACCACTGGGCAGAGCTCCCAGAGTCTAGTCAAAGAGAGGCAGGAGAGATAATATGAACAAAAGGGTCAAGATCATGATGGGGAAACACACAGAAAAAAAAAAAAAAAACGGCCCCAAATAGTGGGAGCTCACTGAATCCAGAATGACACCCGAGGAACCTACATAGGACTGATCTAGGCCACCTGAATGCAGTTAGTGGGGTCATTGGCAATGGGACCAGGAGCTATCTCTAACAAATGATCCGGCTTTTTGGAGTCCATTTCCTATGCTTAGCCTAGACGTGTTGGAGAGTGGCAGGGCTTGGACCTGCCTCAACATAGTGATGGGACAGAACTCACTGACTCCCCATGGGAGGCCTTAACCTCCCTGAGCAACAGATGGGGAGTGGAATGAGGGGAAGGTTGGGAAGCAGGAAGAGGGGATAAAGGAAGGAATGGGATTAGTATGTGGAGATATATAGATATAGATATAAATATAGGTATATTAAGACTGGAAAATACATGGCACAAGTTAAATAGCAAAAATCTTTGTATCTTTGCCAGAGGACTTCGCATTAATTTTGCATCCAGTGGAAGATGTCGTTACCATTTTATCAAGAGGATGGTGTGAAACAAAACACTGCATGGAAGATTTATTTGGAAGTGTTGTACAAGAAGACTTTTTAATTCTCTTTTACTTTTAAGATTTGAGGTAGGGGACCAATACATATGGTGTGGCTAAGTACCAAGGGTCTACACTAAATATAATAGAAGCTAGAAGAAGTAATGTTAGAAGACATGATTATAAAAAAAAAATGCAAAGAAGGTCACAGATGTTTCAGCACCAGGAATGACATTTGTAAAGAGAAAATTGACTGTGAACTGAAGTGTTTCTTCCCGACTAACAGCAAATGTTCTATGCACGCTTCAGCATATTTATAGTTTATAATTGCAGAAGCATATGGAGCACAAATCCACAAATAATTTACACAGTAATATTACTGGTATCATTGGAATTTAAATGACAAGAAGAGTGTGTTTAGTCTAGCGTAATGGGTGAAGATAATGTAAAGCATCCTTCAAAAAGTGAATTTATCCAGGGCCGACAGCCTAACATTTGGATCACCACAAACGGCCCTCACTACTGGAAAACGGAATTCAAGAAGGCGCAGATGAAAGGCTGGGAAACAGATTCTTCTCTTTGTTTTGCTCTCTGTTTCTCTCCACCTGTCACTATTATTCCTGTACTTAGGATCTGCAACTGTATATATCCAAGTCTCTTCCTTTTCCTACTCAGTTAATCTTCTCTTCTAATTGGAGCAATTTAAAAATAAAGTCATTCCTTAGAAAGGCTGTTGATCTGTGTGCCACCTAATCAGGAGTTTTAAAAAGGTAAACTGACATATTGAGCAAAGGGAAAACCCGTGACTGTGAAGGAAGGGATGGATGGTAGGAGGGAAGAATGGAGGGAGGAAGGGCTGAAGAACAGAAGAAAAGGTCTGTCACTGGCAACTATATAGAGATAGATATGTTTAAGGACTTTTATTTTATTATATTTATTTAATTTTATTAAGCTATACATTTTTCTCTGCTCCCCTCTCTTCCTCTCCCCTCCCTCAACCCTCTCCTATGGTCCCCATGTCCCCAATTTACTCAGGAGATCTTGTCTTTTTCTATTTCTTATGTAGATTAGATCCATGTATGTCTCCCTTAGACTTTTATTCTTGGTTGTAGTGATGCCATTAATTTCTAGCTTAGCTCTATTGCCAATAAATATTCTTTTACCATTTCAATTTTATTTCATTGAAATTCTAACATGGACTACTGAAATAAAACTCAGTTTACATTGGAGTTAATATCATTGATTCCTTTGCCACATGAGGAGCAGGATAGCCATACAAGACTGAAGAAAGAACCCTGAATTGGTGGAAGATGATTCTGATTAAATTGTCCTCCTAGGGAAGATTGGAAATGGAAAATCTGGGTAAACGAACAGGAACTACAGAGACAAGTACTACCAACAGAATACAAGAGATAGAAGAAAGAATATCAGATACTGAAGATACCATAGAGAAAATAAACACACTGATCAAAGAAAACAGCAAAACCAACAAATTCTCATCACAAAACATTCAGGAAATATGGGACACAATAAAAAGACCAAACCTAAGAATAATTGGAGTAGAAGAAGGAGAAGAGGTGCAACTCAACGGCCCAGAAAATATATTTAATAAAATTATAGAAGAAAACTTTCCCAA
>NW_026068149.1:123768-161048 GCF_014885135.2 Alexandromys fortis
TAATAGGCCAAGCAGTGTTGCAATTGATATAGTTTCTGTGTGATTATTTTGAGTCTGGGCAGCGGGGAAATGAGCAAGCAGTCTCTGCCTACATACTTCTAGCAAACAGTGATGATGGCTGTGGTAAGTGCTTGAGCAACAGCCTACAAAGGACAACAGATAACCAGGAAAGTCCTGGCATCTTGTATCTTTGGTTGCATAGTAATAACATCAGAATGTTGTGCATAGGAGTTTCTAGGTAGTATAAGCAGCCTCTAAGAGACTACCAGAGAAAGATGAGGGTCCAAATCCAGGCTGGTGCTTGTTTTACTTCTGCCTACTAATAGTGCCAAGAATTAGACATGAGGCCTGTGTTAGTCAGGATTCTCTATAGGAAGTATACATACACTTTAATGAATTATGTAAAATAAATAAATGAATAAATAATGTATGTACAAGGTACTTGTATGTATACATGTAGGCATAAGCCACATGTATACAGATTTGTGATATATTAGAGTGACTTATAGGCTATGGTCCAGCTAGTACAACAATGACTTTCTTCTGACTGAAAGACCAAGGATCTATTAGCTGTTCCTAGTTGTCTCAGCTGGTCTTCAGTACACATCAGAATCCCAAAGAAGTAGGTTCTAATACCAGTGAAGGGAGAATGAGTGCCAGCAGGCAGAGAGAGGGAGAAACTGGGCCTGGCATGGGTACCCACAGTGACACACATCCTCTAAGAAGGCCACATCTACTCCAGGGACACAAGTCCTAATTCTTCCAAGCAGTTAACTGGGGAATAAGCATGCAAACATATGAGACTATGGGGGCCATTATGATTCAAACCACTGCAGGGCCATAGTGTGATCATCTGAGAAGATTGGGGGGAGGGGGAGGGAAATGGGAGGCTGGGAGGAGGCGGAAACTTTTTTTTCTTATTCTCAATAAAAAAAAAAAGAAAGAAAAAAAATTGTCCTCCTAATCACTTAATCATGTGTGGATTTTGAAACTAAGTGTTCATTCATTAAAGTCTCACTATTTTATTACCTAAAATTAATTATTGCAATTTTGGCGCTAATAATAAATAAGAAACAAAGGGAGAGGTTTAAGCGCTGTGTTTTGAATTCCTTGTGTTGTTCTTATACCTGATACTCTTCTACTTTTCTTCTAGCAGTTCCTTAGCGTGTCATGTCCCACTAATGCTAACATATCTGTTCCGTGAACTTTCTTTGTTTCAGTATCAGAGGTTTGTTTTTACTTAGTTTTGAGTTCTATGTTTAATTACTAACCACAAAATTACATGAGGTGCGAGTCCAAGGTTTCAGGTGCTTCACGGTATGAGTTATCTACCACGTCTTGGAAACACACAGCTTCATTACTCTATTGGATTTTGTTATAAGAGTACATTCATTCATTTATGGTGTAGATTTCCAGGAACCTCAGACTTATGAAGGAATTTCAGTCCTAACCGTGAGTCTGAGTCCTTCATTTCTGTCAAAATCCTAGCTATTAAGTTACAGAGACTAACATCCTAACAGTCAGTCAAGGATAAGAACAAGCCTGCTTTTAAAGGTAATTAATGGTCTTCTCAATTTCTTTCTTATTCCAGAATGTGTTTGAGCTTAGTGTTTAGTGACACAGCCATACATGAGTGTAAAATGTAAACTACTCTTTAGTAATACATTTGTAAAGACTTTATCTGTTTATCTAAAGAAAATCTCACATTCTCTCAGTTTGGTATCATTTTGAACTTCTTTCTCTTCTTTTCTATTTTTTAGTTTTGTATTCATTTTCTTTTAGTAATTTGTGTTACCCTTCCTTCCATAGCTCTGCCAAGCTCCTCTCGCCCTTTCCTACCCACCCAATTTTGGGGCAACCCTATCGTATTTGAAAAACTCATCAAATCCAATTTCTGGTACTCATAGACTCTCGGATTTGTACCCATCCACTAGAACGTGGTCAACTTTCCAGGGGCTACATCCTTAATAAAAGCTGACTCTCCTTGGCCCAGCTATCAGTTCTCAATATCTTCTACTCAAGGTAGAACATCTGATAATTTAGTATCTAGAACAGAGGGACTTATTTGCTTTATAATTACACAGACAATAGATTTAGAAATATAATGAACATTTTCTTAAAAGAAATGAAATGTCTTCCCTTTAGCACAAGAGAGAATGAGACAGCACTGGGAATCAGAAAAAGAGCAGAGAAAGAAGGACACACTGAGGGTCAGCAGGTGAATTTTATGGAGTGCACAGCTCTTGGATTAACAAAGTGTTGTCGTTTGCAGTTCAGTGATGTGAGCAAGGGCTTTGATACAATTCTTTCTGGAGATCTCACAGAGGAGGGATCACTGTGAATAAAAGATTCTGTGTGATTTCCCTTTCCCAAAACATTTTACTCCTGGTTTGTTAAGGTAAATGTGATAATGTCAATCTTGAATTTTGTTCTATTTCTAGCCTCTCTTCTCTCAAAGATGAAGGGAGTTTTACTGCTTCTTGCTCTTGTGAGAAAAATGACATTTAAACAAACCTTGTGCTTTTGATCAATATATACATCTTTCTCTGATGAATAAAGATGTGGTTAAAGAAAGCTCTTTGACTGGCATTCCACTCTGACTTACTGGGCACAGCAATCTGTCTCTTCCCACATCCCACAGCTCTTTACGCTCCTTATTATTCTAGATTATGTGACAGTTTGTACTCCACAAATGTGTCTTGTCTTGATGCTAGGGTTGGGAATAACATTTGTATTATGCATCCTCTGTTTTGCGAAAAGTACATAAAGAAATTATGCTTTGTTACTAACAGAAACACTCAAGGAATCATAATTATATTAGTAATATAAATTCATGAAGATAAAAAAAATCAGAAATAAAATGGATATTAATATTTCCTATGGATATTTTGTACTTTACTAGTTGTTATTTTCTTAATTTATCATTTAAAAACAATATGGAAAATTTTCACTTTAAATATAGCTTTCAAATTGAAACCATATAATTTTTTTTTTCATAACACAGTTTATAAAGCAGATCATTGTTCTTCACTTCTAAAATTTTTCTACCATTCCTTTGGCAAAATTCCTATAAATCTTTACCTCATT
Source organism: Alexandromys fortis (assembly GCF_014885135.2). Lineage (NCBI taxonomy): Eukaryota > Metazoa > Chordata > Mammalia > Rodentia > Cricetidae > Alexandromys > Alexandromys fortis. The sequence goes on from NW_026068149.1 coordinate 126,856, forward strand.
GACATGCCATTTATTATTAAAATAAAATCTATTCTAAATATTATTTTTCTCCTTTCTCTTGCTACCACATTATTAAAATATTCTCTCCAATTCAGCATTTTCTCTTTTTATTTGATCTACCTTCACCTAGAGTTCAATTTTTGTTTTTACATTTTAAAAGGTTAAATGAGCTCCCAAACCCAAATCAATATATTGAAACACTGCTCTGCAGAACCTCATGCTGTGACTTGATATAAAGACAGACTCAGAAATTGGCTATTGAGTTAAGTAAGTTGTTAGTGGATCTGCAATCAGATATGACCAATATCTATAGAAGAAACAGATACAGAACACAGATGCACACAGAGAGGACATGAAGATACAGGAAAAATTGCCACGTGCAAGGCAAGGACAGAAAACCTCAGGAGGATTCAGCTCTCTTGTCATTGGTTGCAAACATTTATTCTTTGAACTATATTAGTATAAATGTCTGCTCTTAAGACACCAAGCTTGGTACTATGTTGTGACATTAAAAAATTGAATTCTCCAGGTGGTGGTGGCTTACACCTTTAATCCTAGCACTAGGGAGGCAAAGGCAGGCAGATCTCTGTGAGTTTGAGGCCAGCCTGAGCTAGTTCCAGGACAGGCTACAAAGCTACAGAGAAACCTTGTCTCAATAAATAAATAAATAAATAAATAAATAAATAAATAAAATGAATAAATAAATAAATTGAACTCTCCTCCTAGGAGGCCACATTTCTCACTCATGTGACTATCCTTGAAGTCTAAACTGATTCAAAGGCAGACCCAGCAGGCGACACTTTCAAAGAATATATAGGTCAGATGAAATCCTGATACTTAACTGATAGATCAGAAATTTTGTATAAATGCTTCAATATTTCTGAAATTTTATTTCTGAATTTTCACACATCTAATGTAATAAAAGGTATGATACAAACTTTGAAAGGATGATAATGGGTGGCATACATGAAATGATACTGCCTAGTATCAAGCAGGTTGTGAAGAATTACACTATGTTGTAGAACATTTCCATTGTCCACACCAGTATACTTCTAACGTTCAGCAACCTACTGATGTCTAAAATGACATAAAGTAAAATATTTCCTCAAACTCTCATAAATTCTTCTTTTTCCTCCCAAGTAGCCATAACCAAATTTAAATCTGATAACTTCCAGGACTTTTTTTTTTTTTTTTTTTTTTACTTTTCAAGACAGGGTTTCTCCGTAGCTTTTTGGTTCCTGTCCTGGAACTAGCTCTTGTAGACCAGGCTGGCCTCGAACTCACAGAGATCCACCTGCCTCTGCCTCCCGAGTGCTGGGATTAAAGGCGTGCGCCACCACCGCCCGGCTTTTCCAGGACTTTTGACTGAAAAAAATTAACAATAAAATAAGACCAAAATACCTCACCTTCTCAATCCTGCATTTGCATACATATATGCACATATTCTCTAATCTTTTCTTCTTAAACAAAAGTCAGGCACATCTTATGGAAAGATTTTACCTACTATTTGTGTTCAGATCTCCAGTGTTTATTGGCTGTTTGAATGAGAATACCTCTCCCCTTAGGCCTGTGTATTTGAATGCTCAGTCTCCAATAGTGGAACTAGCTGAGAAGGATTAGGAGATGTGACCCAATTGTTGGAAAAGGTTTGGCCGTGTTATAGTAGCACTGCTTTGTTGAAGTATATCACTGGGAAAGAGCTTTGAGACATTAAAAGTTCATGTTAGACCAAAATCACTTCTACATCCTTGTTGCCTGGAGATCAAGATTTAAAAATCAGAACTGCTTACTACTAAAACCTGTGGTCTTAATCATGTGATATAGGGTCTGCAGGTATCCTGTTTCCTGAACTTTTGATTCATTGCATAGCTATCTTGGATCTAATATTTGGTGCTACTATAGAACTTCTGATCTTTGGTCTCTAAGTAGGGGAGATAAGATTTTCCCACAATCCTACTGCTTTTGCTTATCTTAGATAAATATCCTGTTGTCATGTTAGATATTCTTTACTGTCTCTGGGAACTAATAGTTTGCATTTTTCCCCACTTAGTACCAACCTGTCTGTGAGAGGATTATTCTGACTGTGCCCTGAAAAATTTGGATCATGATCTTAAGAATCTCTTTACATTTAACAGTTCAGTGATAATGACAAAGACCTAATTTTCTATACACTGCTGTCAATGAAATATTTAGGTTAAGAATATTATAATTCCCCTCCTTCAAAGCACATTGATTCTACAAAGCATTGAGAGATTTTTTTTTCATTATAGGACATGTTTTAGGTTACGAGTCAGAGCAACTGATTTATGTATCACAAGATAGAGTACAATTCAGTGTCCCTGGATGATATATTTTATCCCACAACAAATGTTATTGATAACCTGCAGTGGCTGCCTGCCTCAAGATTATCAATTACACGGCACTTTAGGAAGTCCTAGTGGATGGTTTCTATGTGTAATGGATGATGTTAGATTCCAGAGGTGATCAATATATAGACTCTGTCAGCAGAGAGCTCTAGATACAGTGGGAGAGACACACAAGAATCAATCTAACAAAGACAAACAGTTTTAGGAGCTAGATCTAACAGGAGAAGGAACTGTGGGAATATGGTCAAATATGACTCTAATGACACAATGGCAATTTATTATAGGAAATTAATTCTAATTCAGAGGAGAAAACAAGGAAGCATTTTAAACCTGATTATGGTCCTATAATAAGAAAAGAAACAAACCTGTCAGAGACAAGTTCCCCTCTGACATCCCATCTGATGGCAAGAGCAGAGTTGAAGATATTTCCCTGATTTCTGAGATCCCCTCCTTCCATAACCCTGATATTTCCGCCTTTCTGAGCAAGCTTCAGCCTCCAGTCACCAGTTGGGAAGCAATCTGTTGTTCATTCCTGAACTCCCAGGGACCTGTCTTAGCTGCCACCAGTCTGCCTGGTTTACTATGCTGCCAATTTCGTTCCCCATCTGATTTGAGGGCATATGGTTTGGTGTAGCCTTCTTAGCAAGCTAGCCCAGGGGACACTTGATGAGTAGAGTAGAAGCAAATAGAGCCAAGAAACCACTGCGGAAGAGATCACTAATCTGTAGTTGAGATGGAGGCAAGTTCGCTATTCCTAAAATGTATTGTCCTACACTCAAAAGGCAGGCTTCAGAGAACTGCAGAAGTAGGAGGATCAATGCTGGAGAGCACTAAGAAAACAGCAAATAGAGAATATGTAGCAACTTATAAAGATCCTTCTTACTCCATATGAGAGATAGTCTCTGTATTCTGTGTTGCAGTTTACAAAGTTAAGACCCATTCATTATTTAGAAGAAGGTAGTAGCACTACCAGCTTTTTCAATCCACTTAAGATCACGGAGCAGCACCAGAAGTTTTTCGCAGACTTTGACTCCAGAGCTAATAGTTTTTCTACCACATCATTTCTCTTTATCTTTAGGATCTTGAACCTTAAATATGAACCACCGAAGGTGAGCATCTTATCCTGCTCTTTCATCCTCTGCCTCACTCGGTTGTTCTGTAAGTCTGTTCACACAGTCTCACTGCTGTGTCCAATAACATCAGTCCAGAGTGTAATAAGCAGTTAAAATGTCTTGTGTGAACTTGTAACTCTAACTGGCAACAGACCCCCATCTTGGTCAGTCTGGATTTAGACTGCCAGTTTTGTAATTCTTTCTACTTGGAAGGTGTCACTCTGTAGCAACTACATTCCTTGACTTCTGTTAAAAACAACCATTGTGATGTAGTTCTAGCTTTGTCATTGGGGGAAAAGTATCCTTTCTTTGTCTATAAAGACATACACCTATTAAGTATTTTATGAAGTTCCATTTAGCAATATAACCAAAATGATATTATTATATTATTTCTATTATGTATACACCCTAAAGGCTCTATGGTTGTCAGCAAGTCAGCCATGTCTTGTCTGTACTGCCTACTATTCCCACACATCTGTTTAGTTAGTTTCATGGCTTACGGGCTTATTATAACCTCTACTTCTTCGTGGCTTCTACTAAAGACCACATTTCGAGATAAGAAAAGGAAAACAGAATTCCTCCATGATTTGTCTAAGCTCTCAATGGTATTCGTTAAGGAATTCTAACTATTAAAAATTTTACATCCATTGATGTATGCTGGTAGCAATCACTCCCAACACATTGCTGTTTCTGTTAAAATCCTGAAATGTTAGCTGTCAGGAGAGACAACAGCTGCCTCTCTAAGGTCCGAATGACTAACACCTTTACCCGAGTCTTCTCACACCCACGCATCTGTTTGTTTTAAAAATAGTAATGAGCCAAATGAGTTCTAAACCATGCAAATTCCCGTGAAACAATTACATGTCTTTATCTCTTCCATTAAAATTGTCATTCTCTTTTTTTCTTAAAAAAAATCACTTATTTTATTTACCAACTCCAGTTCCCCATCCCTAGGGAGAAACCTGGTGTTAGAGAAATTCCCAGGGCTCCACAAGGATGACCCCAGCTAAGACTCTTAGCAATAGTGGAGAGGGTGTCTGAAAGGGCCTTTCCCTTTAATCAGAAAACTGTCATTATTTGTTTCCTTCTGTACAAAGTTTATTCCCTACATTCATGATTTTGCTCTTAACCTCAAACATTTGCAAGCTTTCAAATCCTCAGCACATAGCCTAAGGAATCATGATAGCGGTTGGGAGTTTGACATTCCCTATCTCAAGTCAACCTGTAGTTATTGACACTTTAATATTAGATTCTGAATCTATTCCCTTGTCCTAACCTAATATTAAATAAAAAGCAGCCTACACTGTTCCAGATATGTCTGAATTGACACCTGAACTGATACTGTAGCCTCACTTGAATTTTTCTCCTTCCCACTTCCTGATTTCTCTTCACTACGTATTGCTTCCATAAAGATTTGCACTTTAGCCTTTGCTTAGGGTCTCTCAAGGGAACAGACCAGACCGCCATAATTTATAAAGTTTGGTATGATAACTAAAATTTATATGATCATCACACTGATAGTCCATTTAAATCCAATGAACACATAATTAATGAAGAAATGTCAACCAACCTGTCCACAAAAGCATGATGAAGTAGAAAAATGGGATCATTGGCCGATCCCTGGACTTGGGACATTGTTCCGTTCATATAGATATGCAAAGCATTGTGCATGCTGCTCTGAGAAGAGTCTGCTATCCCTGTGAGTGGATTGGCAAACCCTGTGGACAAAAAAGATAATTTTTAAAATTAGTATACCTAAAGGACTGAAAATCTAAGTAATCATCTCACCTCATCTATAACTATAGAGGAAAGGCTAATTCTACAAAAACAAAAACAGTAAGTAAACTCATTTGATGTTTCATTCTGAATATCCATTGAGATCTTTGCAGAACTGAGAGGTATCAGGTGGATTAATTGGTGAGATAGGCTGTGTCATTATGGACTCTCTCATCATGCATCTCTGTTAAGTCCTTTCACTACTACTACCATGTGCTAGGAAACCTTTGTAATAGTCAGCATTCACTCTCATTAAAATGCATAGCAACCCCTAGAGGAGTCCTGACAGTAACTTTGTAACTTCTTTTTCTCTGGTTCGAACAAATACTTTAGTCTGGGATCCTGGTACCGGAAGAAGCGAAATTTGTCATCAACCTTATTGTCATTCATCTGTAATTATCCTAGGGACATCAGGTCATAATGTTTTTGTTTTTTGTAGAACATTCATCTCACAGCTAATTAGAACTCATTTTCAAAAACAAAATCAAATCCTCATGTCTTTGTAAGGTCACTGTAAGAACATACAAAACCCTCCACTTCATTTTTCAGGTTGCTGAAGGTTAGGGATATACTAATCAAATAAAATTTATGTAACATAAATAAATCACAGTCATGGTACACTTGGAAACTGGTAAGAAAATAGATAGCGAACATTTATACTGAAGAAAAGTATATAAGGTATGCTATGTGATGCTTAGCTTGATTTAGTCATTCTGTAAGGTCTATACCAGCATCATAATATCATGTACCATAAATAAAAACAATTTTATTTCTCAATTAAAAATAAGATAAAACAAATTAACCTAATACACTTTTCTATAGCTTAATCATTAACATTACATACTTCAGCAACATTGGCACTAATATTTGTAATATATTTTGTTTTTGACATCATAGATAATTTTACCATCTCTGAAAAATGCTGTATGAAAAGTAGAAACAAGATGATTTTTTTTCCTAAAAGTAATTATACAAGATGATTTTGAGGGTGCAGTGGTGTCAGGAGTCCTTCATCACCTTCAGTTATGTGTGTTTTAGGAAACTATAGTAGGATAAGGATGGAAAAATGACTTCTTCCCAAATTCCCTATGCTTTGTATTCTTCTGAGAGCCTGATGCACTGCGTAGCCTCGTTTAAAAACACCGATGCAGTAGGATATTTACTAGAAAGAGATACAGCGTTCATCAATTTAGGTAACTTTTTTGCCTCACTTTTGTCATTGATATAATGGAGGAAAGCTAAACACATTTCTTAGGATGTAAAAATTAATTCTGATGGCTGGTGTGAAAGCACCTAGCATCGATCTGATAGCAGCAGAAGCATCCTGAGTAATAACTTCCTTCTCTGCTTCTGGTTTACTTGATAAATGTGTGCTCGTTGCTGAATCTGCTAACAAAAGCCTGCCTTTTCTGTGTGTGGCTGACAGAGGTTGGCAATAAGATAGTTACCTACAAGGGGACTTTAATGATTTTAATGTGGGACAAACAATTAGAGATTGAAATGATACTAACATGAAAATATATTATTTTCTCTTTTACTTCACAGTTCAAATGGAGATGTAAGCTATGTAGATTAGAGCTACTGAAATTGTCTTTATAAAAGAAAAATGTTTCCTCTGTCAATTTTACTTCCTGCGTTTTGCTCTCTTCTAAAAGAAAAATTACATTACTTCCATAAAGCCAAAATTCAAATATTATTCTTCTACATATTCTCATTTGCGCAAAGGGATTACTTGCAACTGGACAATATTGTTGGTGTCCCCATTTTACTGATGAGAAAACAGCAGTTTGTAGTTTATATAAAACAACTAAAGTCAAACTAGTATTTGAATAACAAACAAATGAAACACAACTGTGATTGACTTCCAAACCTGTGATCTTTTCCAAATAGCAGGTTATTCAAATAGATCAGAAGTGAAAGCCTCGAAAGTGAGATCAAAAAATTTATTGTGACTTCTATAATAAAAATCAGAGTCTCAGTTGCTTCTGTATTTAAAAGATAAATGTACAACAGAGACCGAGAATAAAAGGATAATCTCCTAAAACCTGCGAGGCTGTGTGTGAACTTGCCGGCTCAGCTCAGAAATCTCTTTGTGCTGTGTTTTTCAAATGAGTTTGTACCCTTGTCACTTTCAAAGTCAGCTGCATTAAGGGACGCACAAGATGTTAGAAAGCTATTGCATTTGCTCGTTGTCAGATTCCCCATGGACAGGGAACATCCCACAACCCGGTAGGGAATATGGTAGCAACCCTATATGCCAAAATGGCTCCAAATTCTTCACAAAGGGCAGCAACAATAGCTCAACATATTGTGAGTTACATCTTTAAGTTCATTTGTGTTGTTCCTATGGGAAATTTAGGAATTGCTTTAGATGAATGACATCAGGCAGCTTCAATTTGCCAATCCATCTCCTTCCCTCTTTTATTTCTCCCCCAATTCTCCTCTGGAGAGGTTTGGCTTATTTGTTTGTTTTAGATATCGATGTTTATCTCTGATACCTGGAGATTTGGATTTAATTGTTTTAGAATTGAATTCAGTCACTTAGAGTCTTAAAAGCCCCTAAGTGATTCTAATGTGCAATCGGGGTTGAAATTTACTGATTTTGATTAAATTGTTCTTTGTTCTCCAAACCTAAACTATGCTTCAAAATATTTACCTCTGATCACATTATTTTCTTTACACGAGCTTCTTATATTCTATATTTTGACATTAATAAAAAGAACCAACAATAATTTTACCTTTAAATTTTTAATGTGCCAACTCAGGCTGTAAAGTATTTTCATAGAAGTAGCCAGTCCATATTTTCTTGAGAACGAGTTAGCTACTACATGGCAGGGAATGTAAAGGCATTTTCATATATATTTTCTTGTTTAACCAGACACCTTTCTTTCCAAGATGTGGGGTCATAGGTGACGTTGAATGTACTTTCTTATACCTCTTAGGTTTTGAAGTGTGAAAACACAGGTGGCTAGATTTTCACTAGAGCAAAACATATTTAACTTAATTGGTTTAATTTAATCTGAAATTAATATTTGAATTATATTAATATTTTCAATGTCATTTGAAAATAAAAATGAAGAAAGAAAACAAAACAGAAAATTTATCTTAGTGCACGTGAGGAGATAAATTATTCTTAAACCTTTGACAGACTTTCTTCTTAACTAACTCTCCTAAAAAGAGACTTAGCAGAAGATTATGAGCATTGTAATTTCAAAATGACACAATGATTTTGCAAAATTTTATTTAATGGATAGGTATTTTTGTTCTGTTTCTTTTATTTTGTTTTGTTTTTGAGACAGGGTTTTTCTGAGTAGCTTTGGACCCTGTCCTGGAACTCGATTTGTATACCAGGCTGTCCTTGTACTCACTGAGATCTACCTGCCTCTGTACTGGGATTAAAGATGTGTGCCACGACCACCCAGCATGGCTAGGTACTTCTAAAGGAGTCATAACCAATACAATTCATAGCAGATATATAAAATAAAATGAGAGAAAATTTTAAGCAAGTGTTTAGATATTTTAATGTAATCTAACTTCCATTTTTCTCAAAGAAGATATGATCATAACACCACAAATGGAATTAGTTATCACACTTTTTATTAGGATTTCCTTTTATAAATTATTATATGTGTGTATGTGTATGTGTTGTGTGAGTATGGGTGTCCCAGTAGAGGTCAGAGTGAAACTCTAGGATAACTCTGAAGCCATTTCTGACAACTCTGAGGCCATTTCTGAGACCTCTCAGCGGTACTGCGCCCCCCTCCCCTGGGAACCAAGGAACTAACAACTTCACATGCATGTAATGTTGGGGATTTTCCATCTCCCTGTGCCCTTGTGGATGTTCTCCAAATAGAACTCAGTTATTGAAATTGGGGCAAGATAACCCTTAGATGTTGACTCAGTTCCTCCGCCTTGGTCAGGGGATATTGACTCAGTTACTCAGATACGGTTAGAATGACTCACAGATGTTCCCCCTTACTCTGCCTGATCTGGCAACTGCTCTCCCTCCCTGGCCAGTCTAGTAGCCCTTTGAATCAGCGAATCCTAATTGTTGGAAAAACAACCCCCAGACTCCTCCCTTGTTTCTGAGGCTTTTTACTTTACAAGTAGCCTGTATCTGCTATTTGGGGTCTTTTGGCTTCTCGAATGCTGAAAGAGCCTGTTTTTAATTAATTAAAATTAATTAAAATCCTCATGCTGTTACATCAACTGCAGTGTGAGAGTGGGCACCTTTGCCCAAGGCCAATGTATAACAAATAAAACATTTGCAACAAAGTATATGCTATTCAAGTAGCCCAGAGAGCCCATGTGATTCATTGTGTAGCATTGATGCTGAGTTTACAAGACTTTGCTTTGCTTAGAATCTCTTCTTTTAGAGGAAGCTTTTCTCTAAAAACAAACAAGCAAATAAAGAAAAACACAACTGTGCTTCTGCTCCCAACCACTCTGCTCCTGTTCATTCCCTGATTCCCTAAAAGGGATTCAAGAACTTGGAACCCTCCAGAGGTTCCTTACAAACCACTGTCTCTGCTGATCTTGTATGCACAACAATATTGACCACCCTCAGACAACTTTGAACCATATGGGTCATGAGCACGCAATGTCCTTGCATCCTGTACATTGTTGTTAAACAAACTAGATGCAGGTTTGGGGCTGCCAACTCACCAGGTGATCAAGGGTTGCCTCATTATTTAACATTGACGTAATCTACAGGAGACATTCATCAAGTTTGCAGCAACATCATACAAAGTGGTGACAGGGTGTTCTGCACATAACAACTGTTTTATTTAGAGCACTACTTTATTGCTGTTAGAGAAGAATCATAAGCATAATCTTTAACAGCAGTCACCAACGTTTATCTTCAAGATGTGACTTCCTTTCTTACATTACTTATTGGTGTAAGGCTTTAGGATTATAGTTTAGAATGAAAGAAGAAAAGGGAAATGCATAGCAACGGCCGCACCATTTTGTAAAGCTCGTTTGTAAGGGTTGAACTGTGACAATTTCCTAAATAAATAGCTGATGTAAGCTTTTTCTCTCACTTCTTGCTAGACCTACACCATAAATCCAGAGAACAACCATACAGGACATTTGTCAATCACTTAGCATTCTTTTATTGACTACTCAGTGGTTAGCCCTAGAAATGACAAACTTTGGGCCAAAAACATTTTAACCACATTCTCTTCTGTCTTATAATGATAACAGCTTGCAGCTGGAATGTTGGCTTTGATTTCAAGAGAATCCTCTCTGCTGGTTTTTCCCCAAGTAAAGGTCTACAGTGCCAGAAGGTTCCTCATTCTCTTGTCATCGTCAGAACAGACAGAAAACTCATTCCATAGATTAGATTAAAAGAAGTTAAGCTAATGCAACATACGAAAGACAAGGAGAAAGGTTGATAAGGTTCCTTATGAAAGAGATGAAGATTGCCCACTTGGTAAATTGCAAAGGACTTTTGTGATGTGGCATCTGATGTTAATTTCTAAGAGCTTTGTTTGAGGCTAGCCCCTATGTTTGCTCATGTTTGGAATCTGTGACTTGAGTTCATTCATTTTTGTTGCCCTTTAAAATTAGTTTTTTGGTAGGATTGTCTCCTCAATATAACTGTAGTGAATGCTATGGACATATCAAAGGGCTTGCTCTGATTGCACAAGAATGAACTGGTCCTGAATGGGAGATGTGAACAGGTGGAGAGAGGCCGAATTAGAGAGTATAAAAGGATATGAGGAACTACCTCTGGTGAAGTGCAGGTCTTGGGATGTAAGGAGACAGACTCGAATTGACGTGGATCATGTCTTTATTACAGCTAGCAAAACAAAATTGCTTCAAATAACCTAGTCTTTAGGTATGCTAAATCAGAGAGAAAGAAGCATATTTAGATCTTGAGAAAGCACTGGCTTTCCATAGTGCTGCGTCTCTAATTCCACAGTACACACAGCTTTAATTATGGAATGGTTTTACTTCGTTCTAACATACTGTTGTTAAAACACCTTCCCTCCATTCACCATTGGCTCTGTGAATGAGAATTCCTGAAAAGACTATGGGACTACAAAGTCTAGTTGACAGAACAAGTTGAAATATTGCAAATTTAGAATCAAACTCTCTTGGGTTGTTTTTAATAACTAACAACAATCATTGCTTTCTTCTGTATGTAACCTAACATCTTTGATCATTGGGTAAAAAGTTTGTGAAATGCAGACTCCCACTTTTGACAAAAAAAAAAAAAAAAAAAAAAAAAAACAAGGCTAAGAATAGGGCCAGGTACCATCTGGTGTCTCTAGGTTGGATATCTCTGCTCCTCTGTATATCACTTAATTGATTTCCCCTGATGTATTTGCAAAGTGTCTTGTCCAGTGATTTTCTTTGTCCTATTACTATAGAGCTTCATAGAACTCTTACCATGTTAGAAAAGAGTATTGGTGAAACCTGATTCCATGTTCTCAAGTCATGGTCACCAACTTCTGGCTTCAGAGAACTGATCACTTTTGTCTTTTGTTAATTTGAAATAAGAGCTGTTTGTTTTATGGAAAACTGCCTATTATGCCCACTTTTTCACATGGTGAGTAGAATATACAACTTGTTTTGTAACACTAAACTGCTGGAAAATGGTACGATGTTCTGAGCTGGCTAGGTTTACGGTCATTATGAGTAAGTACAAAGCATAGCATTATACAACTGACAGAATTATAAATTCTAAATACATAGGAGCCCATTCTCTGGAAAGAGATGGTAAACAAGGAGAAAAAAAAAATCACAGTTAGTAAAAACAAGGATATTACCTTCCAGTGTGTTTCTAAAGCTGAAATTGGCAGTTCTATCCATGGAGCCAGTTTCATACTGGGTCAAACTCAGACAAAATTCCACATCTGCTGAAGACGGAAGCCTCGGGGTTTTGGCTTGGTCATGGTTTCCAGGGTTGCGTATCAGTGGTCCCTCAGGTGTTCCATCACATAAAGTCTGTTGGCTATTATACTCTTCTGGTCTGCTACAGATAATCTGGGAAAAAATGCTTTATGTCAAATGACTTATCTCTGAGTCAAGTAGAACAGGGAGAAATGTTGATATTACTCACCACTATCTTCATTCAGCTTCCTGACAATTAAGTGACAATGTCAATGGCTGCAGTAGAGCGGGCAGGACAAGCAATGTCCAAGCCAGGGAAGAGTTGTAGTCCTACGTCTAGCAGTAACTACTTCAAGCCAGTAACACAGTGCCTTTGGTTTCCTAAGTCTTATGCACTAAATTGTGATCAAATTGAGAACTTTCTATAAATATTTGAGATAACAATTGACTTGCAAAACCTCTACCATATCTTAATCACCATGTGAGGTTCTAAGTCTCGTTATGGCAGGAAAGGTAGCTACTGCTCCATGTAAAGTCAAAATTCCATCACATGACCAATAACAAATACCCAACAGAAATATTTATCAAAAATAGTTAGTAATACCAAGTACTGGTGAGCATTCTATTCCCGGTTTTTGTTTTAGTCATAACATCCATTTTTAATGTCTGGCTTGATATATAACATAGTCTTACTCATGGGAACTTTCAATGCTTAGCTGTTCTCCAAGTTCCTATGTTCCTCCCTAGCAGCCAATTATTATTAAAATAATTATAATTCTTCACAGTTTTATAGGAGAAGTGTTAAGGTTCCATGCTGCATGAACTATTTCATTTAAGTCATTTGGCAATGCTTCCCATATTATTAAAGAAACTGAGGACAGAGGAGTGGACAAATTCAAGATAAGAAGAGTGTTTCCATCACAAACCAAGTTCTTTGGCTCCATCTTTAGTGTACTCAAAGTAGCTATTTGTTCATTTACTTGCATTTGTGTGTGCATATGCATATGTGGCATGCAACAATATGTGGATCCAACAATTATGGCTGGCTTGTAGCTCAGTTCTAGGGAACTTGTCTAGTATATATAAGTCCCTAGGTTCTATGCCCAAAATGTTTCACTCCTAATAATACCAAAATTATAATTACTTTTAACATAAAGCCATTACTTCGATATCTAAGTTGTGTTTATCACTAGGTATATGAGTGTTGAATGTTCATTATTATGATAACTGATCCCGTTGCATCACTTAAAACACAGTATTTCCCACACATTCAAATGAAAGCAATATGGCAAAGACTTAACAAGTAATTTTACACGAACTCATTACTTTAAATTGTTTTATAGTAACATATTCAGCTAGTCTATCTTTTAGGAACAAACTTGTCCCCAAAATAACTAAGGAACTTCCTGGGGAGTCTGATAGGTAAGTTAGAGAAGTCTACAGATTTATGTTTATGTGTATCAAAGGACAATGGCTTTCACAGTGTAATCCATTGCTTTCTCATCCATTCAGTTGTCTCATTAGCATAGAAAACAAGCATATATGATGATAGCACTTCTTTTTCTTGTTGGGAAACATTAAAGTAGTGAATTCTAAATGGCTTGTTTAGTAGAGTTTGGCAAATGGCAGAACTTGGACTGAGCCTAGGTCTTCTGGTGAAAATTAGGTTCTTTCTCCTTCCAAGCACATATGAGGTGTGCATATGCGAGGGGGAGCATATTCAAATATCCAAGTCTAAAGAAGTAAAGAAAGAGAACCCGAAGGAACAGGTGTAATCGTAAGGAAGGGGAGACATGATAGTGTTCTCTTAAATTAGAGGAAGTCGCAATAAACTACCAGCTCTTAAAAGCCTTCAGGAACAAAGATTTTATTAGGGTATTTAAGTTTTTCCTGAAAAAAAAAAAGAGAAAGGAAATAAAAGACTAAACCATATGACATTCCACGAAATCTTTCATGAAGAAAAAAAGAGAAGCTGTGATTTCCCGGAGCTGTTGTCATGGTTACCTAAACCCGTGACTTTCTGCTGAAAAGTGACTTTGTTTTTCATCCCCCTGTGGCTTCCATGTGATATGCTTTCCACCTGATGAGTGAATTCTCTGGCTGCTGTTCGCTCCCGTCCATCATAGGAGCTGTGTTCCTCTCCATTGTGATCCGTCGAGACAGCTCTGTTCGACACACCTTGTCTGCTAAGCTTAGCTTCTCTTGTTTACATAACATTATATCTAATTGTGTTTAGCACAGGTATTTTGTACATAAATGTCACTGAGTACCTTCCTTTTTACTAAAAATTATGGACTATTTTAAGGGAAACTTGTATGCTTCTACCTGAAAATATTTTTGAGAATAATCAAACAAAAAGTAAATAACAAACTAGGAAAACACAGATCGCCCATTAAACCCTATTTCTTCTAAGAAAATTAACCTTAATTATTTGACTTTATGTAGTATCTTCTGTCAGAGAAAGCTTGTCAGAAAAATCATTTCATTTCAAATAATGCTTAGATGTATTATGACCTATACTACATATTTTCATGTACACATTTACACACACACACATTCACACTCGTGTAGACCAATAAACACTGTAAAACTGCCTCTAACCTAGTTGTTAAGTAAGTGCTGTCTGTTGGCATCTTTGTGTCTTTCACATCGAGAATTCTGGGCTCTGAAAATATGGGCTGACATCTCAGAAATTCATCTAGGACAAGATTTAAATTTCTCGGATTTTCATTTTTGTTCAATTCAGCATGTATTTTATAAAGCCATTCTGTCTGTATGCCATGGCCCCTATATATATGGATATAAATTTATTCATGAATAGTTCCTACCTTGGGGAATCTGACAGTAGTAGACAGAAATAGGCTTAAAAAACCATTCACAGGTTCTGAAATATTACAGAAGTGGTACGATAAATCTGCACAAAGTGTGGAACAAAAGGAAGGAAATCAGTTCTATCAGACACAAATCAATGCATCCGTCTTCCTCAGTGTTTGACGTACATGAATTAATTTTTTTAACATTATATGTGTATGGGTGTTTTCCTTAATGCATGTCCATGGATCATGTGTGTTCTTGGTGCCCATAGCAGTCAGAAATAGATGTCAGATCCCTTGGGTTTGAGATTGGAGCTACAGATAGTTGTGAGTCACCTTATGGGTGCTAGGAATCAAGCCTGCGTCAACTGGAAGAGAACTTAAGATAGAAAAAGTAACCACCTCTCAAATTATATATCTATATATTAGTTTGTTTTGAAACCCACTTTAAGTGTAAGTCAAAACAGTTTACTTTCATAGAAAAGGGAGACATAGCCTTTGGGGTTCTGTTCTATGGTGTTTTCTGTATGCAAATCCTTCTACTGTTTAAGGCCTATCATTACAATGTGAGCACCCCATGACGTACCACAAAAGACCTCTCACTTTGGAATGCATAAATACTATCAAATCTCTAACATTTCCTTTTGTAAAGTAAAAGTGTATCTTAAGTCAAGCAATGAGCAGAAGCCCATATGAAATGGGCTATCGGCCTAGTTAATTTGGAAGGTATTAATGAGCTCGTTTTAACTTGGAAGCTATTTGATCTCATCTAACACAAAACAGCCTAGTTTTTAATTTGAATGTTTAATTTAGACAAAAGCATTCAAATTAATGGTATGTTCATTACAGAAGCTGTGTTTTCATAAAGGAAAGCAGAGAGATAACCACACAATCTCCATATTAATTAAACCCGTGAATCTTAGTGCTAGCTGCAAATTGGAGCCACACAAAGAGGTTTAAGAGTACAAACACCTCTGGGAGGCTGAGGCAGGAGGATTGCTATGCTTTAGAGGCCGGCCAAACTGTAAAGTGAATCCCAGGGCAGCCTAAGGCTACAGTGTAGGACCTTTCCCCCATATACACAAAAAAATGCACACTGGAGCTTGATAATAGACCAATTGATTCTGGGTTTCCAGCAAGTAGATAGATCACTGATATTTAAGCAACTACAGAGCAATCACAAAAAATTGAGATGGTTGTAATACAGACAGTTATAAGAGTAAAGCAATATAAACACTTTATTTTTTATAAGTTAAGTTAGTAGGTGTCTTGTCTGCATGTATATCTGTGTATCCTGTATGGGCATGGTGCCCAGGGAAACCAGAAAAGGATGTCAGAGCCCCATAAATAGAGTTACAGATGATTGTAACCTGTCATCCTGGTGCTGGGAATTGAACTCAGTTGTCTAAGAGAATAACCAACATTATTTTTTTCATTTTTTCAGACTCAAACAATCCTAATTTGCTTTGATTAAAAAAAAAAACCCTAATTCTTTTCCTTCTGTCTAAACTTTTGGTTTACTTTTGAAGTAATTTTTATTTTTTTCTTCTTAGCATATTAACTTAAGAGGGATTTCAAAAGGTCATTTCCATGGAGGCAAATATGTTTTGACCATATCCCTCCTCCCAAGCCTTCTAACCCTCTCCTAATGGGAACAGGCAGTGAGAGAAAAATATCCATTTTTGAAGTGCATTAACAAAACAGATGATTGTATGAATAAAGAAAACAGACAATGTGAATTAGTTTATCTGTCCTGTCTGCAACCATTTATCCCTGGACAGGGCACAGTTTAGGCGCCCTGACACTCACTTTGTAGACCAGGCTGTCCTCGAACTCAGAGATCCACTTGCTTCTGACTCTGGATTGCTGGAATTAAAAGTGTGCACCACCACACAGCCTCAATTTTGAAAATGTTGTTTGTTTGCAAAGTTTTTTTGTTGTTTTGTTTTGCTAATTCTATTTTTTTTTTTTAAATTTTGCTTGTTTTTCCTCAGTGCTATTATTTCTTTCACTTTGCTAATGCTGTGTAAAAAAAAACCCTTCTCCTCCATGGCACTATAATTGCAGTACAAATTTGCAGGCAATTTTAGCCTACGGTTATAGCAATTATAGTTCATGGTTTACTAAGCCAGATAAATCTATTGTGGTTTTAATTTTTATTTTATTTCATTTGTTTTTTTTTAAAGTTATACAGTCAACCATAACCATAAGATGAATTCAATACTCAAAACACGACTAGAAACATTAAATATGGGTATCGGCTGGAAGTAGACTCCATGTAATTAAATATTAATTTATACCTTCTTACTAAACTCAGTATATATATATATATATATATTTATATTATAACTTTCGATAATTTAGATGATCCTTCAAACTTACTGCATCAAGTGAAGCTATGAAGCAAATCAAAGTATTGTATAGTAAGGAGAACCCCACATGGAAGACTGACATAATTTAGAGCAATAGCCAGAGGAGTAGAGGGATGGCTGAGGGGATTGAAGTTTGTCAATTAAGGTAGAATAACTGAAAACGTACAGCAATATAATTTTCCAGCAAAACTCCTCTATATAAAATAATTACTAGATTTAGTAAACAGTTGACACCATTGACACCAGGAAAGAGCAGCTATATTTCACAGTGGCATTTTAAGAGGCCCCATTTTGGAAGTGTATGGGCATGAGGAAGAAAGTGAATTTGAGTTTCAGAACTCTCAAGAGTGGGGCAGCCTGTGCGTTGTTCTTTTCATTGTGTTTGACTTGGTCTTCAGAATAGGAGCATTAGGAAATTTTAGGAGGTAAGACAGAAAAAAAATCTCTCACATCTGTGTTTATTTAAAGGAAAAACATTTTAACACTTCTTTTTTATTTTTTGCCTCTAATGCAGAATAAAGAAAAATAATAGGAGAAATGAGACTCTAATCTCAAAATAGAAATTACTTAATCCTGTTTCTAACATTTGTAAATTAGGAAAAAAGGCTAATTTGTTTTCTTCATCCTAATGAAAAAAATTTGCAGATGCAGATCCTTTCAAAAGGCCAGTCTTGTCCCTGAAGGGGTTAGTCAGACAATCATTTTAGCCGTTAACAAATACCATCTTTGCTATTTACCAAAAGGGCTGTCATGTAATTTTAACAAATTATATTTATATATTTTAAGGCTTTAAAATAGGGATATGTTGATATTAAATGCACATTGAATCAGTTAATGTATATAAATACTTTCAACAGTGATTCACATATTCTAAATATTCATTCAACAGATTTTAGGTTATTTTAAGCTAAAACAACTGAAGATTTTGTGTCCAATCAGTGTTTATCAAGCATTCATGTAATAAAGGTCATCAATGATACTTAGTGAAGTATTCCAGCACTGTCCCTTGAAGATTCTACTTAATTGGTCTGGGTTAGGGACAGGAATTTTATTTTTAAATAATATAGCCTATGAATTTTATTGGTAATGTTAATTTTGTTATTCGGAAGCATGGACTAAGATAATCTGCTTACTCATCTATTCCTAAATAGCTCTGAGCTACTGTTCATGCCAGATACCACCCTAGGTACTAGGAATACAGTGGTAAACCAAAAAGTCTTTGTTTATGACAGATTAGAAAACTAATTAAGCTATTAGATATTAGGTGAATAAACATTAGTTATGATTTCGAAGTGTTCTCAAGAAAAAGTCAAGAAGCATAAGAATCTCCTAGTTAGGCTTTTCTACACTGAGAGATTCGCAGAGATGTGCACAGAGACTTGCATGCAGATGTGGCTGCTGAAGTACCACTCCTCTCTCCCTCTGCATGTAAAGAGCATCTTACCTGCCAGGAGGAAAAGAACGATGCTGGGCTGAGTAGATTAGGGTTTTCAGGGTGGCGACCTCCCAAGAACTCATCAGTGCAAACGCCACAGTTTTCTGCATCGCGCCAATCCCAGTATGGAATGGTGAAGTTCTCATCCCCTGTTAGCTCCTGTATTTCTCGTTCCCACCGTAGCAAGAAAAGTCTGTGCCAAGGCAGAAAACCTGGTGCTTCGTGGGCAAAATCAATGTCCCTCCAGACTTCAGATCCTCCCAGCAGGGTGTCTCTTGACACATAGTAGTGCATCCATACAAAGAGGTCATAGATGTTGATATCACTAAACAGGGGTGTTGAGCCATTGTTCATTTGCTCATACGTGCCTATGGGGATGACATAGGCTGGGCTGATAGTATGCTTTGCTAAAGTTAAGTAAGCAAGGAACTTATTCTTTTCTGGGACACTCAAATCATAGATGTTTCTTCTGATTAAGAGTCGCTTCTCTGTGCAATTTGGGCCCCCAAACCCAAACTTACAGTTTCCGCAGTTGAATCCCATGAAGTTGTCAGAGCACTGACAGGTTCTGTTATAAAAGACAGAGGGCCAGGACTCACGGTCATCCACCCCTTTGAAGGGGAATTGAGGTCCAGAGGGTGCATTGGACAGAACGACATCCTGGCAGGAACCTCTGCCTGAAAGCTGACCGCAGGGACTCCCATCACCCGTCCATGGTGGACAGCATTCTTTTGCCATCAAGTTCCTTGAGGAGGCACAAGCTCGAGGGAAGTGGCCAGAAGAGATCTGGAAACTCCAGCAAAGGCAAAACAAAACAGCCAGGAACATTTTTCCCTTTAGATGGTACATGATCTGCTTAAATGGGTTAAGGAGAGTCACAGACTTCTTTTTACAGCAACCCCCTACGGTGACTATCACATGTCTTGGCTAAGACCTATATAACCACTCCCCCTTCCTACATCAAATACTCTCAGTCTTTACTCTAAGCTTTTATCTTCTGGAAAGCACATGACTAACTTTCCCTTGGAGTTTGCACACAGCCTACTATGAGGTAGACTGACGTCTAAGGAAGATATTTTGTTAATTGATACGAAACTAGCAGTGATTCAGATTTTCAAATGACAGTTATACCAAGACCAGATTATCTCCTGTGAATAAAAATCAAGAAGCATCTGAACACAAGGCTGTTGTTTTCAGGGACTGTAAGTGTGTAACATTCATAGAACTCTTCAGAACTCATGAATTAATGCTTATATCTGTCTCCTGCTGAGTTCATTATTTGATAAAAAAAAATCAGACTAAAACAGTTGCCTCTCCCTTTTCCTTATTGATTTTGATTCACTTTCTGACTATTACAAAGGTAGCTTACTTTGTGACTTTGATGAATTGCTTCAGTGTGGGAAGTTTTCTAGCTCAAAAAGACCACACAAACTCTCTTTTGTTCTCTCTCTCTCTCTCTCTCTCTCTCTCTCTCTCTCTCTCTCTCTCTCTTCTATTCTTTCATCTGGAAACTCTGGAAGTTAATATTGAGTTGCTGCATGTTTTGAACTAAATATTGGGCACTGTTACAGGGGCTGAAGAAGAATGAGAATGGCCAAGTAACACATGTCCCTTTAAGAATCCCTTCCGGATGTGCCTCACACTAAAAGCTGGGCGGTTATCAGAATTTAGAGAGCAGGGGGGGAAAGAAGTGAAGGAAACTCTTTTGTCTGAACCTTGGAATGGAGGAGATCTAGAGAAAACCATCACTTTCCTGCTGATGCTGGAATGTCAGTCTGCTCTTCATCTTTGCTTCTCCCCTAGGGTTTGCCTTGGTATTTAAAAAGTGTTGACTACTTCACAGTATTCTCTTAAGATTCAAGGCAGCCTTTGCAGGTACAGGGATCATGTGTGGGTGCAGGGAAGGGAAGTTTCCATGGAGACTCTGTCTCTTGCTGGGATCTGTGAGCTCCACATGATCCCATTCAGGGGCCTAAGTTCTTTTGTGTGTGTGTGTGTGTGTGTGTGTGTTTCTTCTCATAGAGCTGAAAAGAGATTAACACAGTACTTCTTTACCTTGGGGAGTTTTTGTCATGTATTACTTGTAGCCACATGCGACCTTTCTATTTTTTTTTCATCTAGTTGCAGGTGGAATTCAGCCTTTTCTGTTTAATTTAATTAACAACTCTTTCTTTCACTTGTTTCCCTACCAGGCATTTCAACAAAATTGCTTAGAAAGTCCCCACCATGCTTTCTAGGGATTCTACATTGCTTTCCCAAGTCTATTTGCAAAGTTTGTAAAGCATGCTTAGAAGACTGACTAAAATGTAGTTTGCAGTCTTTATTTCCTTCAGAGGGTTTGAGATTTAAATTAACAGTTCTCTTTGCTCAATATAGTCCACCGTTTCCTCTAATTTATGTGATAATCCTACCACTGGTTCCGGTTTCTCTGTGTCAGAATCCATTTACACAAGTTTTGCCTTGTCGCTAGATGTACATTCTGTAGGTATCTTCAAGTTACAGAATTTGATGATGCCCTATCCATCCTGGTTTAAATATCGCATATCCTAAGAAAGACTTAATACACGTTAACATCACATTAGCTATAACTAATAACATATTAAATACACTGCAAGAATTTCATTTTAGTTTTCTCCACCTAGCTCTGCTCCCCTATAGCTCTGCTATAGGGCCAAAGCAGTTCTTTTATTAACCAATGGTATTCACAGCACACAGAGGGGAATCCCACATCAGAAACAGAGAGACAGAGACAGACAGGTAGTGAGAACAGCTAGAGATGTTCCTTCACAGACGCTTACACAGGAGAGGACATGGACTAGTATTTGCCTGAATTTTAATCAGCAATCATTTTATACAATACTATTGAGAGGGTTGATGGCTTCTTTGGGCAAGGCTGTACAAAATTTTAAAATTTTAGTGCTCAAAGTAATCCTGTATGGTACATATTATATCTCACTCTTTTCAAGACACTGGATGTTAAAGTTTAAGAGCAACTTAATAGCAAGTTGGGAAGCTTGTATCTTCCTGTGTAACTACAAATAGATATTTTATTTTTATTATATTATCTTTCACAATGATGATAGTTTCATTTGCCAATTGTATTTCATTGCATTTTGTTTAATTTTTCTGTTTCATACTTGACCTTGTACAAAATGTTTTCATAATAATTTTGAAGGCCATCTTTTAGTATTTTATTATGTTCTGAGTTAATATTTAGAAAAAAATGAATATTCACCACCCCTTGCTTCAGTTTGGAGGTAGTTTATTATGAAATATCTCAGTTGCATTATACACTAAAGTTTCATTAAAATTTTACCGTCATAGGCTATTGGAGGACTACAACAATGTATTCAGCACAATTCCAAATAAATTATATTATGTATGTCTTAGCTGAACTATCTATACATTATACAGAAGGCATAGATCATTAATTTTCTGTGAATCAAATTCTTGATAGCATAGTTGATACTACCGCATGAACACAAATTGTCTTACCTGCTTAAGGCAAACATTATAGTTACATCTATATTATATATTCCAATAGCAGTACCAAAAAGTAAAAAAATCACATTACAAGAACAAAAGCTGCAATTTAAGACACACTATAGAGAAACTATCTAGGAAAAAGTAAAGAGATATAGAACTGGAGGATGGGTGCAATAAGTCACCAAAAACATCTCAGGATTTTAGAGAAACTTAGATAATAAATAGACATTCAGACCTATACTGTAAAATATATGGAGTGTAAAGAAATTTATAAAATCTTTTATTGATTTTTTTTTGACAATTTCAGGCTTCTCTGAGAATGAGAGTAGCATACATCTTGGGCATAAACCTAAGTATTTAAAAGACAGCTTTGTGCTGTGTTT
This sequence comes from Alexandromys fortis, assembly GCF_014885135.2. Classification (NCBI taxonomy): domain Eukaryota; kingdom Metazoa; phylum Chordata; class Mammalia; order Rodentia; family Cricetidae; genus Alexandromys; species Alexandromys fortis. The sequence continues at coordinate 149,439 of NW_026068149.1, forward strand.
AACAAACCAAGAGTAGTAGACTCGCCGTAAGGTCAACTCCTCCTCAGTTATGGGTTTTTAACTGTGTTCACAGTAAAAAGCACAAATTACTTCTTGTGGACGGGTCTCAAGCCAAGCAGGGAGAACTTGATTTTCCCTCTATGAGGGGTGCCACTGTTGTACCAACGAGCATGTTTTGCCTGGCAGGTTGTCAGCTGTGTAACACCATCAATGCCTTTACTAATAGCAGCCTATATTGAATTTTCTAGTCCATAAAAGCTAGCAGAAAGAAAGATTCCACTCAATATCAGTAAGTTGTGTAGATTCTAAGAGAGATGGTACGTAATTTTCAGTGTTATTATTGTTTAGCAATATAACAATCTTCTTGTTTGAGCTCAAAGCATGATAACCCATACTAATTGTTTGCAGATTATTATTTGAAGAAAAGAGATTGTGGAGGGCCTCTTTAACTCTTTCAGGTTTCTCTGTTTCTTTTTTCTACTTAAAAAGGGGACCATGGAAACCTTTTTATCTACCTTTAATCTAAAACTTTAATTGGAATGTTCATCAAAATGTTATTCCCCACAAGGGCATAACAAAATGTTAAAAGCAGTCTAATTGAGTTTCATTCATTGTATTGTAAAATTAATGGATGATTTTCTAAAGTAAGAGAGGCCTGGGTTTTTCTTCTGTTTTGAAGTCATTATATTCTTCTGGAAAACCTTGTACAGGAGCCCAAATCATGCTGGCAGTGGGCTCATGCAGTTAAAGTGAAAAGCAATGTTCTCCTTTCCTACCTGACCAGGATCTTTTCTAGAGTTGTATATTGTTAGATTTTTGTCCTCAATCAATTCTAGGAAGGGAAGAAAAACAAAAAGAAAGAAAGAAGGAAGGGAGTAGGGAAGGGAGGAGAGAGAGAGAGACAGAGAGAGAGAGAGACAGAGAGAGACACAGAGAGAGAAAACATGGCTGTTCTGATTTAGATTTTGTTTGTTTGTTTGTTTGTTCTGCAGACAGGTCTTCCCCTTGTAGCTCAGGCTCTTCTAGAACTCACTCTGTAGACTTACTGGCCTGAAACTCACAGAGATCAGCCTGACTCTGCCTCCTGAGTGCTGATGGCATGTGCCACAACCATTCAGAATAGTTGTCTTGATAGCTCTTACATTAGTTCAAATTGTTTTTGGCACTCTTCTGCTGTGTGTGACTTTCTGGAAATAACTAGTGAAACGGTAACTTTCCACATCTGTAAAATGGAAGTGATTATTCTTGCTTTGTCCATTTTAAAAATGATGTTATATTTTCATAGCTTAAGAAAATAAAATACCTTCATAAACTTCATTCTTGTAAGTGCCTATGTTTACTTACCTGACAAAGTCACTTGATATATCCTGGAGGAAAGAAATCAGGGCAGGTTGGAAGGGTCACAGAATATTTGAGGCTGTGACATTTTTATTGAGAACAATCTGTCATTTTTATGCCTTTATCAGAAACAGATCATAACCTATAATGGTAATGGCCAGGATCAATAGAGTTGCAGTTGCCAGGATTCAGTGAAGATTGCAAGTCCTGTAGGGTACATAAGATGAATATTTAAGACCAATTGTCCTGTCAAGCCTTCATGCTTCCTTGACTCCTAAGGGATTATACAGAGAGAGGCAAAACAGCCTGAATGCTTCACTGCCTGAGAGAGTGCACTAGTCTCTCAGGACCTGGAAGGCACACTATGCCCCAAGAGCATAGGAGTGTGGGGTCTAATCTGAACAACTTGAGATGCATGCCTCTCAAGGTAACTAGGCCAAGTCAGTCCCATGGTTCCACATATTCTCTTCATCTTTGCTTTAGAAAAGTTTTTTTATTACATTGTATTTTTTATTTATTTTGCATGGAAATGTGTGTGTGTGCACGCATGTAAATGTACAAGTCATTGTATATGTATAGAGGTCAGAGGACAACTTGCAGAATGTTTTTCTTTTCCTATAAGGATATCAGGGCCTGAACTAAAGCCATCAAGTTTGATAGCTAGAACTTTTAGCTGTAGAACCATCACACTAGTCTCATTATTCTTATCACTTTACAAACTTATACGTTCATCATGATCTATGATTTCTGATGGGCCATTGAAAATACAACATCTTTCCCTAATAATTCCTCTTGCTTCATGGTTCTCAGTGATGCCTAAGTTGGAGGAGAGATTATAATATCCAATATCAGATAATATTACAAATGGCAATAATAAAAAACTTTTATGTGAACAAGAAGATATGACTCTCAGTGATAATATAACAATCAATTCTTCAAAGAGATAATCCAAAAATGTTGTATGAAGATAGGTTTTGGAATAAAATGTTTGCCGGAATAAATCTGTACAGTGCTTCTTTCTTGATTCACTTTTTTCTAAGTACTCACTGTACACAGATGCCCAAACAAAACATGAGTTTATGAACACATTCCCCAAGTAATAACTGCCTAACTTTCTGAGAATCTTAGCTCACCATGTCTATTCTAAGCTGATTTTAGGTGATTCTTACCTTGAAGTCTTGCTCACAAGTTTAATTTTCCCTGAAGCCATCTATTTATTCATATTATATTTTTCTTTGAACAAATTCACATCCTTACTGCAGACACTCTTTCATACTACCCATCCTGAATTATTGTGCTCAAGGCTTAAGAAGAATATGAATCACCATCCAATTTTAAGGAGTCAGAGTAATACGCATTCTTTCATATTAGACTGAAGAAATGCTTGACTTGTATTTTTATTTTACTGAGCAGTGAGTATGACAGCAGAGGATAACGGGGGTGGGGGAACCAGCCACATCCTGGCTTTGTTCACAGTCTAGGGACCAAAAATGGTGGGGGCTCATTTCAGGACAGTTTATTAGATAGATATTATTAATATTGTGGTATCAGCTAGGACCCTAGGAGGAAGCAGCTGACACACTCAAGCTGATTCTTTGAACGGAGTTTAAGAAAGAAGCTATTTACAATGCTGGGGGTGGAGTTTGAGGAAAAAGACAGAGGATAGTGTGGTGCATGGAAGGAATAGTCAGAGAACAACTGCTGGAACACAGGCAGCCCTGTCTTCACGGAGTCAGCTGCCAGGAGCCATGACCTTAGAGGAGGATGCGATCAACTTTCGGCCCATGTATAAGAGAGGAAGCTGGGGACCTTTGACATCACTCTCCTTGTGCCCCTAATATTCTTGTTTTGAATAAAGTCAAACTAAAGTCAGAGGATGAATGTTTCTATTAATGTCTTTATTAATGGCCAAGATCAAGGGATCCAAACAGTTCAGAAAAGGATGGAGAGACTTAGGGGGACCTAAGAAATGATACTGAACACAAATGCTACTTGTTATATAATGTGATTAATTTTTTTTAAAATAACCTCAACTAAATATTTTTTTCTAATCTTGAATTTAAAAAAAAAAACAAGGGTCAGGAAGTGTGAAGTTGTATGTCATAGTAATTGAAGTGAATATACCCTAGTGGAACAAGACACCTCTGGTTTATCACCAGGTCTATATGTTGAGATTTATACTAATGGAAATACCGGTGCCTCATGGACACATAGTTCATACCCTATATTAACAGACCTAAGAGGCAAGATTGCTAGGAAAGACTGTCTGTAGAAGCATTCTTCATTATGAAAGAAGAGAAGCATAAATAGAGGAAGGTGAAAAAAGGGAAAATGTTGCCAAGTATAGGGAACAGAAAAATATGTACATAGATTATAACATACTGCCAGGATTTAAAGTAACTGACTAAATTTGAAACAGAGGACAAAAGCAATGAGAAAAATAATACTGTGGGCAGTTACAGATCGGCTAAAGATCACATACTTTATAGTTCATGATTTTTAGGTTTGATGGTTCATATAATCAAATGAACATGAATGCTTTACGGGCAATCTGACATGGAATGCTTAGATCATTCAGACACACAATGTGATTACACATTATTAAATCCTAATTGTTGCTACTGAGCATCACTTCCAACATTGGCTGGAGTTTTATTTTGTAGTGGATAACAGTCAGGGGAAAGACACCTCAATTGTGAAAATGCAGAGAATACAATAATGAGTGTTCAACTCCAAGTGTGTCCCAGGCCACACATACACCCAGGCTCAGGGAACACGACAGAAGAAGAGGGAGAAAGACACACCAAGAGTATGGTGGTGTGGATGAGATATGCCATTCATAAGCTTATGTACTTGAACACTTGGTACCCAATAGGTGGTATTGATGGAGAGGTAATAAAACCATCGGGATGTGGAATCTTGCTGTGACATTTGCATCATTTAAAGTCTTTATCGCCTCACTGTAAAGAGTGCTTTGAAAGTTTATCATCTCATTCTTGTAGCACAAAGTCTAATTTGTCTTACTAATAAAAATCCGGAGTCAGATATTAGGGATGAAAGTGAAAGATCAGAGAAGCAGAGCATCCAGCCACGAATTCTTACTTTTATGAAATCCTCAAACCTAATGGGGTATGCTCTATCTACAGGTCCGTAGACTGAATGTTCCAGTCTTCTGACTCCTCCCGCCTTATATTCCTCTCTCTGTCCAGCCATATTACTCCAGTTTTCACCTTCCTAGTGCGGGAATCAAAGGTGTGAGCTCTGTTTCCCTTTTAGACTGATTCAATCAGAGAAATCTGTCTGCCTATTTCTTCAGTGTGGTGGGATTAAAGGTGTGTGTCACCATTTCTTGGCCTCTATGGCTAACTAGTGTGGCTAGCTATACACTCTAATCTTCAGGCAAACTTTATTTGTTATAGCACAAACAACAAACACTCTCCTTCTTGTTCTTTTTCTACATCTCGTGTTCATGGATGACAATGTAATCAGCCAGCTTCCTGTGTCTGTCACTTGTTGTCACAGTTTCCATACTAGTATCGACTCTATCTTTCTGTCACTATAAGCTAAAATTAAAACCTTCTAAATTACTTTTGTTCATGGTATTTTTGTCACAGCAAGAGACAAATAACTAATACATGAAGGACGGGATGAAATGCTATGAGATGTTGTCTCCTGGACACAACTTGGTTATGGTAATCATAAATTCACACTGGCTATGATTATGTGCAGAAGATCTACACACGATCAGGTCAGCCAAATTATTAGCATAGATTATGGAAAGGATCTCCAGGCTATATCCCTCACTGAGACTCTAATGGTAATACATAGTTTATGGACATAGAGTAGGGGGAGAATCATTATCTATTGAGAATATTGTTATTAATACAATTCCTGTGCTTGAATGAATGGCCCTATATCCATGCACAATGGATAGCACTAACTGGACAAGGTAGGGTATTTTCTCCCAAAAGACATGGGTTTGGGAAGTTGATGTATTGGAGAAACATAAAGGAGTTGAAGACAGGAAATGATGGGTGGATATGATGGTATCCCATGGTAACACATATACAAAATTTCCAAAAATAAACACAAATCAAAAATCAATCAAACTTTATGTCCACTCTTTCAACACTTTTTTCTAAAAATATAATATATAGAAAGTAATCAGAATGTTGTGCAATAACACCTTTTGAATTTATTTTTCCAGTACAAGTAAAATATTTTATTTTTTGACTAAAATATCCTCAACATATTACCATTCCTCTCCAGTGAACAACATTTATTTCCTTATTTTAGTGGCTGAATAGAATTTCCTTGTGTGTATATATATCAAACTTTCCTCTAACCCCTTACTTGTTTATGAATAATGGATTCATTTACATCTTGAGTATTGTGAATAATAACACAGAAGTACAGATGTCCCATCGACATACTGAATAAATTTCATTTTGATACATATCAGCAGTAAGGTAATGAAATGTCAAACTAATTTCTTTACAACAAAAGAAATAATGAAAAGAATAATGAGACTACCTACAAAAAGGGAGGAAATATTGATAAAATATGTTTGAAGAGATAATAAAAACAAAACACTTGAATAGTTCATGTGAACAACAGAAGGTATATAACTCGAAAAAGTAATCAAAGGATCAAGACAGATATTTCTAAAAAGAAGGCATAAAATGATCTTTAGGTTAATAATTACATATGCAAATATAAAATATTCTACATGAAGTTTATAAAATATATATTAGAATCACTAACTGTGAAAAAGACTAAAATTAGGAACACATGATAAATACATTATTGAAAATATATTTAGATCCTAAAACTACAGTTTAAAACATTTAGTAGATTTATATCAAGTAAAGAAAAGAGGAAAGAAAGAAAGAAAGAAAGAAAGAAAGAAAGAAAGAAAGAAAGAAAGAAAAAGGCAGACTTGCCCTTTTCTGGATTCTAGGAAATAATAGATAGCATAAAGCTATTTTAGTAGTTTTTCAATCTGATGTACATTAATAAACACAGCGATCATAACCGAGAGTTCATTATAATGGACAATGAGTATTTGTCCTATATTTAGTAAAAAATGATAAGCTAACAGGAACCCCTCTTCTGAATCTGAATGTGTTAAGGTTGTCCTTCAGGGAAAGATTATAGACAGAAGGAACAATTTCACAAGCACATAAATTTACAGAGTTGGTCCTGCCTAAATAACTGAAGTTTCAAAATTTGAAATAGCCTATGTTCTCAATTTAAGAAATACATGAGCTCAAAATAGAATAAATAGAATGGAATTCTAAACATATTATGATAAACAAGAAGCTCAAAGGAAAATATTAACCTTAAAATAGAACTATATAGAAAGGAGGGTGGTGCTCCTCAGAAAACACAGATATAGGTGATATAAGGGTGTGTCCAAATTACAATGAGAGCATCCTGTCACAACTAAGAGCTTCACACTTGAAGAATAAAATTAAACAAAAACATTTTGTGAAGAAGATGCAAATGTTTACTGTTCAAGATTTTCAGAGAAAGGAAAGCTAAACTGTCTAGCTTATTGTAAAGAAATAAAAGAAAACAAAAATGATACAGTTTTCTGGGACCTCTTCTGTAACAAACGGAAAGATTTCTTTCAAAGGATTTAGAATATTCCCTAAATATATGTGTAACATTGTGTTTATTGACTCATCTGCCAAAGAATATTCGGTCTGTTTTCAATCCTTGGTTATCACTGAAAACAGGAAAGGACAGATTTCTCTTCAAAATAGTGTTTTCAATAATGCCTAGAAAAATAGAGACTATGTCATCTTTGGTCCAAAAGGACCAAATGACAGCAGATCTTGGCAGCATCATTCATCTGGAATTTGGTTTTTCATGAGTTAATGATCCAAGATGGAAGTTGTGTTTGGCATTGAGTTTGTAGAGAACTGAAGGAGCCAGGGAATGTGTAGCAATATCAGCATTTCTACAAAGAGTCCCTAAAAGGACACTGCACTAAAGTGTGAAAGTGATGCTTTATTGTAAAGAGCCCCATCAGATTCTGGGGACACTGGAGTTGTAGAAATTTCACAAAGGAGTGTTGCATGCATAGAGTGGAACAGACCACAAGAGAGATTGCGGGTGCTACAAGTGTCAGAGATGAGATGACCAAAGGATCCAAGCCCTTAGTTTCCCAGACGATAGAACATGTGTCCAGCGTGCAAAATATGGAGTTGCAGGACTTGGCTCTGCTGGGTGTGTCTTGCATTGGTTGTATTATTCCTTCTTAGTTCTTATTTCTCAATTTGGGGTAGGAATATTTATTTTTGTCACCATGTAATGGGATTTTAAAACATGTTTTGATTTTATAAGTGCTCACAGTCATGAGCCTTAGGATTCTGAAGAGACTTTGAAATTGGCTTTCAACAGTGCTGAGACTGTTAAAAATTTAAGAACTTTTAGAGACGGGCTGATTGAATTTTTCATTATTAGAGAAAAACTAGATGTTAGGGACCAAGGGTAGAATATTATGTTTTAATGTAATGCCTTTAAATATTATGGGCAATTATAGAATTATGATAGTTAACCATCTATTCCAATTTAATGGTTGTGAGAATCACCACGGAAACAGACCTCTGGAGATGTGTCTGCCTACACAAAGAAAGATGCATCCTAAATGCAGTTGACATAATCCTACAGGCTGGGATCCCGGACTGAAGACAGAAAACAAGAGGGAAATGAACACAGCCTTCACCTCCTTCTGCTTCCCGACTGCAAATGAGATTGGATTAGCTCCTCAAGCTCTTAACCCCAGTACCTTCTCACTACAGCGGACTCAGTCCTTATGTATAAGCAAAATTAAACTCTTCTTTAAAAAAGCATGGTTTCAATATTCTTCGGATATAACCCCAAAATGGACTACCGACCCACACACGAGTTCTCATTGCAATATTATATGTTGAGGAAAATGCTTTGTCCCATACCGAAAGGGGAAAGGAAGGAAGAGGAGGAGGAAAGAAAGGGAGAAATAGGATGAGAGAGCAGGAATTCAGAAGGTAGAGAAGAGATAAATGGACAAAATGAACTACACGTAGTACTGGGGTGTTGATGGGTATTATATCAGATGTTTACAATTTAAGCATACAGTTTACTTTTTTTAAGAATGAGACCAAACAAGTACAAGATATAAAAGCAATAGAAAACAAAACTTGTGAGTACAACATTAAAAGTCTCAATAAATTTTAGCTGAAGGAATTAAAAATAACAGATAAAAAGATTTATCAGAGTAAGTAGAAAAAATATTGGAAAACCTATTATTAGAATGTAGTTTAAGTAACTGTAGCTTAACTTCTTTCTAAAATTCAACAGAGTAATAAAAGAACTCTTTAAATCAATACATACCCAAGCACATAACTAAAAAGAGAGATGACTCTATAGGTCTGGCAGAGGGCACAGGGATGGGTAGTCCCAGCAACAGTGGAGACCACATAGACTCTCAGGCAAGAAGGCATCACTCAGATGCACAGATAATTTTAATAACTCAGAAATAAGGAAAGGAATTGAAAGGAAAGAGCTCTAAAAGTCAGTTTGGAAGAAAAACTGAAAAAAAAGTGAATGTCTCACCAAGATAGAATTTGATTTTAGATTCTGACTCCAGAAGCACAGGAACCTATTCTTTGAGTTCATGCATTGAGTGACACAAAGCAAAGTTGAGGGTGTGAATATTATAACTCTTCAGAGAGGTTATAGAAAGTTCTTCTCATGACAAGATCAGCCCCAAATTCCAAGCTTCAGCTCAAACTTTGTTTCTGGCTTGCTAGCAGATTTTCTTCGTTCCTTTATTTCTCCCACATTTCCTTCCTTCCTTCCTTCCTTCCTTCCTTCCTTCCTTCCTTCCTTCCTTCCTTCCTTCCTTCCTTCCTTCCCTCCCTCCCTCCCTCCCTCCCTCCCTCCCTCCCTCACTTCCTCCCTCACTCCCTCCCTTCTTCCTTCCTTCCTTCCTTCCTTCCTTCCTTCCTTCCTTCCTTCCTTCCTTCCTTCCTTAATTCCTTCCTTCCTTCCTTCCTTCCTTCCTTCCTTCCTTCCTTCCTTCCTTCCTTTTTCCTTCCTCCCCTCTTCCCTTAGTCCTTCCTTGCTTCCTTTCTTTCCCCTTTAGGAAGCAAAATATCCTCTTCAAGAAATCTGAGCATCCCTAGTAAACATCAGTGTAGTTAAAAATGCAGCAATCCCTTCAGATCTCCCATGACTGAAGCAACAGCCTCCTAGAGATCTTTCCTGCTTTCCATGTTTCCCAGTAAGTGGTCCAGATATTCAAATTCAAGTATGAGTAAAACCACTGAATATTGGGGGAGTTTGTAATAGGAAAGAGAAGAGGCAAAGAAATGATGGTGAGTGTGAACTCTGGTTGATGGGCATCCAGTGTCCCAGGCAGAAGTAGTGATGGCTCATTCTTCCAATAAAGTCTGCAAGAAAAGGTCTGTCGCCATTATGATTCAGTTTTCCAGATATGAACAATATCAATGACATTTTGTTTCTTTTTAAATTGTATTTATGTGGGCTTTGGCCTGACTGTCTCTGTGTATGCCATATGTGTGCAACAATTGAAGAAGCAAGAGGAAGATAATAGATGCTCAGGAACTGGAGTTGCAGACAGTTATGACCTGCAGTATGGGTGATAGGAGTGCATGTTGGACCCTCTGCAGGAGTAACAAGTGCTCCCAACAGCAAAGCCATTTCTTCTGCCCCCATTTTCTGTTTTTTTAATTATTTTTTCCTTTAGGGAGCAGCAGGGGAGGACAGTATATGAGAGGAGCTGGAGGAAGACAAATACGGGGGAAGTTATATAATTAAGCTTATTTTTTTTTAAAAAAAGAAAAATAGTGAATGATAGAATTCTGATCACAATAGCACTATTGTGAAGCCTTCATTTAATGTTCTCTTGGTTTTATCCTCAATATTAAATTTAGTAGAGATAATCTACTTTTTAAATTGAATATAATTCTTACGTTCTGGTATGCTAGTGTATCTGAAGGATTGTCCAAACACTGACCCAGCTACACTTGGAAGACACCCATAAATAAGCACTGACAATTCCCTTAACGTTTCCTTAGAATTGCAATATCATTGTGTAAACTTTCGTATTTGGGTTTAATCATGGAAGGGAAAACTTTAATCTTTAACAGAGCCACAAAGATATGGCTACTCACAGAGTCCATTTTCTTGATTTGAAAAAAAATGGTGTACATCTAAATTCCAGAGGAATGAAAAGAGAGAAGTCATCACTGTAACTACTTTCGTATGCATTGATATTCAGGTCAAAAGTAGTTCTTGATCATAAATCTGCTCAGGTACTTCTTCTCTCCTACTTATTTTAAACATATCTGTGACTCGTATGATATCGCTAGTGGGTATCTTTGACTCTTTTAAAATGTTAGTATCTACTTGAGAAAACAGTGCACAATTTGTGTGATCCACATCTTTAATTATACTTATGATAAATGGAGACCATGTGTGTTTGGAAGTTAGGCTAGTGCTACTTCAAGCAAAAGCAATCTTAAGGTGTCATTTCATAGGACTGATATTTTTAAATTAAATATACTTCTTGTCCCCTCATTAAAATTATTTAACTGTCTTGGTGCAATTGTTTTCAAATTTTAGTCCATTTGACATATTGATTTTATTTATTTACTATGTTCCAGACTCAGCTTGGGCCTATGAAAATAATTATGAATGTTATATTACATTTGATCCCAAAGGGATAACAATAAAATGTGAAGACAGCCATGTAATCTATAATTTCAGTGCACATAAAAGAAGCAGATAAAGTTCCAATCACGGAGCTGCCCTATTAATCCCAGCCCGGAGAATCAAGAAAACTGTTGGAGCACATAACAGGACTAAGCAAAGTTGATTGGTTGTGAAAATGACAAATGATCCCTTGAGGTTTGCTTATTTTATATATTTTAGACTACAAGCGATGATAATGTGTTTTCTCATTTCTTTTAATAGTTTCATAGAGATCTGATTCACATGTGCAAATTTCTCATACAATCTCTATTCAGTAGTTTTCCATGTGCATGAAATTTGTTTACACAGCTAATATTTCTACCTTCAAAAGCAGGCATATCTTTTCTCTACCATCTTCCTCACGTATAGTCATACTTTAACCGCCACATATTTCCATACTATTTACCTTGCATGACTAGAATCATGAAGAATAGAACACACAGTGGCAAGTTTTGTTAAAATATTATCATGAAACATATTTACCATAGCTATCAGATACTCCACTTC
>NW_026068149.1:161242-191810 GCF_014885135.2 Alexandromys fortis
TTTGGTAGAATTGCCATTTTTACTATGTTGATCCTCCCAATCCAAGAGCAAGGGAGATCCTTCCATTTTCTGGTGTCCTCTTCTATTTCTTTCTTCAAAGACTTGAAGTTCTTGTCAAATAGATCTTTCACTTCCTTGGTCAGGGTTACCCCAAGATATTTTATGCTCTTTGTGGCTATCGTGAAAGGTGATGCTTCTGTGATTTCCCTCTCTGTTTCCTTATCCTTAGTGTACAGGAAGGCAATTGATTTTTTGGAGTTGATCTTGTATCCAGCCACGCTACTAAAGGTGTCTATCAGCTGTAGGAGTTCTTTGGTAGAATTTTTGGGGTCGCTTATGTATACTATCATGTCATCTGCATGAATGCTATACTAATACCGGGTAGATATTCATTTATCTGAGATCCAGGACTATGTATAAAGGAGTTAAAACAGGTTAGAATTACAATGAGCATTAACTTCTATAAATATGAGCTTGTGACACTGACAGGTATACTCTTTGTCATTCTCTTTACCATACATTCTGAGCATCTCAGATTATCAGCTTCTCACATAGGACATTAACAGATCGAAGACAGGTACAACTAATGACAACAATGCTCGAAACACTGTAACTTCAGAGATCATCCTAAGAGTCAGTGGAAGAAAATATGTCTTCTTATTTAAATTTGTCAGACACCTATTCTCATTTCTATAAAAAAATTGAAGCATAAAAAAAGCATACTCTAAAGTGGGTAGGCCACTTAGAAATGTAACTCAACAGATAAGAATGCTTTCTGCTGGCCAGAAACAAGCCAAGCTAGGGCCAGGCATTCATAAGTAAGAATAAGTCTCCTGGTATTTACTTGAAAGCTGGGTGGTGGGCCCCCAAAAGTTAAAAAAAAACTACAGTATTTTGCACTTTCAATAGTGCCACTAATATGAGGAGTTGATATTTTTACCATTATTTTGTAAAAATCTCATTTGATTTTTTTAAAATATTTATTTATTATGTATACAATATTTTGTCAGTGTATATGCCTGCAGGCCAGAAGAGGGCACCAGACCCCATTACAGATGGTCATGAGCCACCATGTGGTTGCTGGGAATTGAACTCAGGACCTTTGGAAGAGCAGGCAATGCTCTTAACCCCTGAGCCATCTCTCCAGCCCCTCATTTGATTTTTTAACATCTATCTTACCTATCTATCTACCTATCATCTATTTTTATCATCTAGCTATCACATATTCACTTGCCTTAGTGCTGATCACCATTTTAGCCAGTTTGAAGGAAAACTGCTTATGCAGTTAAAAGAATTCATTAAGATTTTACTGCCCATTTCTAAGAATCTAGTGTCACATTCTTGTTCCTCCGAAATCCTAACCTAATCACATTCTGTGTTAGCACTTAGACTTTAGATGCAGATTTTTCTCAACAGGTAAAATGATTTAAAAACGATTTATTTGCCACCCTCAGGGGAATATGCACAACAGTGTTGTAACAAGATAATTGAGACACAGTAAGCTATGAGCACATATAGAGTCCCAGCCTGTTTTCTTGACTTATTTAACTCACCTTTCCACACTTTTATCATCAGTTATGAGAATCTTTAAAGAATTCAGACTATGAGGGCTTTGGCATTTGACAGTCTCTTTTAGTTATAAAATAAAAGAAAATTGTTTGCTTATGTTTCTTAAACACGAAGAGGTATTGTGGATCATTCCATTTTTCCCTCTTTATGCTTCTTATTCATCTTTTTATTTTTTATTGGAGAAAATTTCCTGAAGTATATTCTTTTTTGTTAAAAATTGAAAAATAGAATTTTTTTTACATATTATGTCCTGTTTACAATCCCCCCTCCTTTTCTCCTTCAAGTCCCTCCCCACCTGCCATCACATCTCTATCTACCCCATTTTTGCCTCCATAATATTAGCCTATCAGCCTATAGGGCATTGTCTTGATTTGGGATTGATGTGGGAGGCTTCAGTTTGCTGGGGGTGGTGCCATCCATGAGTTGGTGGTTCTAGGTCTGTAGGAAAGCAGGCTGAGCAAGACATGAGGAGCAAACCAGTAAACAGCAGCCCTCAACGGCCTTTTCATCAACCTCTGCCTCTGGGTTCCTTCCCCGCTTGAGTTTCTGCTCTAATTCCATTTGATGAGAATGGTGATGTGGAAGTGTAAGCAAAACAAACCCCCCTTCCCTCCTCAACTTGCTTTTGGTAATGGTGTTTCAGCACAGCAATAGTCACCCTCACAAGGCAAAGAGCATATAGGCCTAGATTTGACTTAAGGAAACCACACAGATTTTACTTAACTTTTTAAAACGAAAGAGTTATAACACCACACAAGAGATATGGACAGGTTTACATAAGCAAAGCTCAAACTTTAGGCATCGTAACATAACATAACTTCTTTTAAAACAGCGGCTCTTAACCTTCCTAATGCTGCAAATGTTCAGTACAATTCCTCATGTTCTGGTGACCCTGAAACACAAAGTTACTTCATTGCTACTTCAACTTGGAATTTTGCTAATGTTAGGAATCATAATGTAACTATCTTCTGATATACAGGATATTTGATATTTGGTATGTGACCCCTAAAGTGGTCACAACCCACATTTGAGAACTACTTAAGAGTTATATGATATAAAAGTTAGAAAAAGACAGCCTGAGTAGTTTACACAATCCTTGAGAAAGCAGTTAGTCTAGTGAGACACTGGTGCTTTAGACATTATCTCCCCCACATGGGTATTAACGTTCTAGATATAGAGTGGAAAACGATAGCCCACATGTACCACTCACACACTTCTTTGTAAGATAAGATTCAGGATTCTGACTATTTTTTTTTTTGACAGGCAACAAAGTATATCTTTTTATATCTCAAAGCATTAGCTTAGAAATCCTGATAGATGAGCTTGTTGCTTTTCTCAGCTGCAACGATTTGTTAACTTGATATTGTATCGTTGAAAAGATTTGGGCTTTAATATTTCCTTTTGTATCTGTACAACCATGGATGAGCCATTCAGATTTTTAATTTAGTAAAACCAGATATTTCAGTATAAAAATTTAGTATTATATTATACATATTCATTTAAATTTATAGATTATATAGATCTATAAATTCGTATATAGAGAATTTATATTTTCACTTTCAATTATTGGGATTATTCATTTTAATAAATACTTCTAAAAGAGTGTATTTTTTAAGTTTATTTCAAAGTGGTTAGAAGTTGCAGAAACATAATTTAAAATGAATTTGTCAAGCCAAGTGTCAAATAAGCCTGCAGTACAACTGTGTGGGTGAGTGAGGCAGAAGCCCAATTTATCCTAAGAGTTTATGACTGCCCTTTGAAGCATAGTAAGACCATGGCTCAAATAAATGAAATCAAATTAGAGAGAGAGAAGTTCTTGGAAGGTGCTGGAGGCCTAGTCTTTGAACCTATTTCATGGCCATGAATCAGAGGTGTTAGGTGCATGGAATTATAGATAGGCCAGACTTTGGCAAATGTTTACCCCACTGTTTGCAGCTAAGCGTTGAAGAATTGGTTTCTATCCATAGAAACGGAAAGAAGGACTATTGGACAGATGTTAATAGTAACACTAAAACCATGTTTGAAATGTCTTTGATTAATGATTGCCTTACAAATACACATTCCCTTTCATTAAACTAGGAACTTAGCTTAACATCTGTAAATACGCTAATTATTTGTAATGCAGTTTTATATATTATTCATACATTTTACTGTGTATAATATTTATCCATTTATATCTTCTTGTATGTATAGATAGTCAACTCATTCAAATCATAATATTGTTTTTATAAGAATCTCATAGTAAAACACCAAATAACGGCTATAGAAATTTTTTCCACATAGCACTAGATATGAAAAGTCTGAAATCAAGAGGCAGGCAGGTTAATTCCATTTGAATGCTATAAAGATGGATTTGCTTAAGGTTTACAAGCACTTTGTATTCACATGCTGTTTTCTCATATATGCGCTTGTTAACAAACCTCCTTTCTTCAAGAATCACAAGTATTTTCTATTAAATTTCACTCAAATGATCTCATTTTAACTAATTCCCTCTGTGATCACATTAAGTCCTGAAAAACTCACATCCTGTGTTGCCAAGCATAAGACCATCATCACATTATGAAGAACTGAGCCTTTAGAAGTTCGACGTGTTAATTTTGAGTAGACACAGTTCCACCTGCAACAACCAGACTGAATCCACACAGACATCCCACCGTGGTTGCCTTCTTACTATATCATCTTTTCCTCACTTTGCTAGCTTGTGAGAAATGGACCATCCCTTTTCTATAAATTCTTTTATACAAGGATACAGTTAGATTCTATAATTTATTCAGTCCAGAGGGTCCAGTCTGCCTCCAGGTAAGATATTTAGAAAATGTAATCGCTCTATCTGTAGCTTTTCTTTCTCATTGAAAGAAATGGTTTTGTTTCCCACCTGAGACAGAAGTTCGTTTTCCAGTTAATTGAGTAAGTCTGTTGGCTCTTCTTTCTTACCATTTCCTACTTTCATTCAGATCTTCTAGTCAGGCAGGAACTTCTGGGCTATGGGATTGAAAACAACAACAGCAACACAAAATAAATCGTCTAAGTTTGGTGGTAAAAGCAGTTTGAGCTAGCAATCTGCAATTTTTTTCTCATACATGATTAATTGGAAGGTGTCCAGAAATCTCCATTTCTTTGGTTTCCAGGATAATTGTCTTTATTTGTGCAAATGTACTGGGTAACTTCTCGAGAACACTCCACCAAGACCTAGGTAAATTAAGGAATGGAAACTTTTAGGTCTTTTCCACATTTTTCCCTCAGTGTTTTTCTTCCTTATAATTATTACTCAGCCCTGAAAGTGCTTGGTCACCTGCCCCGATGCTTCCAAGTCAGTGTCCCTTGCAAGACCTTGGATGACCTTGACCTCTTTCCAGCTTGCCAACATTCCTCAGTCTGGCTGAATTCGCCCCAGGGGATCAGAAAATTTTTATTAAAATTCAGATCAGGCTGAAAGATTTGCCCTCCAGAACACACACACACACACACACACACACACACACACACACACACACATTGCCTCTGCTTGGCATATATCATATAAAAATACTGTGTTTACCTTCCTAATGATATGCAGTATGCAAGCAGTATTTATTAACAACTAAAATCATCAAAAATGGTTACTTTTACAGTTTTCTCTAGAATTTCAGATTCATCTTTCCTTATATGACCCAAGATGGGGAAGAATTCGAGATTTTCTACCTAGAAAACAGTTAACACTATAAATGCTGGCTGAAATGTAATTTTGTGATTTCAAAAAGTGCTTTTCACAGAGCTACATAGTAAACATATTCAAAACTATAACTATTTTAGGAACTCAAAATGACTGTAAGTATTCAAAGACCATTTATAAATGTTTATCCAGTCAGAGAAGAAAAATAAAAAATTATGACTCTAAGTTAAGAAGCAAATTTGGCTAAGGTCCAGGAATTCTCTTTCTCTTGAAAAATAGTTATTTTTTTCTTTCCAAAGGCAAAATACATTTAAATATTTTTTGAGATTTTCTTTTTTTCATATATGAATATATTCCCATTCAGATTCATAATCTCTTCTTTATTACATTTGCATAAATATAATGTATATGTCCTCTGACTTTTACAATCTTTCTGATACCACTTCCTGTATGCTGTTCCAAGTATTCAAGTATAGTGGTTGCAAGTAGAAGTTCTGAGTAGGTAAGCAGACACCACTGGATCACTTACTCAATGCCTTCGGGTCCATTGTGGATCTCTGTAGTAACCTCCATCTGCTAAAAGCAGATACTTCTTTGAGAAATTGAGTGAAATCTCCATTTATCTGAGGGTATAATGATAAGTGTTTAGAACAGTTAAAATTTGTATTGATTTAAGAGAACTGTAGAAGTAGTTTCTCCTTTAGAGGTTTATATTGTCAAGCATGTCAAGAGTGAGTCCCCCAATTTTGAGCAGACCTTAGGTCCATTTACACAAGTGTTAATTACCTCCAAAGTCTGTGATGTCACCTATACCATTAAAGATGTGTTGCCAAACTCTATCCCAAAATATCTTCAGTTTAGTGAATTTTAACATGTAATGCATGAACAACTTTTAGAACATGGAACTTCAGCAATTGCTAACACTGAAGGATGAAAGCTTCAATGGGGAGAATCGAAGCAGAATGAAAAGACAGGGACACTTATGGGAATATGGGCAGAGAAAGAAGACCCGTTCTCCCTGGGTATGTACAAATATTTTTTTAGCAAGGAGAAAATTCTGTGTGAAGGAATTTCATCCCCTTTCAGAGAAAATATGCAAATAACATCATTAATCATGTTTACAGTAAATACATATCTTTCCTTCATAATGACTTGTGTAGAATAAGAATTCCTTAGATCCTCTTTAACTTATTCTATGAAACTTTATTAGCCTTAAAACCCTCATTTACTAAAGTTCTTTAGATGAAAATAGTAAGCATATCTACAAATATGTATTTATTTTTAAAATAAGTATGAGCCCAAATATTTAATATACATACAATATAACAAATATACTTTAATAAAAGATGCAACCTTACCTTATGTAGGTTTTGAACAATGTTATAAGAAATAGTTAAATGCAGGCATATATATGTAGAAAACAAGGTAATCCTGAACTCTGGTTATCTAATTCGTCAAACTTATTTACAATACATTCCTTTCTGACTATATGTGTATTTATTTTATAAATGCTATTTGAATTATTAGATCTGATTATTAGTTTCTGAGCTTGGTCTGGAAATAGGGTCTTTGTGTTATTTTCATATTTGGGTATTTTTCATTGATTATTCTAATGGCATATAATGAATATATTATACCACTAGAAGATAAATGTCTCTAAAGCAGCAACTTTTCATGTGAAATCAATCAAAATTTTAACAACATCTGTGCTCATTATTATGAGCAACCGAGGTTTTAAATGTTATTATTCACTTAAATAACTAGTTCCTCTTTCTGTAGATTAGTGGCATTAAAGAAAAAAGGAAAAGTGTCTTTTTTTCCTCATTCCTAATGGTGGGATGCCATGCTCAGCCTTAATTCAAGGGAAAGGGGTCTGGCTCTGCCTCAGTTTAATGTGCCAGGCTTTGCTGACTCCTTATAGGAGACCTTGCTTTTTGGCAGGAGTGGAAGGGGGAGTGGGCTAGGGGGAGGCAAGAGGGGTGAGAGGAGGGGTGAAGGGGAGAACCATGGTTGGAATGTTAAATGGAAATAAAAAAACAATAAAAAATATCCTTTGCGCCTACCACAACATCTTATAACTAAGCCTCATGGTAGAGTTTAATAAGCATGATACTTGGCACAGTTGATATTAGTGCCTCTATTAACCAATGTATTTTGACAACTGAATCATGACCAGTAAACCAAGGACTGGAAAAAAAATGAGATTTGGTTATGTTGGTCTCTGAGTCCACAATCTTTTCCCTATGCCACTTCAGGAAGGCCTTCTCAACAATTTGTTGGGAAGCTTATTAGAATTGTGAACGTTAATAAGGTCACTACTGGCAGCTTAATCCCAAAATCTGATAGGATGAAGAAAATTGCTCGAAATGACCAAATAAGCATTAAGGAATGCCAACTATCTTAATCTTCTATAGCAGAAAACAATTCTGTCTCAAATGTGGAAAAAGGAGAGAAGACTCATTGTAATAAAAATACGTTTTATTTGATGATCTGAAGGAGAAAAGCTGGGAAGAGAGTGTTTGTCAAAGAAATACGGAGCAATGGTACAGAATAAGTCTAAAGTCTCAAGCAAGCTGCTCTCCAATTCTGCACGGCCTGGGCAGGTCAACGTGGCTCTCTCTACTCCAGCTTCTTATTATGTTAAATCAAAGACACTGAACTAGATAATCCCTGAGGTCATTTGAGTTTAATATCTCTGCACTCCTTACAAAGGCAGGGGTAGAGGACAAAGAGGGCAAGTACAGCAGAATCATTTAAAATACTGTCAACAACTCTCCATCGCAGAGTAGACTTGTACTTAACATCTCTGAACCTAAATTTTCAGACTTGGGTTATGTTCAAAAGTTTAGTTAGATTAGATGTATAAAACCTCACAATGTTTAGAAAATGGCATTATATAACAATGATTGATTATAGGTTAAGTTAATTTTGTTTTTTTTTTTTTTTTTTTTTTTTTTTTTTTGTAAAGCCTCTTGGATCTGTTTTTTATTCACTTTATTTTTACTTTTTTTCATTATTTTTTTCATCATACTGGAGATACATAAACTGCCACAGTCGTTCCATTTTAACTCTAATATATCATTTTCCAGTAGCATTTTCTTTCGCGTAAGAAATTATGCAGAGTAGAATGTAAGGATTTACATGTAAAGTATGTCTTTCTATAAATAAATCAATTAAAGATGGAACTTAGAGCACACATGAGGAATACCATAGCGTGGTATACTGATCAATGCTACAGCGACTGATGAAGCTGTTTCATGGTAACAATCTAAAGTGGGAAAGTATACGCTGACAGGGAAGAAGAGGGGCATCTTTGATAAAAGAGAGAGCAGGGCGCTTCTCTCTCACACAGACTTGTTGTTTAGCAGAATGGAAAATTAATGAAAATGAGAGGACAAGTGGAAGCAGACAACAAACAGGTGGAAATAATTAGTGCTGGGTAGAGGAGACAATCAAGGGCTATGATTTAGTTTGATTGTCAGATACAGCAGAGGGTGTCATAAAAGAAAACTTATTTCCTCTGACATGACTTCTGAAAATGAATTTAGTCACCCTGGTTCAGTCATTAAAAAAATGTGTATTCAAGTGCTACAGAGAACGCTCAGTGGTTAGGAGTGTCTGTTACTCTTCTGGAGGATGTGAATTCAGTTCCCTCTCCACCATCCATAATTCTGGTTGCCGGGGATCTGATGTATTCTTCTGACCTCTGTGGGCACCAGATAATCTTGTGGTATACATATATGCATACGGAAAAAACAAAAATACATATAAAAATAAATCTCTCTTTTTTTTTAAAAAAAAATGTCTATATGTAGCTGGGCAAGGGTGGTGCACAGCTTTAATCTCAGCACTCGGGAGGCAGATGCAAGTAGATATCTGTGAACTCAAAGCCAGCTGGTCTACAGAGCAAGTCCAGGACAGGCTCTAAAGCTACACAGAGAAACCCTTTCTTGAAAAAGAAAACAAAACAAAATGTCTACATGTGGGTGTTTTAATTTAGAAAACTGAATAGCAACAATGAATACTGTAGAGATGCACTTTGCTCCGTAATACTTGAATTGCTGAAATATTTGATTTTCCATTTGGTTGTTACAGAAATATTCTTGACTGTAATTGATGGTTGTTACCATAATAGCACGTTGCCTGTGTTTCTACCTCTACTAATTGGCTTTATGTAATAGTTTTTAATATCGTTTGGCCTGGGTAAGTACACAACCTTTATTTTTTAAAAAAGAAACATGGTTTACTTGTACAAAACTGATCAGTTTTGAAAGATCATTAATGCTCTTAAACCATTAATGGGTATGAGAGGGTGAGAATTTAGATTGGTCCATCTTATTATAGTACTGAAATTAAGTCTACTTAATTTATCAAATCATGTTCATGCCTTGATTTTTATATCTACCAATAAATATTGGTAGATTGTATCTACCAATAAATATTTTGATACTTGAAGAAATTCTATTTGTTTTGCTTTTAATTTATGTGATTACAATATAACTACATTTCTCCCTTCACTTTCTTCTCTCCAAATTTTTCCATATACTGCTCCTCACTTCAAATACATGGCCTCTTTTTTCACAAATTGTCTTACGATGTTCAGGTCATTTTTGATCTTAACTTCTGTACAAAGGAAGTCATATTCAGAAGGTCCTTTCCTACCCTTGTAGGGTTCTGTCTGTGTTTGTGGCAGTTTTAGTGCTTTAGCTTTAAAATTGAGGTGTTTAATCCACTTGAATTTAGTTTTCAGATGAAAATGACAATAATGAAGTTAAAAAAAGGAGGAAGAGTTCCTCAAGTGGGACATGACGAATCTCTTTATTAATGAATTGTGAGAGGTGTTTTGGCTATGTAATGAACATACTTACCAGAATATAATAATCTGATGTTGGTAGTTCAGTTTTTGAAAGATAAATATACTTATCTGGAAGGCAGAATGAAGAAAACATTAAATATATAAGCTTTACCCAAAAGGAAATAATAGAAAAAGTTTAGAAAATAAAACGAGAATGTCAGGATTACATTTTTTGCTTTTCTAACAGCATTTCTTATAGTGTTTTTCCTTTTTGTTCTAAATTTTTATCAATCAACTAAGGTCTGAAAGATTGGCAAGTTGTACATGTTAGCATAAAATTGCACTTCTGGGACAAACACATGCCATCTTAAGATACTATTAACATGGACACCCAAAGCTTATCAGATCAATAATTTCATTAGACAAGCTTATACATCTTCCTGACTTTAGTGACACTTTAATTATCCAGAAGCATGTCTAGTTCTAAAATAGCATGTCTATGTCATCAGTCACTTCTCCTCAAGTGCTGCCGTTTATCTTGATACTACACACAACGGTTCCGCAGCTGGTGTCAGAGCATGGTGGACATCAGGACAAGAGGCTTCAAGCAGTAGACATTTAAAATTGTTTTATTATTTTAAGGATCCTTATGGAGTTTGATAGCCATTTGGGCAAGAGACTGTTCTTGCCTGGACTATTGCATAAACTGGACACAGAGAACCTACAGAGAGAGGACTGCTGAACTTGCCTAAAGGTGAGATGATCTTTCGGGATTCCTGATTCATAAAAGAATCTGCGAGACATTCTGCAGGACACAGCAAAAAGTAACTAAACTGTCTTTAAAATTTCCTGCTTCATGGAAATGTCTCTGGATACTATGGGCCTGAAGGCCAAAGATGGATGCCCCAACAGTACAGAGAAACTTTGGGTGACTGTCTAGGCAGCGAGATGTCTCTGTCATTTCTAGAGTTTTCTTATTTCTTGTTTACTTAGGTAGTATTATATCCTTCTGGAGTCTTTGATGGAGTTAAAGAATGAATAGTTATAGTTTTCCTTAGTTATGATAAGAGATAAAATAGATATAAATATTGTAACTGTAATTCTTACTTGATAACTGTTTTGTTATATGTAATTTTACTATGTTAAAGTTAAAGCCTTTCTTTTTTTGTTTAAACAGAAAAAGGGGAACTGATGTGGGAGTGATTTCTTATTAATAAAGAAACTGCCTCGGCCCTCATAGGACAGAAAATTAGGTAGGCGGAGTAGACAGAGGAGAATGCTGGGAAAAAGAAGCTGAGTGGGAGAGTCGCCATGGTTCTCCCGCTCCAGACAGATGCAGGTTAAGATCCTCCCTGGTAAGCCAGCTCGTGGGCTACACAGAATATTAGAAATGGGTTAGAACAATATGTAAGAGCTAGCCAATAAGAAACTGGACCTAGCCGGGCCAGACAGTGTTTGAAAGAATACAGTTTCCGTGTAATTATTTCTGGGTATTTCTAGCCATGCGGGCGGCCGGATGCCGGGGACGCAGCCCTGCCGCCGCTCCTATTTCAACATTCCACAGTCTCTCAGAAGATTGCTTCTCTGCCACCTATAGGGGTTGTGTCAAAGAAATGTGACCATTCTCTAAATACAAGTAATTAATGTTCTTTGCCCAGTTGATTGCTATGTGTATCCCTCATCAGAGTATGTGTTATGCCTTATATAAATGATTATCAATTTATTTCCAATATGACTTGGCATAGGAATAACAAATTCTCTTTTCCTGATTATATATGAGAAAGGGATTTACTTTTAATTGTGGGTAACTTTTTGTGTCTGTATGAGTATATAGCTTGTGTGCGTGTGTGTGTGTGTGTGTGTGTGTGTGTGTGTGTGTGCGTGTGTGCTTGAGGATGTCAGAAGAGATCCCCCAGATAAGGCATTTCAAATGGTTATGTGTGCTGGGAAGAGAATTCCAGTCCTATGGAAGAATAACAAGTGCTGTTGACTGCAGAGCTGTTTCTCCAGGACACTGATTCTAGAATCTTGAAGGAACTGAATACATGAGTTCTTATATTTGTGATTTTATTGATGTTAACATTCTTTAGACTCACTATACCTGATAGGGTTTGTGTTAAACATCTCTCGTAGCTATTGTCCTTTGAACAATTTGTATTCATTCTTTGCTTTCCGTCTCATTTTGAATTAATTCACTCACAAACTTATTTAAGCTAATAAACTTTGAGGTTGTTTTGTAGCCCAAATTAACAATTAATATTCCACACATGCAGTAAAATGATGTGTGGTGTGCTGATTGAGGTTCTCACTGCCATAATGTCAGCTGAAAACAGTTAAAGGGGGAGATGGTGGTTTTTATGAAAAACTAGAAAACAGTAGCATCCTGGACTTGGTTTCTGTTGTGTGGTCTTTGCTAAAGGGCCGAGGCATTATAACTCATTAGAAGATACGCTGCATGATATTTTAATATATCAATTATGCTTCCCTCATAGGGAAGGGGAATTCGGAATGGTGATGAATTGCAGCAGTTTTGATGATACAGGCAACTGAAAGATGTTTTAAAGGTAGCATCCACATATACCTGTCCATTCATTCACTGGAAGAATGAGCATCGCATAAATGATAATCACCACCTGCAGACCAAGTATAGAATTGGAATATAACTTAAAAATAATTCTAGGGTTTTGAATAGAAGAAAAAAGTATTAGCTTTCTTCATTTCCATTTTTACTATCTATAAAATTAAGATAATGATATTTTCCATATAACATCATGTGTGACTTAAAGTAAGTCATTATGGTTGGTTGTGGCGGCATATCCCAGTAGAATTTGCTGAATGAGGAGGAGGCAGGAGGATCCAGAATAAGTCATTATGAAAAAGAATACAAGCTAGCAAACAGAAACATGAAATACACTCAAATTCTTATTAAGTGTTATGGACAGAGTTTTGAATTGTGTTATCATTACTGTAGCTGCAGAACTGTGAGGAATTGATTGATACACCTCTTCCATTGCTATTTCTTACTATGTTGATAATTACAGATACATACCTAGACTTGAGGCCAATACCCACAGGATTGTGGAAAAAGAGAATTGGTCCACACGGCAGCATTGCCACACTGCTTGTCATATGAAAATTGGAGTTCATGTTTTTTTTTTTTTAAGACATTGTGTATTAGATTTCCTGTACATCTATTCAGAATGACTTGTAAGTTAATCTTGACCAGCCAGCAGTCTTTTTAGAATGATTAAGATGTTTACGCACCTGAAAGCCCAATGATTTTGACCACAGGATGACATTGAATGTTTGTTTTAAAAAATAATAAAGCAGAGACATGATGCTTTTCAGATTTCATAGGGGAGCAGAAAACCAATCAAGAGTTTTAATGGACTCCACGGGCAAGGCCATATCTTTCAACTCCAGCGTCTCTAAGCCTGTGCTTAGGTGTCTTTCCTCATCAACAACGGAAGCAAATAGGTACTTCGTAAAAATGATTTGAGTATTAAATGCAACCGTGGATAGCAGCTTCATTCCACAGAGCCTCTGAATGGAAAGAACTCATTCACCAATAACTATTATCTCCCAGTGTTCTCAATGAAAGTTTTCTGTTTCTCAAAGTGTAACTTTTCCTTTGAAGAGTAAATTTCTCCTAGATGGGATTCACATCATTTGTGTCTTTTTGTTGCTCGTCTTTAATCCCAATACTTCTTTCTACTCAATCAGGCTACAACACTGGAACACGCTTTTTGAAATAAACATTTTTTAATATCTTTACTACTCAAACCTCTCTGCTCTTTCAAATATGGGTTTTCATCCAGCTCTCAGGATAAAAGTGAGAAATAGAAATACGCAAAAAAAAAGTATTATAGCAACTTATCCTGAGAAGTTGAAGTCTCTACAAGTCTGAAACGAGCATCTCCTTTGTATTTTCTTGACAACACATTAGTTTCTTGGGTATGATGAAGAAAGCCTGAAAACTGCAAGATGACTTCATAGGAACATCTCTCTGAATATTTTTAAATGGTAAAAAATGAAGAGGCATCCTAATTTGTGTCTATATTATCTTACTCCTTGCAAGTTGAGTTAATTAAATTAATGAATAACTCAGAGCCAAGAGGAGTTCTTTTTTGCTATAAATCCTATTTTTTTCAGGTTATCTAATGCATGAATCAGAATAATTTAAATGTCACAAGCTCCTGTGTAAGATATACCCTTCCAATCTGATTCTATTTTCCAAAGGTTATGAAAAAAATCCAATATATCCAAGTCTCATTGTTCAGTTTCATATGTCAGTGACTGTTAAATTTGCTTGCTTGTGGCTCTCACCAATAGGGCTGAGTTTGTGGGAAAAATTGATCTCCTCATATTAACTTTTCAATTTTAATAAATGATTTTTCTAGCAGAATTTTATTTTAATAGCTACCTGACACTCAATCTTATGTGTATATCACTATGATCCGTGAGAAAACATGCAAACCTTTGTCCTTTTGAGTTTAGGTCACCTCTATTAATCATTCATTTTCGGGAAACTTTTCTATTTTCATATTTTTAACAGCTAGGTGAATTCCGCTGTGTCTGTAGACTGAACTTCCACTATCTATTTCATCTGTTGATGAACAGCTAGACTTGTTTCATCTTCTTGTGGTCATTAAAGGATCAAACAGAACATCAGTTTAATTCTTGGTCAAGTGTCTCTATGGTAGGATGTAGTCTTTGTGTATACACTCAGGAGTAGTATAACATGGTAGATTTATTTTCAGTTTTTTTTGAGAAAATTCCCATTCTGAATTCCATAGTGGCTATACTAGTATGCATGACTACCAGTAGAAAATGGGTCCTCTTTGCACACACACACACACACACACACACACAAAGACAGAGAGACACAGAGACACAGAGAGAGATTCTGTTAATTTTGTGTTTCATGTGCCAAGATTCACTTTTACTTTTTTTTAGGCAATATAAAAAGAAAACAATTTAATTTTGTGCAAATTTTAATCACTTTCTGTATACATAAATTCAAGTTACTGTCAAGAACTGAAATTAGACAGAGACTATCTTATGAAATCCTGTAGTTTAGTCTATGCCTCATTTATAATTCAGGAAGACTGAATGATATTATAGGGGTAAGATGTTTGTTCAATAAAATTGAATTTATAGAAAAAATTTATGTGCTCCCATCCTGACTTCATATCCTTCTTTATTTCAAGAGATAATTCTTATAAACCTGTACAATCAGAATATCTAAAGTAATATGCATTATGAAATATAAACCAGGTAACATGAGTTACACAGAAATAAATTGAGCAGTAATGAGGAGCATTCATTTCATGACAAGATCTCTAAAGTAATAATAATATAATAAAGTAACAATAATTCATGCTTATGAAAGAATAGAGCAGAGCAAAAACTTGGAAAATATTTTTGTTTAATTTTACAGTATCATTGGGAGGGAAAAAACTCATGGCCTTTTTCTTTTTCCATTTCCATATCCTTGGCTCTAAGACTCTGGATGAATGTCTGGCTTTTTGCCCAGAACTTCTGTTAATTCCTGTCCAGAGAGGGCTGCTGGCAAGTCTACTGCAGTTGACAGGTGGCCGAATATTGGCCAAGGCGCGGGGAGGGGGGGAACAGCTCTGACCTTTGGCTTGCTTTGGACTAAGGGTCATGGAGGGTGATGATTTAAAGATCAGGCTGGTTGCCTTTACTGCATTTTCAAGTTCATTTTTTTGATATCACTGTCAGGAGACTGCCCAAAGGGTTCAGTAGAATGGCTTCCTGCTAAGCGCGGTGACAAAAGATGTATGATGTTTGGGTTCTGTAGCGCAGAAGGTGGAAATAAAATTTGTCCTACTGCTGTCTTGGTTAAGTACAAATAACGTAAAATTATGACTTAACGATCTGAGGAAATCAAACAACAAAAGTTATAGGTACTATGCTGTAGCTGGACTGCAGAGATTAACTGCATAGGTAGATTTGGCTTCACGGTCATAGTGTCTCAAATAAAGGATTACCTTGAGAATACAGTTTTTATACTTCCTAGACCCAAGCTTAAGCAGGGGCTCATGATGATTAAGTAAGCACTATGTTCTAGTGAAGGAAGTTTTGAATGCTGAGATCTCATGGTATACTTAGGGATCATTCTACTACTCTCTGGGTAGAATCTAACAGGCCTAGTGTCAATGAGAATTAGAGAAGACAAGGCCAAAGACATGGACAGGAACACTAAGGGAATAGCAATTGAAGTAGTAATATATATGTTCATCTGACAGGAAATCAAAGTTCTGATAGCTAAGACTGCTTCTCAGGTTAAGGCTCTTGACCTGTCTATCATCCTGTCAGCTCCTCATTTCTTCCATAGCATCAGCTACTGTAAAGTGTTCTAGTTACTTTGAAGCTATGTCCTTCTTTGTCTGGTGATTTATTATATAAGTGTACTTATTCTCTTGACTGACCATAGCGGTACTTTGAATACAGTCTCTTTAGGGTAAGACCTATGACAACATCAGCTCTTACTCAACAACCCTCTGCTACCCTCTTCTGGTTGTAGTCTATCACTGCACTTAACCCTTCAACAAACATATTGGTCTCTCTTCCCTAGGCATGATGGCATGAGTAAAAGTGACAGGAGGACAACAGCAAGGTATAGCTGCTGATTCAGAAACCATGTTCTGGAAGAGAACATGACATTGACAGCTAAGGCAAAAGTTAGTGTATAGCGGTCTAGTCGCACAGTCAAGACTAGGTTGGTGGTCTCTTGCATGATGGGCATGTTCTCAGTGAGAAAAGTCAAGAACAGCAAGGGGAAAGTACTCATCTTTCAGTAGTCCATTTGCAAATGACTTAAACTAACTAGGAAGCTTTACACTTATATTTCCTTTTTCTATTTTTTAAAAAAGTGCTTTTCATCATCTTTCATACTGCGTGTGATTATCTTTTTAATGGTATATGGAAGCTTTTAGAAGACAAATGGCAAGCACATTTTTCTGTTTTTTTTTTATTAGTAGTATTCAAGAATAGATTTTGGTATCTATTAGATGCTTAAACATTTATAGGATAAGGAAGTATCACTAAGAATCAGTCTCTTTCTGTTGAAGCTAGACTAAGTGAGAACCCAGTAGTGGAGTTACAAACATAAATTGAGTTACCAGGATCCAGTTCAGATATTGTTACATTTTGGAAAAATATGATTAATGTATTTGTCTAGAATTCTCAATCTATCAGAACCACCCAGGAAACTTGCTAAATGAATATCTTTTTTAATTAATTAATTTATTTATTTATTAAAGATTTCTGTCTCTTCCCCACCGCCGCCTCCCCTTTCCCTCCCTCTCCCCCAATCAAGTCCCCCTCCCTCGTCAGCCCAAAGAGCAATCAGGGTTCCCTGCCCTTTGGGAAGTCCAAGGACCACCCACCTCCATCCAGGTCTAGTAAGGTGAGCATCCAAACTGCCTAGGCTCCCACAAAACCAATAGGTGCAGTAGGATCAAAAACCCATTGCCATTGTTCTTGAGGTCTCAGTAGTCCTCATTGTCCGCTGGTATACATAATGTTCATCGAGACCGGTTTTAACCCAGGCTTTTTCAGACCCAGGCCAGCTGGCCTTGGTGAGTTCCCCATAGAACATCCCCATTGTCTCAGTGTGTGGGTGCACCCCTCGCGGTCCTGAGTTCCTTGTTCGTGCTCTCTGTCCTTCTGCTCCTGATTTGGATCTTGAGATTTCAGTCCGGTGCTCCAATGTGGGTCTCTGTCTCTGTCTCCTTTCATCGCCTGATGAAGGTTAATATTCAGGAGGTTCTCCTTCTTATTTAGCTTCTCTAAGAACCCGAATTATAGGCTCAATGTCCTTTACTTATGGCTAGAAACCAAATATGAGTGAGTACATCCCATGTTCCTCTTTTTGGGTCTGGCTTACCTCACTCAGGATGGTGTTTTCTATTTCCATCCATTTGCCTGCAAACTTCAAGAAGTCCTTGTTTTTTACTGCTGAAATAAAATGGGGCACTGAGCTGAACAGAGATCTCTCAACAGAAGAAGTTCAAATGGCCAAAAGACACCTAAGGTCATGCTCAACTTCCTCAGCGATCAGGGAAATGCAAATCAAAACAACTTTAAGATACCATCTTACACCTGTCAGAATGGCTAAAATCAAAAACACCAATGATAGCCTTTGCTGGAGAGGTTGTGGACAAAGGGGTACACTCATCCATTGCTGGTGGGAATGCAAACTTGTGCAACCACTGTGGAAAGCAGTGTGGAGGTTTCTCAGGAAATTCGGGATCAACCTACCCATGGACCCAGCAATACCACGCTTGGGAATATACCCAAGAGAGGCCTTATCATACAACAAAAGTATATGCTCTACTATGTTTATAGCAGCATTGTTTGTAATAGCCAGAACCTGGAAACAACCTAGATGCCCTTCAATTGAAGAATGGATGAAGAAAGTATGGAATATATACATATTAGAGTACTACTCAGCAGTTAAAAAAAGCTAAATGAATATCTTAAAACATGAAGAAGTTCCCCAGATGATTTCAGAATATCTAATTATGTATACAATAAAATATGAAACAAATATTTGCTCATGACTGATATTGTTAAATAAGTAAACTAGAAAGCATTCTTTAGATTAAATTTCTTCTCAGAGACTGAGAAGGATCCCACAGGAGATTTTGTTCATATGGAAAATGGGCTGCATGGCTACAAACACATAGAGCTTGCAAGTGTCCGAGTACCAGCACACACACAATTTCAGGGCTTGTCTGGATGTTACTTTCCTGAATCTCATTTCCAAAGATCAAGCTGTAGTGCATAGCAGGTGATTCCAATACTAGATGACATAGTGTTGTGTTTTAGAAATACTGGTATACATAATCTTTCTTTGGTAAAGAAACAATTAACTCTATAAAGCGTAACATCTTGAAGTACTCAGTAATTTCTGCATAATATAAGAATTATAGTATATGTGTAAGGTAATGTGTAGATATTTAGGAGTGACATTGTAAAATTAAAGTATGTTTTCTCTTTCTGCTTTATATATTACAACCTAAGAATCTTTAATGGGCAGCAATCTCATGTTTATTGCTGTGGTGGAGGTCAATTGTTTTTATAAAGACCCACTGCATATAGCCTGATGGAGACACAATCTCTAGTGGACCTCTCACTCCCTGGCTATGGAAGCAACAAGGGGTCATATGCAACCTGGCTAGGCTACATAGATCTGTTACATTAAATGTTTGTAGACAGTTACAAATATATTGGATGTACATTGCTATAATTAACGGTGAGGGTAAAAGATTTGGACTCTTATTAATTAATCCTTACCTTTTATCTTCTTGTAACTTTAAATTTTATTTTTTTTCACTTACAATGACAGTACAAGTTTATAATGTAATTAGCTGTACAATATAAACAAATTGAGTATAAAATCAACACAATGTTTTAAAATGTGTCAAAAAAGAAATACTGGCATTACGAGATGGAAAAAAGGTTTCTAAACTATTATTTATTATGACTGTATGCAAGATGCTATTTCAAAAGCCCTCCCCAGTAATAAGTATTAATGTGTTATTTAACAGATATGGGATGTATGATCACATGCCCTCTTACTCTGAAGCTACCCTGATAGAGAGGGAAAAACTATGATTCAGAATGAAGGAGTTCTAAATTCATTACTTATGGTCTTCCTACCCCTTAGGTTTTTCCATCGTGATTTACCTGTAACTAACAAACGTTGTGATTAATCTATAGTACATCTTCAAATGAGGTGTTTTCAGTGTATAAATAAGTGGAGTGCTTGATGGAAAAACGAGTCCTAACTACTGAAATGATAGTAGCATGATTATTAAACAGGTGAATACGAGAAAGCTGCCGTGACAGGACGGCAGTATTCTGGATTATCAGACTCACCACTACAGTCTTCCAGCACAGGCAATTCGTACTGTACTTTGTGGAAGCTAAGTTACTGTTCAGCATTCTCCGAATACAGTCTTCTAAACATTCATCACGGAGAGTTTATACCACTTTAAAGAGTGTTATCAACATCCCAATCATTCCCTCATTACATTTTGTAACTACACACTTACATCTTAGATATTACCTGCCATGAAATCCAATTTTACACTTAGGGTTTGAAATCTCTTCAATGTAGGTAAGTGACATCTACTCGATGTACTTTCTTAGTTTTGCATGACCTGTAATTTTAGAGTAAATGTTGATATAGAACAGTAAACACCATGCATCTTTGTACTCTTATTTTAAGTGTTGGACTCTTCCAGTATTCCATTTTTCCATAGCACAGTTTAAATTCAATCTGTAAATTTTGTCCAAGGAAAATGTGTGCTGAGAGACTGATGAAGATTAAATGTAACCTTTAGATCACTTTGAGGAAATTTTGTGGTTCCTAATTAATGAATAAACTATATGCATTAATCAACTTAAGCTGTCCTTCATTTCTTATAGCATCCTTTTAGTGTTTTTCAGTTTTTAATTCTTTTACATATCTTATTGATTTATATCTAATAATTTTTAGCATTTTGATGCAATGTTAATATTTTAATTTGATTTTCAATATGTCTATACTCACACTTAAAATTCACAAATGTGGGGGCTGGAGAGATGGCTCAGCGGTTAAGAGCATTGCCTGTTCTTCCAAAGGTCCTGAGTTCAATTCCCAGCAACCACATGGTGGTTCACAACCATCTGTATTGAGGTCCGGTGCCCTCTTCTGGCTAACTGCATAAAAAAATAAATAAATAAATATTTTAAAAAAATTCACAAACGTGTCTTCTTAAATACTGAATTCTTTGCCACTGAATTGCATACTTATTTATAAATATAACCACTGAAACTTTTATAAACTTACCCACTAACTGAGCAAGTCTTATTCTGTGGCTAATTATAGTGATAATTGTTTTATACTTGAGGGTCACTTGTATAAATTATTTACATAGGTTCTATTGAAAGACTGTTTTCATGTTCTATCAAGTGTTTTTTATTTTTTTCCTGATGCTGAGGGGTGGAATCTCTTCACATGATATGGATAGTAAATCATTGCTTGCAAATATTTCCCTGTACACCATGTGGTTTATGGGACCTGATTTTTTTTCTCTGTGAGAATTCTAAACCTTTATGTAAAATAATATCTATTTTTTTCTATGCATTCAGTGTCCGACCAAGTCCTCCCAACTAAAGAGTAAAGCTTCTCCTCTGAGTTTTATGTTAAGAATTTTATGCTTTCAATTATTATGCTTATATAGCTAATATATTTTGAAGGAATTATTATAAACTGTGTGAGAGAAGAGATCACCTTTAGTTTTCCTAATCTGTACTGCAGGTTTCCTTGAACCACCTGTACAAGAATCATCAGTTTTTGATTATGTAACCAAGTGCCCTTGTTTCAAAGATCAGTTGACAATAATTGTGTTCTTTAGTTCTGGGTATTATATTAAATTTTGTTGGCCTATATATCTGTCTTCACTGAAATGCCACTTTTCAGTTACTGCGCCTTATATTATTGCTCGAAGTAAGGTACATTTAGAATGTCAGCCTGCCAATTTATGACTGCCTAAGATTGATGTAAGTTTCAGTATGTCTTTTTACTCTTTCTCTTTGTCCTTCATTTTTAACTAATTCTTTGGGATGATTGTTTACAATGATTTTTGATCATATTCACCCTCTGTCTCCAACTTCTCCCAGATTCTCACATGCTTCAGTTCATGTTCTTTTCTTTTATCTTTAATTCAGTTGATTATAATTTGTGCTGTCCTTATATGGTCGAATGGGTGACCTTTGATTGGTTGAGTTCCCATAGGAAACACTACTGAAGATAATCGACTTTTTCTCCCAGAAGCTATGAGCTCCCCTCAGCTTCTCAGCTATAGGTGGAAATTCATGCATCTCCCCTTCCCATGCTGGGAGCTGTGTTTAATCTGAACTTGCAAAATTCTCATGCATGTCATAACAACCATTTTAAGGCCACGTGTGCTACTGCCCTGCTGTGTCTGGAAAAGTTTTATTGTACTCAACCACCGTCTGTAGCACTTACCATCCCTCTGCTCCTTCTTTCATACTGATCCTTGAGCACTGGGAGAAGGGTGTGTAGTATAGAATTTTTTCACAGTTTAGCATTTTACAATCTCTTAGTCCCTACATCCTGCTCTAATATGGATGTCTGTATTAATTGCCATTTACTATAAATAGACTCTTATTTAATGACATGCCCTAATATAGAAATATCAACAATTCAGTAAGAGTTATTTTAATGCTATGTCTATTTAGCAAAATAATAGTAGATGATTCTTCTGTAGGGCCTATGCACTGTCTAGTCTCAGGTTTCTTGCCTTGATAATGATGCCAACTATGGGTTTTAACTTGTGGAGTGGGCTTTGCATCCAATAAGAAAGTGGTTGACTGCTTCCCCGGTATTCATCCCACTATTGCTCCTTTGAATATGTCTTGCCATGTTGTTCATTGCTGTGCCTGTCAGAATCCACAGTTACACAAGATTCGTTATTACTTCTTCCCTCTGGTAGCGTGATTTTTATAGTTCTTGAAAAATAAGTTTCATTGCTATTTGAAGAGAGATTATTTTGAAACTGTGCACTACATTGGACAACATGCATATTTTAATAATATTGGTAATCATTTTCATATCCAATAACATGTTAGAATTCCTTTTATTTGTATATTCTTTAATTTCTTTGATCATTGTTTGGTAGTTTGATTAAACTTATTTCTATTTTATTTTCAATACTGTTGAAAATGAGATTATTTTCAAAACTATCACCACAGTAGTGAATCTGTAGGAACAAACCAGAATTTCTGAATATATATATTCAGAAATATATATATATATATATTACTGTGATATATAAATGTCAACTGTGAAATTAAAAAATCTACTTATAAGATTTTTATCTTCTAAAATGAAGATAATTTTACCTTTTGTTTCCAAATATGGATGACTTTTACTTTTCTGTCATACATAAGTCATTATTTGTCTTTATGGAATGTATAATAGCCAGAGAGAGAGAGAGGGAGGGAGGGAGAGAGAGAGAGAGAGAGAGAGAGAGAGAGAAAGAGAGAGAGAATGAAAGAAAGAATCATATGCATAATTAATAACACAAATATTAATTTCATTTCAATTGTAAGAGAAAATGAAATGTGAATTGATACAGCATATTTCTTGCACTTAAACAGAAATCACCCCTTTGCCCTGAAGAGTTATAGTTTACTTGAAAAAATTACAACTTAGGCTGAAACTTGAAGGCTGAGTAGGAGTGAAACAGTAAAAAATGTGTCTTTTATTATTTGAGAATTTCATATAAGTATTTTTATAAAGTCCTCCTCCATCCACTCCCTAAATGTCCCCATATACCCATCATCACTTTCTCTACTAACTAAACGTTCTCTGTCCTTGTTTTAAATGCACTTAGTGTACTTAGTGATGTCGGCATATACATGGGTATAGGACCATCTACTAGAGCATAGGCACTCTTACAGGGCAGTTCCTTGAAGATAACCTATTTCCCCTCTCCCAGAAGCCATCAATTGCCAACAACTTCTCAAATGGAAATGAAACATTATGTTTTGTTATGGGATTTTGACTGGTCTGACCTTGTGTGAGTCTGGTACATGCAGGCCCAGTCCCTGTGAGATCCTGTGTGCCATGGCTTGGGGTGAATACTTCTTCCTAATTATAGTATTGTTCGCCAAGTGCTTAGAGCATTAGACGCTTTTAAAATTTATGTTGCTCTTCAGACGTAGGAACTTGAAAGGAACACAATGTAAGAAATATAAGTTTCTTATAATCTACAAAGAACTTTTAAAGAAAGCTATTTAATAGTGTATACTTGTTTTGTTTTCTAGTAAATATATAAAATCCCTGAAAACATAAACCCTGAAAATGAGCTTATGTTCATATTAGGATTCATTAAGATTGAGCTAAGTTAATTCTCAGGTAGTTAAGTATATAAATAGTTGATAGGTTCATTTGATTGACACTTTCCAAATATGAATGGGTGTTTTGGTTCATATAGATAACATCTAGCAATCTTGACTGGTATGTAACATAGTGATCCTAGAAGCTCTGTGGGGCCATTTTAAAAAATTAATAATAAAACTAATGTAAAAAGACATGAAAATAAGACATCACTGTTTAAATGACATGTTTTTATTAGTGATATTTTTGACTTACTTGCTTAAATTACCAACCATACCCAGAAATTTTTCATTAAAATTTTTAGTGAACAGCCAAGTTTAATAATAAGAAAAGAAATAATGAACACTGAAAAGAAAGAAACTCCAAAGAAGACAATGAAACCAAGACAACTATAGATAACTTCAAAGATTCCATTCAAATGTATGTAGTAGAATAAAAATAATTGTATAGCAGAGACTTAAATGTAATTAATATAATTGAACAGAGCACTTAAAATGTCTAAAATGAGAAAGTATATGTAACACTTGTTTTATCAGTATATAAAATGTTTTTATATGATTTTTCATAATAAAGTACTTAGTTAAGTATAATCTATTAATATAATGGAAACATTACAAGTAAAGTACTAAAAAAATCTAGAAAATGTTGAAAATATAAGAAATCATTACAAAATACAATTTATAATATTAATGAAAGAATGTATCTATCTATCTATCTATCTATCTATCTATCTATCTATCTATCATCTGTCTGTCTGTCTGTCTGTCTATCTATCTATCTATTATCTATCTATCTATCTATCTATCTATCTATCTATCTATCATCTATCTATCTATCTATCTATCTATCTATCTATCTATCTATCATCTATCTATTCCTACCACTCTTCAACTGGACTTTGGGAGCTTGGTCTAGTACTCCGCCGGGGGTCCCTACCTCTGTTTCAATCAGTTGCTGGATGAAGTTTCTATGGCTGCATTTAAGATACTCATCAATCTGGCTATAGGGCAAGGCCAGTTTGGGCACCCTCTCCACTGTTGTTTAAAGTCCTAGGTAGTCATCATTGCAGATACCTGGGGATTTCTCTAGTGCCAAGTTTCTTGCTAGCCCCATAATGGCTCCCTCAATCAAAATCTGTTTTTTTTTGGGGGGGTGGGGGTGGGGGTTCGAGACAGGGTTTCTCCGCAGCTTTTGGTTCCTGTCCTGGAACTAGCTCTTGTAGTAAAATCTGTGTTTTTGTTTTTTTTTTGTTTGTTTGTTTTGTTTTGTTTTGTGTTTTTGAGACAGGATTTCTCTGTAGCTTTGGAGCCTGTCCTAGAACTAGTTCTTGTAGACTAGGCTGGTCTTAACCTCACAAAAGATATGTCTGCCTCTGCCTCCCAAATGCTGGGATTAAAGGCATGTGCCACCACCACCTGGCTTAATCTGGTGTTTTATGAAGCCTGGAATACCTGTCTCATAATGAAGAATGCTTACCTCTGACCTTTGCTTACATAGAGGAAAAAGTAGATACGCCATTTTTCCCCCTATATTGAGTAAAACACATAGAACAGATAATCAGTTACCCAATGGCCTTGTTGTCCATGTTCCTCCCCAAAGATGATAACTCCCTTTCAAATACACAAAACTTTGCCATTTATCCCTGTAGGCATGAATTCTAGTGGTATTTTCCCTTTGAGAAAAGCTTTGGAATTTGGTCACTTTCCATAGTCTGTATAAATTTATCTCTTGGCTGAGAGCACCCCAGCTATCATTAGGAAGAAAGTAAGTCTAGAAATAAAGTTGAAACTAAAGGACAGAGGATTAGTAGAATAAAGAGGTATTCATTTATTCTAAAAATATTTTTTCTCATGTGAAACCATAGCCAAGCACTGGGATAGATATTATAAATCCTGAGTTAAATAAGGGTGATTTCCTGTTCTTATATTCTAATATTCCTTTACATTAAATCATTTTCAAACTTGCATAGAAACTGCCTGGAGCATCATTGTTGATGCATCCATGTGTTTTAAAATGTTGCCAGTGACTATCTTGTATTAGTTTAAATGTCACTCTTTGATGACATCTCTTTGATATCTGCAAAGAAAAATGAATCAGGACTGGGTCTCTGATATCAGGAACTGTAGGGTTGCCTGAGAGGACGAAGTCATTTCTCCATATACCTGGAGGAATGATTTTGTGATGGTCTCCCTTTGAGACTCCCACTCCTGGTTTCTAGTTATAATTCTAGTGCACAATTATGACATTTCCCATAAGTTCCTCCCATAGCAAAAGCAAGCACTGGAATTTGGCTTACTCTTTACATCAGCATTCTCTGTTTTCTACGTCATGTCCCCTGGGAGTGTATGCTTTCTAGAACATAGCACCTGTTAAAAAGATGGTTTAAATATAGGACTGACAAGTTTAGGAAATAAAAGCACACAGTACCCGGTTGGATCTTTGGCAATATTAAAAATATCTGTATAAATAAATGTGATTGAAATTTAGCAAGGATTCTTATATTTTGCCTGAAAATCTTGCTGTAAGGATATACTATAGCCAGAAGACTTTATAATCCTATCTTCAAATTGTTTTTCATAGTGTGTGTGCGTGCGCGCACATGTGTGGGCATACATGCATGTACAAATATCTCCCTTAATCACTTTCCACATTTTCTCTTTGAAACAGGCTTTTTCACTGAACATGGAGCTCACTGATTCAGGTACCTTCAGCTGTCTTGATCATCAAGCAAACTCCACACAGGCACGTGTCTCTGCATCCTCAGTCCTAGAATTACAAATGTGTGTTACAGGGCTTCACAGTCTGTCATGTAGATGCTTGGGATCCTCATGCTTGTTCATCAGAAACTTTACTGATGGAAATAATGTTTTTAATGAGGAAACAATTTTGTCAAGAGCAATGAGAAAAAAAATAAACTCACTCATTCTATTATCAATTACTATATAGTTAGCAAGATTTTATTTTTATATCAATATTTATGTGTACATATGTACATGCTTACCTAAGTATTTTTGTGATTTTTATATAATATGCTCATATATATATAATCATGTATTTTAAAATGTAATTCTTAGTAGGTCTTAAGTTTTTCTCATAAATACATTAAAGGAAAGGAAAGGGTATCAATTCACGTACTTATTCAGTAAATATGTAACATTCTGCTATTGTGATAGAACTGTCCTAAGCAGTGGTGGCAGTGTGACAAGGAATTAGAAAAACAGGTGTTCAGACTGGCTCAGCCATTTACGGCTAGTCTCACAAGTGAAAATAGAAGAAAAAAGGCATTCATAGAAATTAAACCTGCCGTGTTCTCATAGAAACAGTATCAGATACTCAAGCCAACAAATAACCATGTAGTATGAAAACCTATCATTACAGAAACTTGCATAACTTGGAAAATAATAAGTCTAAGGTGTATTTCAGGGTAAGAAAGGATCTCTATGTGAATGAGAAACAGGTAACCAGGTTAAATAAGGAAGACTCTCATTGTCTCATGTTATGCGCATACTGATGTGCTTCCAATTGAAATAGGGTGTTTCTAAACTGAGGTAAAATGACAAACAAAAGAAGTAGGTAAAAGTTTGAATGGATAACAGTGGATCTGACAAAATTAAGGGTTCAAGTTTATACAGAAAGTAAAAACATAAATCTTTCAATCTTGTCAAGTTTTGTGGAGAATATTAATGATTACACTTATCCTATTATTTAATGGAGAGTGATATTGAGATGATTTTAATAAAAATTAGAATCTATTAAAGGTTTATCAAGTTAATCCTCATG
This sequence comes from Alexandromys fortis, assembly GCF_014885135.2. Classification (NCBI taxonomy): domain Eukaryota; kingdom Metazoa; phylum Chordata; class Mammalia; order Rodentia; family Cricetidae; genus Alexandromys; species Alexandromys fortis. Next base: position 188,984 of record NW_026068149.1, read on the forward strand.
CAGCACAGCTTCTGGGCCCATAATATTTCTCTTCTTAGGTTTACAGGTCTCAGAGTCCATGGAAGATAAAACATACTGTTACCCATTCCGTCAGAGGAATCAAGACAAAGCTATCATATTCTTCTGTTTAATCATGTACCTATCTCCAGTTCTACCAAAATAAAAACAGTCTATTAGTGTTCCGAACTTCGCATTGTTCTCTTTCTATGCCTAAATTGAGAAATATGATTTTGTTGTCTGACTTAAATGTAATTAAGTTGTAGGCAATATTCCTTGGGATGCTGAAGAAATGGAGGTAAATTTCTAATTTCAGGGTTTTGAAATAAGGGATGAGAAAAAAGTCAGTTTTTATATTATTTAATAGACTCATGAAAACAGTCACTATGGAAACCAGACATGAGTCCATGAAACATGAAGAGAGCAGAAGAGAGGTCTTGAGCTAAGAATATGAGGCTTACATTTAAACATTGACATAGATTTTACTCCTTGATTTTCTAAAACTAAATTATTAAATTTAGTATAAATTGCTCAGTCCTAAAATTGATGATTTTGCAAAATTTGACGTTATGGTATTTCCCCATGTTTCTCTCCTTCCTCATTCCTGTCATTGCTTCCTTTACTTGCCTCTCCTCCCATTCTCTCACCCTGTCTCCCTCCTCTAAAGATTTTTATTCTCCCTCCTTTTGCTGCTGTTAATCACTGTTTTCTTTGGGAAGAAATAAGAAATTATAATGGTATTTTTGGAGGAATAAAAAGAAATGGAAGAAAATATCCTCCATATACCCAAATGCATGGATCTCCCTGGGAAGGAGAAATAGACGAGAAGTCCTAGGTAGACTAGGGATAAGTAGAAATTGAAACTTGAGCAATCAGGTTAGTAGGTAGATGGAGGTGAAGACTATTCAAAGAGATGAACTGAGAGGGCACATTTCAAGGTTAGGTAGAAACCTGATACAAAAGAAACTTCCACGAATCTACAAGTATGGCACAGTTAAGACTCCTAACATTATTGGATACATAGCCTGACCTGGCCCTCTTGTGTGATCAGATTGGAAACCATTTCAATTGTCATCAAAGAACGTTCATCCAGTAACTCAAGGAAACAAAAGCAGAGACCCACAGTCAAACAATATCCTGAGCTTGAGGAATTCTCCTAAAGAGAGTGAGGAAGGAAAATAGGAGTCAGATGGGTCGAGTATTTCACATGAAATCCAACAGAAACAGGTAATTTTTATCATAAGAACCCAGTGAATCTGAACCAGCAACCAGCGAGCCAATTTAGGTCCTCTCTATACATCTGGCAGTTGTGTAGCTTGTTCTGATTGTTGAACTCCCAGAAGTGGGAGCAGGGGCTGTCCCTTACGCTTTGACTGGCTCTTGGAAAACTATTTCTCATGTAATAGATTATCTTGCCCAGCCTTAATAAAAAGAGAGGTGCTTAATTTTACTGCAACTTGGTATGCTATGCTTTGTTGATACCCATGGGAGGTCTGCCCTTTCTAACAGAAACAGAGCAGGAGTTGAATGAGGGGTGGTCAGAAGGAGGGTAGGCAGGGGGAGGAAATAAGAGGAGAGGAGACAGGGAAAGCTAAATTAGGACTGTAGAATGAATAGAAAGATAGATAGATGATAGATAGATAGATAGATAGATAGATAGATAGATAGATAGATAGACAGACAAATAGATAGACATACAATCTGGTCTAGTAGTCAGATATGCAGAGGGATGTTCTCCAACTCCCTTAAGTAGGGGCATCTGAAAACAATTGTCATGAGATATTCAGTTTCTCGGCATAAGAGAACTAATAGGGACCAAGAATCACAGAGTGAGGAGAAGCATTTCTGTATTTGTTATGTGTGTCAAGAGTGATGTTAGAACATGGCTTTATTCCAGAAAACACAGACTAAAGCAGCAGAGATTTTCATGTGCTGAAATACTAAAATTCTTTTCTCATTGTTTACTCTGTATTTGGGATAAAATTAAAAATTTAGAAAACCATGCTCTGTTTTTCCTTTATGGAGAAAGCAATGAATGACCTCGACCTATAAATGGCATTTTTTTTAGTTAAAATTTCATGTTATGCTTTATTTTGTGTTGAAATCCTATGGATGATGACAATGTAAAAAATCCTTCTAGTTCTGCTATAAAATCTTCTATGAAGATGCCAATTATAAATTTAATGAACAACATGTCAGAAGGTGTTTTGAAAAGTCATTAATTTATAACTCAGTGGGTCAATAGCAATAGAGTTGCAAAATATTTAGCATGATTGCAGCTTCTCTGGTATCCGAGAAACATGATAGCAGAGGTTTGCGCTGGGACAATACCCTGTCACCTGTATTTTAATAAAATGCTGATTGGCCAGTAGCCAGGCAGGAAGTAGAGGCAGGGTGACCAGAACAGGAGAATTCAGGAAAAAGGAAAGGTGGAGTCTGCAGTCATCACCCAGAGGCAGAGGATACAAGATGAGAAGCGTCACTAATAAAAGGTACCAAGTTATGTGGCTAACACAGACAAGAATCATGGGTTAGTTTAAGATCTAAGAATCAGTTAATAAGAAAACCTGTGATATTAGGCCAATCAGTTTATGATTAATGTAGATCTCTGTGTGTTTCTAGAGGGCCGTACTGCTGCAGGACTGGGCCGGACAAATCTCTGTCAACAGAGGTTGGTGTGTCTATGTTGGGAAAGTGACTGTATATAGTCATCCTCCAGACTTCCTTTCTTTCTTTCTTTCTTTCTTTCTTTCTTTCTTTCTTTCTTTCTTTCTTTCTTTCTTTCTTTCTTTCTCTCTCTCTCTCTCTTTCTTTCTTTCTTTCTATATAT
>NW_026068149.1:191880-318202 GCF_014885135.2 Alexandromys fortis
CAGTCCAAAGAGCAATCAGGGTTCCCTGCCCTGTGGGAAGTCCGAGGACCACCCACCTCCATCCAGGTCTAGTAAGGTGAGCATCCAAACTGCCCAGACTTTCTTAAATATATTTAGGGTTTATTACCATTTGCCAGTTTGGACACATAGCAGGTATAGTTTTTTAATTATTCATGTAAATAATTGAAATAATAATTGACTGTCTTCTATTTTCTAGGACTTTGGAATGTGTTTAACAAAAATTCCCTCTTTAAGAAGATTACATTTTAGTACATAGAAAAGATGGACAATAATCAATTATGAGAACAATTGAATTAGACAATATTTTAGACTGAGTTAACAATCAGAAAGGGGAAACAACTTTGATTCAAGTACACCAGGGTACTAAGAATTTTAGAGAAAATAAACAGAATTAAAACCAAGAAAGTAAGGTTTTTTTTAACAATAAATTGAAGAAAGTAAATGGTCAATTTAGTAATAACTTCTAAACAACTTAAGAAATAAAGATACAGTGTAAAAGCGGAAAGGAAGCTATAGTTTTAAATATCATTAAGCAATTTAAGATTAATTAATGGGGTCCCCATTCTCCTCTGAACATATTTCGGTTGATGAACACTAGAATTTATTTGCATGTCAGCTTTTAGAGCATAGGAAGCCACACGTGACACGTAGGGATGGCTTCATCTTTTCTGAGACTTGGGGACACCATCTTCTCCAATAACCTCGGATATTGTAGAGAATTAAATACATGTAGGTATTTGAAAACCTCCTATATCTAATACAAATTTTTACGTATTTGCAAGTAATCCACAAAGTCTGTATTACGTTGTCCTAAACAAAGCCAGCATGGCTATAGTTATGATCTTTGTGTGATACTTTCTTGAGGAACCACTGGTCTAAGTTCCACAATCATCTTCACAGCGGGGATTAAGTTAGAGCACAGACTGAATGGACTCTGCCAGGTCCAGAGAGTCTCATGCTGTACCAACAGTCATTTTACATTCTAGACCAAGAGAAAACAAATTCATGTCTTGTACTTAAAACTTAAAATTGTCTTTAGACACAGAAAAATGAATGATTCTTGCAAGCCCTACATTTTAACTTTTTAAAGTTACACAAAGCAGACATTACTATGCCATTCTCAAACAAAGTATCTTGATTATCCTTGTCTTCATCTCCTCTCTGACTTTCCAATCCCCCAATAGCTTACCTCTGTCCTCTTACCATTCTGAGGGCACTTGTGTGCCTTTGCCCTCTTCTTCCCTTAGTACCTCTTTTCACCTTCTTTGGGTTTTCTTTCTAGCTTTTTAGGTTATTGTTGTTTTTGTTTTTTAAGGCTTTACCTACTTTTACAGTCATTTCTACATGTGCATATTGCAGGGTAGGATCTGCACATGAAAGAGAACATTCTGATTTTGTATTCCTGGATTTAGACTACCTAACTCAGGATTATACACACGAGGCCCATCATTTCTTTTCTGTACATTTGATCATTTCAGTTTTCTTTATAGCAGAACAAAAGTCCATTATGTACATGTACATTTTTATTGTCCATGGAGCCTTTGCTACACATCTAGTCTGTTTCTAATTTTCTGTTGTTAATTGTCCTGATAGATGTGTATGTGTGAATATCTCTGCAGTACAGAGAAATAGTCCATTGTAATGCTTAACACGGTGTGGTAGATGGACACGTCCTTTTCCTCCCGTTGTATAACTGAAGTGATCAAAAAATCATCTGCCTGTTTGCTAGGGTGGACCGACAAGTACTAGTAGTTACTGATAACTGTTGTCCTTGAATTCAGTGCCATTCTCTTTTAATAGTTGACTCAGCTAAAGAAAGTACCCTGGCTCAGGACTTATCCTTACTGCATGTACTGACCTTTTGGAACCCAATTTCTTTGGGGGAATACCTTGCTCAGCCTAGATATAGTAGGGAGGGCCTTATTCCTTTCTCAAAGCAAGGTGCTAGACTTTGTTGACTCTCCATGGAAAGCCTCTCCTTTTCTGAGGAGTGGATGGCATGGGAGGAGGAACTGGGATTGGTATGTGAAATGAGAAAAAATAGGGTTTTTTTAAAAAATTAAAATTAAAAAAAGAGTAGCTGGCTCCCCCGATTTGTCCAGGCCATACTAGCATTATTAATAATGGCATTATTCCTTTGTTTAAGTCACGCAAGTAGTTTATAGAATTTCTTTTATTTCTTTTTAAAATATAATATAAAGATGACCTCAGAATTTTTGATGGACCTAGAATGACTAAGGGTACCAGGGGGAGGGAAGTCAAGCCATTTGAGGAAGAAGGAAGACGCTTAAGTAAGTGCCAAAGAGGAAGAGTTTTAATGGACGGACACAGAATCATTTTTAAGAAGTGCCTACAAATGCAAAATGACATTGCTAATGAGCAAAACTATTAAATTCAATGGTCTTTCTGACCACTAAGGTTTCTGAATCACCTTAGGGTTCCCTGACTTACTCTCTGTCTCTCTGTCTCTCTCTCTGTCTCTCTCTCTCTGTCTCTCTCTCTCTCTCTCTCTCTCTCTCTCTCTCTCTCTCTCTCTCTCTCTCTCTCTCTCTTTTTCCCCTGTTGCTTTATCTCTCTGTCTCTCTGTTTCTGGTTCCCTCCCTCCCTCCCTCCCTCCCTTCTTTCCCTCCCTTCTGCCTTCCAGCAATAATGACACCCCTTCTCCCAATCACTGTCAGGAGTTTCAGTCAGTACTATCTTCAGAGAGAGGCTGATTATCTACCTGCTCCCCCATCTTTTCTCTGAGTGACATGCCACCACCCACGCCTCCCAGTACAGCTCTGCTTCTCCATCTCTGGGTGGGAATGAGCTAGAGAGGAAGTCCAGGGCTACCCTGGCCTGAACCCTGAGCCCACGAGGCTTTAGGAGCAGTGCTCATTCACTGAGCCCAGGCGAGCCAGCGGCCCCGAGCCGCACTCTGCAGGAGTAGGAGCCAGTCCAGCGCTGCGCTTCCAGCTGCGTCTGCCTGGGCGCAGCACGTGCTCCAGGCGCTGGCGCGAGAGAGCGAGCGCCACCGCCGAGGGCCCGCAGCCGTTCTGCTGGCTGCCACTACTGCTTCGATCGCAGCCACTAGCGCTTTAGCAGCAGCCAAGGCCGCTACGAAAGCGCAGGGAGCTTGTAAGGAGCGGCTGGCCAGGGGAACGAGGCTCAGGGCGCGCACCTGGTAAGAACAGCGCTGTTTTTCTTTCTCTCAGCTGTAGAGTTACCAGGGATGTAGGATGCCGCCGGAGCCCCTCCCCCAGCACAGGGATGGAGAGTGAGCGAGCAAGGGGCGGGAGCTTGGACTAAAGGGACCCAGGAAGGCAGGTAGTGGGCAGGTGGAGGACAGGTGGAGCCAGGGACACTAGGAGGTCCTATAAGTTTAGGAAAGTCACCCTGCAAGGACATGTGCCCAGTAAATTAGACATGAATTTAGAGTAAGAAGCCTTAGCTTCTGTGGTATAGCTGAATGGGAGGTTTCGGAACATCTTTTTGTTTTCATTTGCGTAACTGAAGGATTTCAGTGGGCTTGTTTCCATAGAAAAATAACTAAAATAATCAGAGGCAGGAAAAAAAAAAAAGCCAAATGAAGCCCCCCCCTCCCCCGTCTCATGCTGGAGCATGTGCAATGATAAAGCATGCATTTAGCGAGGGAAGGGGATTTTAGATCGCTAAGCATAAGAGATGTTTGGGGGGGGGCTAACAAGAGCACTTACTGATGCTGCACCCCAAAACGAGGGAAGAAAGGAGATTATGGCTGGTTTTGAATACCACTATTACAATTCTAAAATGACACTTACATGACTACAGTACCAAGAATGAGAGATTTTCTAGAATTAGCGACCCATTTAAGAGGTACATCAGCACATCTGGACCTTAAAAACCAAGTTTATGTATTTCTTGTAGTCCAAGGAAGATATAAATTTTTTTTTAATCCTTAATTTTCTGGTAGAACTTTCACAAAGGATCATGACAGAGACGATGGAGACCAAGAGAAAAGAGAAGGGAGTTGAACAGACTCAGTGAGCTGTGTGGGGTGGTATAGCAAGACTAGTTCTGGCTGTCAGATTTAGAATCAACGTTCCTTCAGTCACACCCTGAGAAGCCCTGAGGTCCTTGTCTAGGGAAACATGTGACCTTGAACAAGTCCATCAAGCACTGGATACTCCTTTCCATCAGGAAACTGTAGAGAGTATTACTGCAGGTGGGACACTGACATCTCATGGAATAGTGTGTGTTTGTGTAGGACTGGAGAATTGTATAGGCAAAGGGAGAAGGGAGCACAGTCAGGACATACAGACAAAAGGATTGTGAAGGTATTTTACCCCAAAGTATCATAAACGGTTGCAAAATTCTGACGGTTGTTGGGAGGATGCATGCTGAAAGGTTGGTGGGAAAGGGTGAGGCCAGCCAAAGATTCAGTCACCATGTGAAGATTCTGGAGTTCTGAGAGCTGTTTGGAGAGGTTCGGATACACAGAACTTTGTCATACATTTTTGGTGTTTTGTATATTTTGTTGTGCTCTTAAGTAGCACTTGAAAAATATATTTTTGTGACAAGCTACTAAGTTTTAATTTTTATTGAGGATTTGGGGATTTGAGAAGTTATCTAAAATCGATTATGACAAGGAAAATGACACCCCTATTTCAAGGTTGGTCATTTGGTGTGTCAAAAGAGGGCATGGGGGGTGAGATAGGAATGCTCTGTAATATAAGCAGAGGAGGCAGAGGGGAAAGAAAGAGGGAACTGTATCCTGGGACATGCATGTCTATACTCCCAGGGGCTAGCTGGCACCTATCCTGTCTTGATGCCTCTTTCACTCAAATGAAGAAGACCTGTCCATACCTCCCCCCTGAATAGAGATTAAATCATAGAATTCGGAGATTTGCATTGTAAATCCTGTCATGGTGAGTATTCACTGCTCTCCGGGGTGCCCCCAGTTCTCCCACCAGCGTGAGTATCTGGCCTTGGAACTAGTCTACCCACCCTGATCTGCCCAGTAGTCTGTGTTCCTAAAGGAACTCACTGTGCCACTTGGTGGCACCAAAAAGTTGCGCAGAGAAGTCTTTTCTCTATAAATACTAACTACCACCCCTCCCTCCTCCGCTCTCTCCCCTGCTCCCCTTCCCCCCTTTCTTGGTAGAGGGGAAGATTGCTGCACACACCGCCCTCAGCTCGGCTGTTCTGGGCACTCTGAGCACAGGGGATGAGCTGCAGATCATCTTGGGATGGGGGAAAGCCCGGGACTCAGAAACCTGGCTCAAGCCCAATGATCCCAGCTGCTCAACTTTACTCCGGGGGTCTAGCTAGACAGCATCTCACTGCCTGCTGCGGGGCCGGGGCCAACAGGGGGTAAGCTTGCTATGTCTGTGTGCCCAGGTATCCCCAGACCTGAGAAGGATTTAGGATGCTGAGCCGCTCACAGTGTATTTTGGAGGAGGGGATGCAGGTGGAGGGAGGGCGATCGGAGCTGAGGAGGTTCACAACTGCTTCTTTTATGGGAGGCTATCATTAATTAAACCTGTTGGTGGAAAAGGCACGAGCAGGAGGGTAATGCTGGGGAGAGATGCATGGGCTGAGATAGGGATTATGCATGCCTTTGGATCCCTATGCCTGAGCTTTGAGACATCAGGAAAATGATTTAGAATGCAGACTGACTTAACCGAGCCATTGGAGGACTGAAAACTGAGAAAGCAAAGGTAGAGAAAGGACGGAAGGAGAAATGCTTATGGATAGACTGGGTTCTCCTCCAGCAGCCGCTTTGCTTGAGGCAGGGAGAGGGGGGAACAGCGGGAGGTGCTGAAATCACGTCTTGGGCTTCAATGCCTCTCTCTGAATGTCACTTTAAGCCCCCATGCGCTTTCTTTTCCATTGGATGGAGCTTCTCTTTCCTTCCAGACACAAAGCTATGCCAGGGCAGCAGAGCAGTTTGCAGAGGAGGTAATGCAGACTACAGGGACATGATGACAACAAACCAGGACAGTCCTACCAAGGCAAATGCTAGCCGGTGTTCTTAGTCTAACCCACACATTGGACCTCTCAGTGGGAAGTGACTGTTAGTCTAGAGGGTTCTCCACCTAGTTTTGCAATTTCTGGTTGTTCTAATTTCTCTCTAGAGCACAGGAAGTTGGAAAACAGACTTTAAGGAGGGGATCACAGATGTTTGTGTTTATTTAGTCCGAACGCTGGCATTGCTTCACCTGAACCAGTTTGAGTACCCAGGCAAGTCAGGAGTACTGGGAACCAATTTATATCTTCATAAGAAATTGGTATTGGTCAATGGAAAGGTGAATTCTCCTTTTCTTTCCATTTCTGTTTCTAACCTTGTATTTTATTGTTTGAATTGCTTAAGGAGTGGGCTAATAATCACCTGTTTTCCTAGTGCTAGCAGCAGGTTGTCTGGAACAGCCTCAAGAGCATGGCTAGCTCCAAGTTCATCTCCTTCCTCCATTGAGGATTTTCTCTGAGTTATTTGGCTCCTTATTGTGATTTTCAGAGGGCTTACTTAGAGGTGTGTCATCTTTCTTGTTGTGTATGGTTTGTGCTCTTGCCTTATAGAATGCAGGGAATTTTCTCCTTTAATTTCTCTGTTACTTCCCTGTAATTATATATTGAATTGTCAGTTGTGGATATTTTTGTCATTTGTGTATTCAACTTTCCATTTTTGAAGGATCACTGGTTTAGAACTGGAATCATTGGGTCTCAACCTCACTAGGTTAATCACATGCATGCCAGCAAGTCTGCAGCGTTTTCCTAGAAACCCTTTCAGCACCTTGGACAGGTCCGGACACACTCCATAGGCTGCTCTGAACACTTGCTGAGCAACCACTGCTTAGAAAATAGCTTTTCCTGGTTCTTTACATTTCATGAGTAAATGTGAAATTGATGTATTTGAACTGAATCCCCTAGAGCATTGTAGTATTGCATAGCAATGTTTGTTCTGTGTGTAATATGTTCAAAAAGAGAGGAAATACATTTTTTTAAAAAAAGGAGAAAAAACTTTCAATAATTATTTATTATAGACCCTTATGAGATTATTTGGAGAAGGATGGTATTTGAATAGACCATGTATTTGTTAAAATCTTCACTTATTATTAAAAGTAGACCTGGAGCTCTACCATCATTTCTTAGTACACATTATGGCTGTGTGAAAAGATACACAGGGTACCCTGGAAAATTCAGCCATAGATTTATGCTCACACCTAAAGATTATTGACAATTTTGGAATATTGGGTAATGAAACAGTGCTTTCATTTTTTCTGAAATGAAACATTTGTCATGTTTCCTGCTAGATCAGTTGACTTCCTACACATCTTTACATCTGTGAGTAAATGTCCTTCATGATTCTTATTTTATTTAGCATGCATTGGACATTTTTGTGGGTATGTTACTATTTTCTCTTTCTGAAGAGTGGTGGGAACTGGTATGCAGTTATAAACTGAATTAAAGCTGGGAGTGGTGATACATAAGTATAATCCCAGTATTGGGGAGTTGGAAGCGGTAGGGACAAGAGTTCAAAGTCATCCTTAGTTATGTAGCAAGTTACGTGAAGACTTGTAACAAAAAGCAAAGGAAAAATCAAAGGCTAATAAAGAGAAGACAACACTATACGTTGAAATGATGACATTAACTAAATTGTAAAAAATATAATTAATTGTATTATTTGAGTAAAATATGTAGGCACGTTTTATCCAAGTTTTGCTAAATTCATGGAATAAAGAGACATACTTCTTTATATATTTTTGCTATTGGATTAGCACATGGACTTAAAATTTTATCTTTACGTAATTTCTGTTTATATTACTTAAATACATTCAACTTAATCCAACTTTGTGAAAATATGAGGACTCTTGATACACATACACACAACATACACACACACACACATATATATATGTATGTATGAATGTATGTATGTTAGTATATGTGGCTTGCTAAGGTGAAGTGGATTTGCTTGGGATCTTGGGATCTTGACACTGCATTATATAGAAGCAAAAGTTTCCTTGATTTGAAGTTATGTGTTTGGAAATATTAATCCCAATCCTAGGGCATCTGTATTTCTGTTAGTAATTGAGATTAGAAGACATGAGATTGATTTATCCAAAGAAGCAGTTTTTGTTCCTATTTTTATATTCATACAACTGAGAAAGGAACATTTTAATTTTGAATTTTCAACTGTTTATAATCAAATAGTACTTCCCATGTCTCATTAAAATAAAAGTATTTTAAGAAAATGACATATCATAGGCTTGTTTTCATTGCTTCCAAATTAATGCAGAAGAGAAATGAATACATATTTTAATTTTAATGATATTATTTGAAATACACCCACAGACACAGACACACATACACACATATGTAAATGTGTTTGTCTATAGACCTTCCAATAAAAGTTTTGTTGTAGACTAATGCTTGCCATGTTAAATACTGTTTATTTAGCACATTAGGCATCATATCAAGTATTAAATGTGTTATATTAGTTCACCATCAAAAAGTTATGCAAAATACTGTTTTTGTTTGTTGTTTTGAAAACTGAAGTTTTTCTTTCATTGTTGGAATATGAAAATGGGTAGAAGAAATCAACCCCAACAATATATACATATTTCCGTATGTGTGTGTGGTGATATTATGAAATAAATCCTTTTGTCATAAAATCAGTCTGCAGGTCATCTATTTTTGGAGGACCTTTCATGATGGTCCCCAGTGAGTTGAGGCTTGCAGTGTATTTTGGTAAAGAAGAATCTGCAACAAACTGCTTGGATGTGGATCTCATCTTTTTTTGAGTACCTATGTGAATTTAGAAACAGAATTAAATCATATATAGATTTAATATAGGCTTCATACACACACACACACACATATATATAAATAAATTTAGGTATTTGTTTATACACACATATAGGTGTGGGTACAAACATGTATAAATATATATACATATATAGGTATAGACATATACCCACACAAACATATACACACATGTGCATATGTATTATATATTTATAAACAATACCAAAGTTTCCTTATTGGTAATTTTGGGGGAAGGTAAATGGATGAGAAACTAGTTGTTAAAATCCAAGTAATTTGCCTGACATGGGTGCAGAGTATGTATGTAAAATCATGACTGTCTATTGTCTTTGGGATTTTGGATATAAAATTCTGTTTGCGTTCTCATGTTACTAATTTTCTCAACAGTGGATTTCATTTTATTTTTCTTTGTGAAAAACCACATATGATGAAGAGATACTAGTTAACTTTTTTGAAATTTCACTGCTCAAACCATGACAAACCAGATGAATAAACCAAGGGACATTTGACTCCCAAGGTCTAGCATTTGACATAATGTTATCTTGTAACCGGGATATATAGATGAAGGTTTCTTTTTCCATTCTACTAATCTGAGTCAGCACCAAATTCTTCTTCCACAGGGAGTGTGCAAATATTTTTTTCAAACATTCAAGAATATTTAAAATTAGACATGCAAATTTTAGGAGATAATCAGAAATCAAAATGGTACATAATTGCAGTTTCAAATATCTTCTTTTTTTAGCCAAACTGTTCAAGAAAGTGAAAAAGAAGATGCAGAAGCAAAAAATATATTTTAAGTAGACATGATTTGCTGTCATTATAAAATGTCAGCTCTAGAAGATTTCTTTAATGGTTACTTGTAGCAGTAGCTTTGGGTGTAGGTCACGGATGTTAAACTTTTGAGGCTATGTTTTTTTTTTTAAATATAAAAAATATAATTGCAATGGCACTAGTGGGCAACATGACTATAAAATACCCATCATTTTATTTGATAAAAATCAAAGTAACTTTAAGACCAATATGTCTTAATGTAACTTAATCCTTTAGGGATTAGGAAATAATACATTATTACTGATTTAAAATTACTGATTAAAAAAAAATCAGTTAAATATGACTTCCAAATTGACATATGTAAAATACTATACAAAATAGCATTTACTATTCTGTTCAAGTTATACTGATTTCTACAACTAGGATGCAGCAGCCCCAGAAACTGCAAATGTATCCTAGGCTATTCTCACATTCTTTTATTATCATCTGTGGATTCTTAAAACCATGCATAGGGAATGTAAAAGAAGACCTTAGAGTATCTCAGATGAGATTGTGTTTCTACAATGGAAATACCAGCCTTGGCAACAAGATCATACAGAAGTACATATCAAAGTGAGGAAGGCACACTCGTGCTAACTTCCTTTGTATCATTGGTAGTTTCAGAGAACGATGAATCCTGATGTATTTCCCTTAGCTTCACTTTTTGTTACTATGATGTGGACATTACTTTGAGGACTTTCACGTGAATCTGTTTTTCAACTGGAAGTGATTTGCACCCACTAAGAGCATTCAGGTATGTCTAGGGGTATATCTGGCTTCACAAATAAAATATTGTGTTACCGACCCTTTGGCTCAATAGACAGAGAACAGTGATACTGTGAAATATCCTCCAATGGATAAGACATTATCCTGCTACAACAATATTCACAACTGACAGTAGCACTGTGGTTAAGACAGATATAAATGATTCAGGTAAGCAAAATTAACTAATCTGATATATTTAATGTAGTTTTTAATGGCTGGACGTAAGACAAACATTTAATGGACAGCTCAACCTCTAGAATGGTGTGTTGTCAGTCAATGTGTGAACTCTAAACAATCAAACCACGAGGTCCTTCACAGGGCATTGCTACTTGATTAGAATAAGCATGGGCATCTAGTCAGTTGGGTTTCTTTTCTGACTGTTATTTTTCATAGGTATGAAACCTAAAGAATGTTTTGCCTGTAAATTTCCATACCAAAATGTATTAATATAGATAGTAATCATAATACCTTCTAGAGTTTTTGCAAGGCTTACATGAAATAGAATGTTTCCATATAACAATAAATATCAGTAATTAGTAAATAAATAGAGATCAACTTATAAAAATACAAAGTATACTTCTAAGCATCTTATGAGTGGGTTTTGTTTTAGCAGGAACAATATTTCTTTACAGTCCTTGGAGCTATGCCATAAATATTTAGAAAGAGTTTGGGGACTATGAAATGGTTAAAGCTTAAAAATCGCTGCTTGATAATAAAATTGAGACCAGTTAGAAATGGTGGATTGTGTTATTAGTACTTTTTTATTACTTTGTTGCAAAAGGCTGTTTCAGGTCTTCATGGACTCCTAAACCACTTGTTTAAATGATTTACAGTGATTTAGTGAGTTCCCGTCCATGGCTAGCACTTTTTAGCTAATGCAGAAAATTGCAGATTTCATCTTTTTGTAGAGCCATTTATGGCTCTGGGAGGATTAAAATATGGCCCATTCTTTGTCTTCAGCTAAACAAAGAGGATGCTGTTCTCTCTTGTTTACAAGGTCACAGATGTATGCTTCAGATACGGATGACAGCAGAGCTTTCCCACATTGCATGGGTCTCAATATCATTATACTTCCGAGTGCTTCTTATCTATGTACACAGTTATTTATTTAAAAAAAATGTATCAAAAGCAAACAGAGCACATGCAGTATTGACACCCTGTTTGTGATGAGGCTATGGCTCGTGCAGAAGGAATCTTGTTAGCGTTGACGTCCTGAGCTATGTGATTTGCTTTTGTGAGGATTAAGTTATATAAGAGACATCTGTGCCAGGAAGATGGTTGGGCAGTGAGAAGATTGTTGAAAATAAAAGACAATGTGAGCTACGAGTCTGATTACATTGCCATTTGCCATTTTAACAAATTCTACCCACCATTTTCTCCTTTCTTAAATTCATTTAAGATATAAGACTGCATAGTTACTTAAGACAAATTACATATTTACATGTTAAATATGTCCACTGTTTTCTATGATGGACAATGAATTCATAAATGTAAAGGTGGATTAACGTACTTGATTGCTTCTGATATTGCCCTGTTGAACAAACACACCATATAAATTAAACTATCCCTATCCATTTTGAATGATAAATATCTGCAAATTTATTAAAATTTAGGCCTATACTGTTTTAACATAATTTTGGTCATTGTTTGAGGCAATACCTCCCCATTATCCATAGCAAGGACTTATTTTTTCTCATCAAATTACCACCCTTACAGACCAGAAGCTACAACACACACACACACACACACACACACACACACACACACACACACCCCATCATCATCATCATCATCATCATCTTGTTTTGAGAGGATGTATTTTAGTTTGTATAAAATGAGGATCATCAGTTACTGTTTTCTGATTTATTTGCTGATATTCTTTGATGATTTCAAACATACAATGAATTAGGTGCTGAGACTGGATCTCTAGAACTAACATCAAAAGCCTACCGTAGTGATTCCTACATGTTACTCTGTCACTCCAGCACTGGTGGTCAGGGACAAGGAGATCCAAGGGACTCACTATCCAGTCAGTCTCTCAGAAATCATGATTCGTTCCCAGGTTCAGGGAGGGACCCTTTTTCTTCCCCAATAAAAGTACATGAAGAAGAGAGATTGCGGAAGACAGTCTGTTCTCATCCTCTGGCTTCCACATAGGTATTTATGGGGGGTATCGCTCCCATACACATATATTCACACATACAGCTCCCAGCTCTACACACTCAAAGAAACAGATGTTCTAAATCTAAACCATGGCTCTGCTACTAACTTGCTCCTGAAGCATGGACAAAGAACAATGTATCTCTGAGCATCAGATCCACCATAACAAAACTGTATGCCAGGTAGTTACATGCCAATTATTCTACAACTGGGTAATGTTTAAAGTCAGAAAATTAAGCAAGGTGTATTTTTCTGTCAGTTTTGCCATTAGATAGGAGATTTTCATGTCATACAAGAGTTCTACCACTGAACAACATATCCTGCCCTGTCTGTGTATTTATATTTTTATAATCATTGTCACCATCATCAAAAGACCCATTATAGCAAGATATTTTAAATACACTGTATAACATAGAACAAAATATATCAGGGAAAGGACTTAATACCAATAGAATATTAACATATATATATATATATAAAATTAATGTTGTTTACTTAGAACATTATAAGGAATAAATTGTATAAAAATGATCAAAGTTGAATTTTTGTTGCACTCTGATCCCAGTCTGGTATTCATTATTTAATATCAATGGGTCTCAGTAGTGTGGAATCATATACGAGACACTCTCTAGTTACATGATACTGTCTTACTTAATTTGTTGAAAATGTGAGGGGATTATTCAAAGTTCTCTGCTCATTTCTCTAGACTGATTCTAATCTTTGAGGTCCTGTCATGGCCAAGACTACAGGGCAGAGGGGAGTGACTGTGATATACTTCTCAGTAAGGAGGAGAGGTTATCATGGAATTTTGGCAGGTAGTCAAATATAAGGTGATACAGAGTGAATAAATTTTATATTTTGCACGTTTAGTATTTATCAGACATTGAGTACCACATATTCAACCCTTTATAGGTTTTAAATTTGTTGTAGCTGCAAAGTTGTGTAAAAAGCCACCACATTAGATTAGGATTAAATACCATAAGAAAAGCGTAAAGAGTGGTTAGGGAGAAAAATAATATGAGAAAAAAGTTTTCCACATGTGCTCAGAGGCCATGGGAAGCAGGATATCTTAGATTTTGGAAAGGAAGTATTTTAAAATATTCCATTCAATCTCTCATAGAACATATGGGTATGGGTAATTATCTTAGGCCATTGTTAATAAGAGTGTAAGTCTCAGCAACACCAGCTGGCCAAAGGGCCACAGCCAATAGGGAATAGTTCCAAGATTCACACTTGATTCTCCTGGATTCTAAGTCTATACTTTCAACTCTGTGACAGATGTCATTGTAACAAATCAAACTAAAGGTCACAACCCATATGAACAAAGCCATTGGTACAAAGTAGACAAGAACAGATTTAACTTGATTAGTAAACCCCTAAGGAGGAACAGGTGGATGAGGTTGGGTGCGTGGGAATTTAAATCACCAAAGAGACTGCAGCAGAAATTGAGGAGGGCTTTGTAACCTTCAAACTTGAAATATTCTAACCTTACCAATAAACTTGGAAACTTAGAAATTAATTTATGCCCATTCATGACATTTAATGAAAACCTAATCATGCATTTTTATTTCTTTCCAATATGATATGACTGTACTGTGCTATATAACTCTCCACACCAAAAACACAAACTTGAGGTGAGAAGGTTTCTGATCCTAATACTGTCCAGCCTCCTTTCTAGTTTGTCTTCGTCTCTATATATTTGGACCTTTGGAATCCCGTGCAATGCAGCTTGTGTAATTACCTTTTTGCTTTTTTGCTTCCTAGGTGATTTCATCCAGATTCTTGGTTTACAAAAAAGGACATCCATACGCTGATGCCCCCCACATTTTATATCAACAATTGAGACCTCTCTGGAGAAACTTAGCCTTGTATATTCTGCTTCTTTATCTGCATATGTTCATGAATTTGAGTAAGTATATGAAACACAGCCTCTTTTGTATCCACCAAATGTGCTGGCTGTGCTCGTTCAACTCAATGAGGAAACTAGGCTGCAGGTGCCTAGGCTGAAATCCTCAGCTCCCTCATTCTCCCTGAAGCCTCCTTGCCTTATCATCTTAAGTCATCTGACAGCAAACTCTTTCATTTTATATTCCAGATCCCACAGAACCTCTCCTGTGGCCTTATCTACCATCCAGCCACTACCGTCTGATTGAGTTCCATAGATTCTTCCTTGCTTCCCCACCATCTGCCTTTGTGGTCTTTCTCTTGATCAAATGTAAGGCAGAGTGTAACCCTTCTTTGTTGAGAACCATCCCAGAAAAACATTGTCATACAATGTTAAAACCACGGCATTTTGAAGTCTAAATAGGCTTACCATGATCACAGAATCTCACAGACTGGCCTCTGCTTCTCTCTCAGTTCCCAGCAAGTACACTGGTTCTTTAGTATTCTCCAAGACACTAAACAAAATTCTGTCTCTGAAACTTGATATTTGCTTTAACCCTTGTCTGGGATGTATTTATCCTAGATGTTTTCCTGATGAATCCTTTGCTTAAGCACATTAGTTGAATATTACCTTATAAATTTATATTATTGTCAGCATTACTTAACACTTGTTACTTCATATCTCGTTCTGTTGTCCTGTGATTTTATGCTTCTTTCTGTTTCAGGACTCTGTTGCCTAAAGACTTTCATCAGTTTAACTTGTTTATCATCTAACAACTCCTTCTACTGTTAGCTTGGTATAGGCTCCATGAGATAATGAACTTACTCTATCCAAAATGGAACACTCAAGGTATAGCAGAATGTTTGGTCCAAAGTAAACCACTCAGTAACTAGTTATTGACCAGATAAGTGATATAGATATATGTGATGTGTTCTCTACTTGTCTATTGGCAATTTACCCACTATTATTTTCTAGTATTTTGGTAGCATAAAGGATAATATTTTTGTGAAGTCTTATAATAATCTGAAATGTAATACATTTCTTCTAAGTTTCTAAACCACAATATTTTTGTGTTGGGGGAGGGGTCCTAACCGTGTATGCAGGAACGGACTCAGAATGGAATCCAGAGAAGGCCATCAGGTGTCCTATCCTCATTCCCTTGAGAAAAGATCTCTCACTGGATCTGGAGCTCACTGGTATCCCAGAAATCTTTCGGTATCTGTCCTCCTGAAATTTCAGACATGTGAGAGTCCGTGCCTAGATTTTTATGAGCACTAGGGATTGAATGTAAGTTCTTATGCTTGCAAAAAAAGGAGACTTTTACATACAAAGCCACCCTGTAGATTCAGTAACTTATCCTAACCATAATTTCTATGCATCTGGCATCATAAAATGGATATGACACTTCTGTTGCTGTGCTGGAAACCATGACGAAGACCTACTTAGAGAGAAAGCATCTATTTGGCTCTCACTTCCAGATCACTGTCATTGAATGTAATCAAGGCAAGAACTCAAGGAAGTAACAAGGGATGAATTCAGCTTGCTAGCATGACTATTTTCCTGGTTTATACTTAGCCAGTTTTCTCAAACTGACCTGAACCATCTGCCTAAGGATGGTATCACTCACACCAATCATTAAGCAGACAATTTCTTGAAAATGTGGAAAATGGGCACCCTAATCTAGGTAACCCCTCAGTTAAGATTCCCTCAGACGACTTTATACTATATAATGTTGATAGTTAAATCTAATTCAGACAATACACACACCACATGTGTGTATGCATTTCCTTATAGTAGTCAAAATACTTTAAACACATCTATTGCTTCTCTTTACTGAATCATCATCCCCCCCCCACCCACTGGAGGGCTTTCACTCTTTAAATTACAAAGCAACGCTAAGAGTTTTTGTAACCTTAGAACATTTAAGGTGTATCTGTATGATCCCTCTCATTTTCATTGCCTTTGTTAGTGTAGCTTTTATAAGAATGGGTAATAAGGCAACAGAAGATATAAGAAAGTATATTTTAGAGTAATCAGAAATAAACAATTGTTCTTTACCATTTTAGAAGTTATCAGTTAACTTATCAAACTCATATATAATATATATATATATAAATATTTGTGAAATAGAGATAATGAAATAGTTTTTGCAAAAAATCTTAGATTTTTAAATAGTTTGTTAATATAATCAGCAATGTAAACACATACATAAGATATAACTATTGAATCAAATATTATCAAAATTTATATAATAAATATATTTTCAACAAAGGCAGATATTTTTCCTTGTGTAATGTAGAAGACCTAGATATTTCTCTGGATATATAGTGCTGAAACTTGGATATGCCGCGAGATATATAGTGTTGGGAGCATCCTGTATTCCTTGATATCACTTGCTCTTTGCCTCTCACTCTGTAAGTTGTTTCCTTTCATCGCTTTCCCCCCTGAAATCTGGTTTTAGGGGGAGCTCTTCTTAGCTCCGCTTTTGATAGGTTTATATTTGCTCTTCAGATGGTTTCATGCCTTCCAGATCCTATATCCTGGCTGCTGTGCATTTACGTCTCAAACAAAAACTATCTTCTAAGTCTCACATCCCTTTCCTACTTGACATCTGTTCCTGGACTCATCAAAAAATGTTTCAAATTTAAAATATTCAGAAGAAAATAGTTATTTTTCTTCTGCTACTCTGGCTCACTTATCTGTCTACCTCATCTATATTAACTGTATCAAAAAAAAGGTAATTTCATAGGCAGGATTTCCGGAGCAGATTAACCTTCTTCCATCTCTACTCATATCTAATTCATCAGCACACCCAGAGGACTCCTCTTGGAAGTTATATCTAACTGTGTCGACTTCTTTCTATTTTTACTGTTATCAGTCATGACAGAGCCTCTGTTATTCCACCTAGGTTACTATGAGTCTTCTAATCGGACTTCTTGGGTCTGTTATCCAGAACATCCTGCTAGCCAAAGGCTCCTAAACTTGAATATGCTTGTCATTGCTTACAGCTTCAGAATGGCATTTAGTGGCAATTCACATTAAACACTAGGAGATCCAACTAGTTTGCCTCTTCTTTAGCCTGACCAGCTAATGCCATGATTCCATCTCTCTTGGTCTTTAGGTCCTACCTGCCTTGCTACATGAACATCTTCTTTTCCTTTTTCTTGTTAACTTTCTTTGTATTCATTAAGTGTCCACGGATGCCATTGCTTGGGGGTATTGACTAGTAAAATAAGTCTGTGAGTATCAGGAGAATATATACCATTAAATATTGTAAACATTTAATTGTAAGAGAGGTACAACAATAATACATACAACTCATTGATTGGGTGTAATAAGTGCTTCAAGAGAGGCAATGATAAGTATTAATGTGCATCACTGCACAGCGTTTTCACATATCTCCTACCTAGTAGTTAAATATTGTTTGAAAATGTCATAAAATTAATTTGACATATAAAATGGTGGCAGCAGTACTTAAATATGTATACCATATCTTGTTATATATGGCTTTGCTAAAACAACTCTCTAACATTGGATTGAATGCTCATTTCATGTTGTTGGTATGTCATTTCTAGCTTTATATTCGTTCTTCAAACATAATTCTTTGAGAATTTTTCATCACGCACCCCAATCTTGTTAATTTCTCAGTCTCTCTATATCTGCTCCTCACCCCTGCAGCCTGCTCCCCAAAATTAATTAGAAACAAAACAAACAAACAAGCAAAAAATCCACCTCATTCCTCTGTTATTCCATTATTTCTTCATTCATTCTAGCAGCTTTGGAAAGCTGTGTTGTGTCATGCAGTATAACCCTATGTCCAATCAGCCTGACCCACACAATATTCATTGTAATGAGTCATTAACTGATCTGGTGCACACCATCACCACTGGACCATCACCAAAACTCCCCTGGGATATCCTGATGCTGCCCCAAGTCAGGAGATGCTTTGGGTAACCTTCTGCAGGGCCAGTCTGTTCACTCACTCTGGCAGGTCGTAGACAGGGTAGATGTTAGGATGGGCCAATCAAGGCTGAATTGTTCCATCAAGACCATGGGGACCAGCCTCTCAGGTGTGGGTAGAACCAGCTCTCCTAGGCCCATATCATCAGGACCAACTCTCCCACATCTATGGTGAAGAAGGGCGGGGCTATCTCTTCTGAGTGCAGTGGCCAGCTTGTCTATGGGGGCAGGGCCAGCTCTTTTGTAGCAATGTCCATCAAAGGGCAAGGTCAGCAATCACAGGGCCAGTAAGGGACAGGATGACTGAGCATGGCCCTTGGATTTCAGCATGCATGGTTTCTATTACCCCCTATGGTATGATATGCCATAAACACCATCACAGATCCCAGCTACAGAATGAACATGGGCTCAGACATGTCCTTGGCAGCAGCTTGAGATATGATGTCACCATGGCTCTTGTGGGAGTACAGACTACTCAGATCATCATGGTCCTGGTGACAGCAAGGGCCTTGGACACCAACATGGTCTCAGGTTCTGTCCATATCCCAGACATCTGTTCAGCACCCCATGGCCACAGGAGCCATGGACATCAACACAGACCCTGGCTCAGATGACATCATGACCCCATGTAAACCACAGGCTACTTAAATCAGAATTGTTCATGGTGGTATGGCCCTCAGTAACCAACATAGGCATAGGTTGCCATAGGAGTACCATGCAGAATGTCAGAGAATTATCTGTCTTCACCGTCTAAGCACAGAATTTCATTTGAACCTCAGTAACAAAAGAGATTCTGTTGGGAATACATATAGCCCTGGTCAATTTAAAATATTTGAAAATATTACATATTTTTGGTGATGACCTTAAGGCCAGTCTAGCACATATTATCAAAATTTATCAAATTGGATACTTCTTGTTCTGTGATGTTAAGAATGTTACTAATAATTCTTAATATCAGAATTTGTAAATTATTCCCCCTAAACTTGAGTGCCTGTTATTCATGCTTGATTATAGCACTTTGCTTTGTAATGTTCAAACCTTCTCCTCACCCATCCTTGATATATATTACATATTAAATGTACAAAATGCTTGTATATCACAGAGTCCTTATTCAATATACTTTACACTGCATCAAGGCAGAAAATATACATGATTTTAATGTTTTGTTTTGTTGGCTGTGGGGATGGTAGAAATGGAATTCAGGGTCTTCTGTAGACTACTCAAGCACTCTACCACTGAGTCACATCTAAACCCTCTAATGAACACTGCTTTAACAAATGAATAGTTAGCAAAAGTTCAGTAGTGAGATTTGGAAAGACTTCAGGTCTGATTCCTGTTAAAATAAAAATCAAAA
The DNA here is from genome assembly GCF_014885135.2 of Alexandromys fortis. Classification (NCBI taxonomy): domain Eukaryota; kingdom Metazoa; phylum Chordata; class Mammalia; order Rodentia; family Cricetidae; genus Alexandromys; species Alexandromys fortis. Next base: position 211,620 of record NW_026068149.1, read on the forward strand.
CTGGATACAGTCGTACTACCCAGAGATCACTCACCAATCTTCAAAAGTATTTAAGGACCAGTGTTTTCAGGATATTTAGTCCATAGAGTAGCTTGAATAATTAGATGCTGTTTTTCACAGGTGTTTTTGCTGTATATATCATTTGGTTTTCTGTATTCCAGACGAACAAAAGGAAAGTATTAATGTAAAGATGTCAAAACCAAGAAACTGACGCAGAGACAAAACAGAACACACACACACACACACACACACACACACACACATACACACACACACCAAATTCCCACATTTTTCAGTTCTAGTTTTTCAATCTATAATATCAAATCCCTCTGTTTTTCCATTAATACGGATGTTCAGAGTGTATCTGGAATAGTATTTATTATATTAAAACTCATGTTTCTCACTATTTTTTCAGGTAATGAAGATCATGATCACATGGATGCATTCAACTAGAAGCTATCTGGGGACCTTGTTACTTTTTAGGGTCTATATCTAAATTGCTGCTGGATTCCATCAATGTGCCGCTCAACGCAGGGTGTCATTTGATTACTCCTATTGGAAATCTGAATTTCTTCCATCATGATGTCTTTATTAGCTTGAATTCCTCCCCTAAAATGGTCCTTCTGTTGATCCTGTCAGTCCTACTTTTGAAAGAAGATGTCAGAGGGAGTGCACAGTCCAGCGAGAGGAGGGTGGTGGCTCACATGCCAGGTGACATCATTATTGGAGCTCTCTTCTCAGTCCACCACCAACCAACCGTGGACAAGGTTCATGAGAGGAAATGCGGCGCAGTCCGTGAGCAGTATGGCATCCAGAGAGTGGAGGCCATGCTGCATACCCTGGAAAGGATCAATTCCGACCCCAATCTCTTGCCCAACATCACGCTTGGCTGTGAGATAAGAGACTCCTGCTGGCATTCAGCTGTGGCCCTGGAGCAAAGCATTGAGTTTATAAGGGATTCGCTCATCTCTTCAGAAGAGGAAGAGGGTTTGGTACGCTGTGTGGATGGCTCTTCTTCTTTCCGCTCCAAGAAACCCATAGTGGGAGTCATTGGGCCTGGCTCCAGTTCTGTGGCCATTCAAGTCCAGAATTTGCTCCAGCTTTTCAACATACCTCAGATTGCATACTCTGCAACCAGCATGGATCTGAGTGACAAGACTCTATTCAAGTATTTCATGAGGGTCGTTCCTTCAGATGCCCAGCAGGCACGAGCCATGGTGGACATAGTGAAGAGATATAACTGGACCTATGTCTCAGCTGTGCACACTGAAGGTACGTGATTTCCTCTATACATATTAAATATGCCACAATACTTTGAAATATCTCTCAGTTAAATTATGAGTTATTGCATGCCTAAAATATTTACCAGTGTAGGTATTTTGAGATGCCTCAACATCACCAGTATGATAAAAAGGACCATGTATTTACACTAACATAATCATTTATATGTCTATCACTTGTTAAAAAGCAAGATATGTTTTTCAATAGAAATTCTGCTATGATGATGATTTTCCAAAGGTTGTTTTTCATTTTTCTGGATCTTCATTTAGTATCTCACATATTTAACATTCTATCATTTCTTTCTCTTGTTTTTATAGTCGAAGGGCAGTAGACCGAAAGATATCTAGTAAGGAATGTAGCTTAGCATGCTGTTATGAAGAATTGTCAAACAGTGTAAACTTTAAATTATTTGTTATATAGAATGCTTAGCTAAATGCATAATAATAAGAAGAATGAATTAGTTTTATGCTTGTGTAGAATATATTTGGGAACTATAATTTTCAATACAATAATAATGTTTTTTAAATTAATTGGTTTGTTGTCTTAAAAATATAGTAATAAGGGAACATCTGAAGCACAATTTATAAGTTTATAAGTTAACATAAATTATATTTGTTGCTAACAGTGTCTTGAACTGAATGTGCATATGCAACTTTTCAATCTGTTTGTTTAAGACTGTTGATATTTTGTTGACCTATAGGACTTGTGTGATCTAAATATTATTGTAATAGTTTTCCTAGGGCAACAAAGTGCACATAATAAACATAAATGCATACTGGAGGAAGCAGCAAATTCTTCTTAAAAATCATCAAACACTTAGAATACAGAAGACTTAAACATCTTTGACAATGTATCAGTGGAACACAAACAATATTACAAGATGTGGTGGTAATTTATTGGGAAAATAGTGAATTTATTTTGGGGAGTTTATATCAGAGTTTTGGACAATTTAGCTAATTTGGATATAACAAACTTCTTGCTATCAAGTAGTGTAATAGCATACCCTTCACTGTATAGGCCCTTATTCATAATATTTAGCACAGTACAAATGTAAAATAGGCTTCCAGATTAACTGACATTTCTCTAACTTTGAAAGTTTTCAGTTGTAAATTGATAGTTTACTTGGAAACATTGATGTGTGGCAATTCTGTGTAATACAATGTATAAGCTAGGATTTCTTTGGTTTTTCCTTTTCATAGAAAAAAAATATGTTCCTTTTACTGTGGAGCTTCTGATAAACATCAAACTCAGTGTCTTGCCCATTGCAAATGTTCACTGAACAATGTTCTATCAAGGCACATAATAACCTTTCCTTTTGCATCCATCTAATGCTGAGATTTTTTCGTGTAAAAAAATCTGTTTTACTTGATTCTCACAACAATCCAGTGACACAGTGTGTTCATATATTTTATGCCAATTTTAAGATTCAAAATTTTCAATGAGCTTGAATAATTACTAAATATATACCTAATAGTAAATTTAGAGCCAGAACTATAGCACTTAACTAACTTAGAGTTCTATATATCTTCATAATTTAAGAGAATCCAATGGTCTAATGCTTTGGGTATATGTTTATAGATCACATGCTTGTTAAAGGCAAATATATGCAAGTCCTCTTGATAGTTTTGTGTATCAAAATTTTCTATGAATTTTCAGTTCAGCAAAGAGGGTGAGGCACACACAGATACTCATGTAGCCATAACTCAAAGTGGCAGAAAGTTACAAGGAATGCCTCTAAAGTACATTGATAAATGATTACATTAACTTTTCTGTTATGTTGGAAGTCTAGTGAGAATCTGATGTTCTACTTTTAACAGAGAGAATACTAATACTTGCTTAAAATGAAACGCAAACACAGAAAGCAATGGCGTTCAGTCAAAGACACGATAAAGTAGAAGATGGAGCTAACCTCAGTCTTCAGAAGTGTAAGGTTTGCACACCATGGAGGAGAGGCTAAGTTAAGATCTGCTTCCAGAGAAACTAATCTTTACATTTGTATTTTACAAATACTGATCCTTGTTTTAGTCTAAATTGGCACCAGTGCTCAATAAGTAATTTAGTAAAGTACATGATGATGTCTTCACACAGCCCACTATTATACACCTATTAAAATGAATGCCAAGCTTTCTTTGTTAATGAGTAAGAGTAACCAGGGCTAGAACAACTTTAAGTGAAAAGCAAGGTATGGCTCTTCGTATTTGGGATTCTGCATCAATCATTTGTCTACATTTTCCTCGAACAGCTAACTGTAAAGAGCAAAACTGAAAAAATTTTATTCTGTGAGAAAATTTAAGTCAATAAGGAATATGACAGAATGAAAAGATTTATTTTTCATGCATGAATTAGCATAGATTCATTCAACGTTCTATGATACACAAATTGCCTATTGTAGCATATTAATTAGAATAAAGTATTTTGTTTGAGGGAAAATAATAGAAATTGTGTTAATAAATACATCCAAAATATAGTATAATATAAACAGGACTTTGGAAATCCAGGTTTGAATGTTCACATATTAAAAATTAACGTTGTAGATTTTTCTGATTATTTCAGAAAGAACTTTGCTTACAAACAAGAATTTGGACATGGGCAAATGAGTCAGGATATCTTTTTGTTTCTCCATGTAGTAGTGGAGTGGTATAGATGTTCACAAAGCAAAACTGGAATCCAGTCAGAAAATCTTTGAGTCAAACAAGGTTCAGGTGTATTGGATTGTGTGGGAATTCTCCAATATGATGTCTCTTGTTCTGTCACTTGGCCCTTCAGAAAGTTTCTTTGAGATTTTTCATAAATGAAAATGCCAATTCATGCTCTCTTCTGTCTGTCTACTTACCTGTCTCCCTATCTATTTATCTATCATCCATCTATTCATGGTTCTCAACCTTCCTAATGTTGTGACCCTTTAATTCAATTCCTTATAGTGTGGTGACCTCAAAACATAAAAAAATTTCATTGTTACTTCATAACCATAATTTTTCTAGTTATGAATCATAATGTAAACAATAATGTTCTCTAATTGTCTTAGGTGAGCCCCATGACCCTCAGGTTGAGGACTCAGGATCTATAACCTCTGTATGCACCTCTATCTATATTTCTCACTAGATTGAGATAATTTCTTGCAGTTTCAGATCAATTGGTCTCTAGACCTCTCCATTTATTTTAATATTCTAATAAGCTGTCGTTTTTTGCTCAGTTGACTGTTCTCTTCTTGAAAAGTACAAAAAATTCCCGATGCTTTTATGTGTTCTATCAATTACAAAAAGATAAACTATTTTTCTAAAGTGCTTTGTCTTCAAATTACCCATTTACCCCATGCTTAAACATGGCAGCACTGTATCCACTAATCCTTTGGAAACTATCCCAAGATGCTCCTTCTAGAAAATCCATGCTATCTGTCCTTTCAGAGGAAGCATAGGAGACCTGGGACCCAACTTTAATATTAAGTGATTGCACTTACATTTCCTGTCATTTATACTCTCTGTATACCATAAGGATGAACAGTGATGTATGATACATAAAAACTACACCTAGAACTTCTCATCTTTGAGATTTATAATATAAAGCAAGGGAACAGAGCATTAAAGCAGTGTTCTTGAAGGACAAGGCAAACTAGTCCTTTGGCACTAGAGAGGAGAAGATGCAGTGAGTCAGAAGAGAAATGTAATTTTTTCTTACATGAGTCAGTCAGTCCAGACAGTACCCTATTTGCTCTGAGAAAATTCGAGAGGTATTTCACCTCAGTAATTTTCCACAGTTTGGCATATGTGTGCATGTGGCCCAGGGTAAATGGTGTTCATCTTATTAGGGCTCTGACGGATTCTTTTCACTGGTAACCACAATTAATGAGTCCCCCGAATTCTAACCATTAAGATTGTGAGCAGGATTTGCTCCCATGCAACAGGGGCCTCATAATTGATTTGTTTATGGAAGCATCAAGTGGAGACTACTCTCTTCAACTTCCACCCAAAGCCTGGAATTGAACTTGGGGCATCATTCATGCTAGGCAAACTGTTCATCACTGAGATGCATCCCAAGTATCGTGGACTTTTTGTTTTAAAATAAGATTTCACTACACTGCTATACTGGAGCTTAGACTTTCAGTCCTCTTGCCTCAGCCTTCACAGTGGCTGATATCACATAGGTTTAAAGGACTAGGCCGTGTTCAGAGTTTCTTCTTAGTTTTCCTTGAAAACCACTGCCGCTATACGAAGCATTTGTGGCCTCAGGCTTTTCAGAGAAAGCCACTAGAAACTTTTGACGCCGGACATCTGAGATGAGTAAAAGTGCCTCCTCACCCACAGCCATTTGTAATCACGTGAACGAGCTCAGCTGAAGTCTTCAACATTATCCAATAGACCACAATTCCAGTTGAGAGAAATGACAAAAGTCTTTAAGATAGAATTTAGCAAAGCACACACACACACACACACATATATAACTAGTTTTAGATTCTAACCTCATTGGTCACAATGAGATCACAGCAGTCATATTCAAACTTCAGTGTCCAAAAAAAAAATAAGATTATCACCTGCTCTGCCATCTCACCTAAAGAAAATACATGTAATAAACGAATTAATATTACTGAAATGAAAATATGACGCCATAGAATAAATGTTTCAGGTGAAAATACTTAGTTTCTATTCTTGTGAGTTTGATAAATAGTAATAACTATGAAATGTAACCTGTATTGCATGTAAAAAATGCCAATAGACTTGTAGAGTCCGTTATTGCATTCTTTATGACGATGTTGCTAAATTTCAGTAAGGAAGTCAATTTTTGAGTTGGATTTTCTGTGGAAAAACACATATATCATACTCTATATGTTGTTCACAATGTTTTTCCACTTTACCAATTTTCCTGACCTTAACTGGGGTTCTCAAGGGTCCTCTCAGTACCTATTAAAGTGCCAAGTAGGAAACAGGCATTCAATGGCTTGCTGAATAAATGGTCTCCCTAACAGTACGAGACTCATTATGTATGAATATATGGTGTGTGGATAAATAGGTGGCATTTGTAATTTTCACAGTTTTGCTTTTTTATAAAAACAAGGTGCCAAAATACTTCCCCTGATTAATTATGAAATGCTGTTTATGCCTCACTCCTTTTTGTTTTCACAGATTCTTATTTCTGTCTAATGATATAAAGATGCTAATTTGTTCTAAAAAATGTCAGTGATGCTCTGGGGGAAAAAGTATCCATAAGTTTTCCTAGTAGCACAGAATCATTAAAATATTGTTGTCATGTTAGCTTACACACTGCCGTGCAACACGTGCACTTAGGATATGGCTTTCCGATAATTGTGTAAACAAAGAACAATACTCGAGATTTGGTTCAAAGATCTTCAATGTCTAATTCATAGCATGTTTAGTTCAAAATTTAAAAGTGTTTAGTTCCAGTTTAATTGTACAAGTTAGTGGATTTCAATGTGACATTCATATATTCCTGAAGTACATAAAGAGAAGCTCCAATTAATCCTTTTATTCTCTCTCTGTATACCCTTCCCAGCATCTCATAATTGCTACTCATTTTGAGGTGAGTTGTTTACAACCAATATGTATGTGTACGAGGGAAAGAATAGCATTGTCTTTACTTGTCTTGCTTGTTTCTCTTGACATCATGACCTCTAGATTCATTCATTTTGCTACAATGATGAGATTCTATCTTTCTTTATGACTTGGGCGTGTTCTTTAGCCATGAGTCCACTAATGGGAACCAAGGTATATTCCATATCTTAGCTATAATGAATATCATGCTGCTATTAAAACATAGCATGGGAATGGAGGTATAAGGGTGAACATACTTTTCCTGTCTAATCTTTCCATTGATTGTCATCACATTGTGACAAGAATTTAATCTCGAAAAAAAACTAGAAATGTCATCATGGAGGCTGCTGAGTGCATTTTGAAGCATTTCCTTTTATTACCTAGGGAATGACATGGTGTTGAAACTTCAGACAAACTTGATGATGATATTAATGGCTGAAAATTGCAAACTGCTGTTATTTTAATAGAATATTAGAATAGAAAAAGTGTTATGTGAACAATTATTTTATCATTCTCATTAGTCAATAGATGCTGATGGAATTATTATTGTTTATCTTGGGGTGGGGGCAGAATTCATTCCTGTTGCCTACAACATGAAAGTGAGGACACTTTCGCAGTGCTAAACATTCACATACTTCTTGAGTCTGATGATCACCTGCATGTTTGTTGGATCATTAGCATGGACACTGCTGATGTTTGAAAATTGCATGCATGTATTTTCCCGAGAGAAGTCTTATTCTAGATTTCATGGAAGCGACATTATTTAGAATTTAGATATTCCCAAACTTACTATTTCTTATTACTAAAAGCAGTCTAGTGACCCATATTCTCAATAACAGTACCTTATTAAATCCCAGGTTATTAATATTTCAGCATGGGTTACTTTTGAATTAGGAATCTGAGGATGGAGTGAACATGGTATGAAGTGTTCTGCTCCAGTTTCTTACTGGGAGCACACAAAACAGAATGCAAAAATTAGTTCCTCACAGTGAACAATATGCCAAGCAAGTAAAGAAGGAACCTAAGAAAAACAAAGGTCGAGATCCCCAGATCTCGTCTTCCTCCTCTTCATCAAATTATTTTTTCTCTTCTTCCCTTCTTACTCTTTTCCTCTATCTACCTTTTTTCTTTACTCTTTGTCTTCTTTTCATGTTTCGTCCTTTTCCTTACTTATTATCATTTTTTTCTCTCAAGTGTTTTTGTAACTGAACTTTTTAAAATTTTATTTAAGCTAATCAGTATGTCTGATTGGCATTGATGCTTTCTCACTATCTCAAAGGAAAGATGAAGGGAACTATTAATATTTTAGAGTTCAAAATAGAGAGACAAATTTAGTCTGTGGTAAAAGAAAGACAACCTGTATGACAACTGGAACTCATGCAAACTCAAATGAATTTCATTTCAAATGCTGCTTTCATTAGTTATAAGAAGAGGACTTGGAAAGCTATTCTTATGGGTACCTTCTAAAATTCACTTTTGGTGACTTGTTCTGATCCAAAATCTGTTGGCATTGGATGAGCTGAGTCAACTACTTAACATTACTTAAATGCAGCAAAGCATGACCTATTTGAAGAAGTGATCAGAATGATTAGAAGGCTTGAAACTATGTCTGCAGAGCAGCAGTTAAGTGGAGGGAAGAGAAGATCTACTAGAACTACCTTTAGGCATGTGGTATACTGAAGTATTTGGCACATTCATGTACTTACCTGGTGCAAAACAAGGAGCTAATTGCCAAAACAGTGAGGTCACAATTATAGGTGGGTGTTTTCTCATCAACAGAACCATTCTATGGTGTTGAGCTGTTCACTTTTCTTAGGAAATATGTACAGTCCTTCCTTCCCAGTTTCTTACACATAAGACATGGGTCAGTTTCCTGGAGAGATGGAGAGAAAAGAGCTTAATAGATCTGGGTGACCCCTGTACCTCTAGTATTTAGGAACCTGATGCAAATGGAGTGTCACAAACTTAAGTTTAGCCTGGCTATAGAGTGTGATGCTATTCCTGAAAACAAATAAAAAATACTAGCTTTAGCTGACTGTGGTTGTAATTACTAGTATAGGAGTTCATAGATATTTGTTTCATAAAATAATTTTATTATAATTAAATCACAAAGAAAAACATTAAACAGCTAGTTTAAGCAGTCACTCCTTTGCTTCAGAAGGGTCATGCTAACTATTTAGAAGTTCATTGAAATGTATAGAGTTTGGGACTTGGCAAATGTTTGATTAGTATATTAGTGTTTACATTTATAAATACATATGTATACATGCATGCACAATATAGTGTGTAAGACTGAAATATATTCATATTACTTGTGTGTGTATGTATGTGTAAGAGAGAGAAGAGAGAGATAAAGAGAGAAGGCAGATGCATTCCTGCCTTGATCTGCATATGGAAGTCAGAGGGCAGTGTGGGTTGGCAGTGTTTGTATTCTATCTTTTTTGAGGTCATCAGTCTCCTGTTAGAGGATCTGGACCATGAACTTTCAAGGATTCTGTCTCTGTTTTCCCTTTCTCCATAAAAGCATGGCAATTACAGGCATGTGCTTCTGTCCCGATTTTAATGTTTCTTCTGAGATGGGGACTCAGGTCCTTGTCTTGTCAACTTGCTGACTTAGGTATCTCTCCAACCCCAGTAGTTATCCTCAATGTTAGCATTATCAGAAATTTCTACCATAGCTATAGTGTAAAGTCGACAGATATTTTTGCATTAGTTTTCTCAATGGCATAAAAAGAAATTAATTGTATTCTTGGCAAGTTCTTTAAAAATATTTTCAGTCATAATTTGCTATATATCTGTCTTTAAATGTTGTATTTTTACTATTTGGTGTCTTTGGGTTTGAATCTGGATCAGATGATTTTTAGGAAGTGTGTTCTCTAATATTAATATATTACAGAATTCTATCCTTTAGAGAAACCACATCAGAGAAACTGAAAAATATGAAATTATCACTAATCCAAATTTGATGTTATGAATTTGAAAAACAATCTACAAATTAAGATGTTAATACATTTTTCCTAATTATTTGAGAGAGAAAAATGGTTATCAAGAAATTGACAAAATAAGTAATCTGGATTTATTAATTTCATTCAGACCTAATTTGGTTGTTTTCTGTTATAAAATTACAGCAGTCCTTTTCTTTATATGAGTATCACTCACACTAAGTTTCGCTCAGAAGAAATAACTCATCTGTAATGACCAGTTTATTATTGCAATTTATGTTTCAAGTCTAGGCTTTATTTTAAATACATTCTACTACTGTACATAGAAATATAAGTCATTTATTATCTAAACAATATTCTGTCTGTGTGTATGCCTGCAGGCCAGAAGAGGGCACCAGACCTCATTACAGATGGTTGTGAGCCACCATGTGGTTGCTGGGAATTGAACTCAGGACCTTTGGAAGAGCAGGCAATGCTCTTAACCTCTGAGCCATCTCTCCAGCAGAAATATAAGTCATATGTCTTTGTATTTTTATAAACTTGATAATAATAACCATTATTATACCCCAAAAAATTCAAAGCAAGAGACTACTTGGGAATATAATGGTACTTCTCACTAGGTTTTTAAAATTATTAAAATAATTGAAAAATATGAAATATTTTTTAAAGTGCTTGTTATTTTTATGAAGTGCAATATATCTCTTTTAGGGTATACAGTATATTAAAGTATACCAAATAGCACTCAAGAATCATGTGACACTAATTTATTCATTTATCTGCAAATATTGAATATAAATTATGTATTCAACTATCTTTTATAAACACTGGAATAACGAAAGATGGAAGATCTTACCAAAATTCTCTTTCTCAGAGGTGTGTCATGCTGTGATCTCATGTTAGTATCAGATATATTTGGTTAAAAAGAATAGAGCTACATAGAAAGAGGTCCTCGTAAAGAGATACTTGTTTGACAAAGATGAATATATTAAGTTAAGGAAAAGTCTTTATTGTGCATAGTCTGAACTATTATGGCTAGCTTAAATGTGTGTTTGGTTTCTATCAACCAAAATTCAAAAATTTTCGAGTGCTAATTTTCACCAAATAATCTAAATTAAATGGGTAATCCAATAAACGGAATCTAAGGTACTGAAGCTAGCACTATAGGGATATTAGTTATTTTTCTAATTGCTGTGACAAAATATTTGACAAAATGCAATTGAGGAAAGAGGAGTTTATTTGTCTTACAATTTGAGGAGAAATTTAGCAGAGAAAGCATGGTCCAGGACTAAGAATAGGGGGTTTCATTGTATCAGCATTCAGGAAGCAGACAGCAAACAAATACTTGGGCAGGGTTATAAGAGATGGATACTTTTGTTTAAAATGCAACATATAGGTCATACATTTTTTTGAATTCAATGTATTTGAAGATGTTCTAGGAAGTGATGAATTTGTAATATGTCTATTACGTTATTCTGTTATTAAGTTCTGTGGAACACAAGATGATTTAGGGATTTTGTAATATATATTTTTAATGCATGCCTCTGTTATAGAATAAAAATAGCAAATACTGCTAAGTTTGACATAAAAGATCTGTGTTAGATGCTCTAATAGTGTTGTTTTAAAAATAATGAGATTTTAATCACCTGTATCAGCAAAATTTATGGCTCACTATATCAATAAAAAAATGAAAGGTTTATAATCACAAGCAATTAAGTACCTGCATTGTTAACCCAAATTTAGGTACAATTAAATTATCTCTAAGTTTCTAGGGAAATTATAAGTTTCCAGAGAAACTTATACACTTTCTATCTCTTTCAACAACACTGTACTTTTTCTGGCACCAATTTAACATTTTCTTAGTGATGCTATTTATAATCTCAAAGAGCTCTGCTTCTTCCTCTTTACTGAACACATTACCTCCCCCATTAGTTTTCCCAGTTAAACTTTCTCCTTTGAAAATATCATTTGAAAGATCAGTAGAATTGAATGAAGATAATACTGAATTAATTTTACTTATTTGGAATGGTCCTTCTTTAGAAGAGTCTGCATCATTTTTTTCCCACATTAGTGAACAGTAATTTGGGTTTGTTTAGCAGGAAAGTTTTATTCTCACCTCCAAACTCATCACATGCCTTAGCTCTTGCTTTCCTACTGTTGGTTGACGGAATGGTACTGTGCTCAGAACATTTGAAGTGAATGAAGATAGTATGATACTTGTGTGTATATGGCCTCCCCAACTTTTACATATGAAAGGCAAATATGGGGTGAGTATAATTTTTCAAGCCTCACACAATGTCAGTCCTAGGCCAATGAAATCAAAACTTTTAAGAAACGGTAGAACCTCATGTTGAAGTGCTTCAACTTGAAAATGGAGACTTTATTTCTGAACCTTTTTTAAAGAGTCAAGTATTTTTTAAATAATATTAAAAATGCAGTATTAATCTTAGACTCCCTCAGGTAACCATATTTCATTTCTCACTTTGAATATCTTTCTGAATGTCCTGCTTTGAGGATGACAGGCAACTGTACCCATACGCTCTGTACTAATGTTGTGTTCTGGTAGTCAACTGAATAATCATTAGTGCACTTTGTGAATCTGAAATTGTCTGACAGATGAATTAATTAAATATTAAATGAATCCTCATTATGTGCCAAGACCAGATATTTGTACTAAACTATAAATGTTCTTGCAAAATATTGGAGCACATTTCTGTGAAAATTAAGTACAAATCAAAATTCTACTAATGATGTCTCCACAACTATAAAATGACAATATTTTTGATTGGCAGATTTGGTCAAGGGAAAGGTTAAATTCCTGTTTCATATCATATTCGTATTATATAGGTAATTTTAAATGTTGGTAGTATTAAATCTGAAAATGCTCTTCCATGGTGGTTCTAAATCTAGTTATGTTGACAAAGATTAACTGTTACATTGTTGTTATTGTTGTTTTTATTAATAGCAAAAGAGTGCTTACTGTATTCCAGACATTGCAATCTATTTATCTAGTTCTTAGAACTATACCGAGTTAAATAAAATACTATTTACCATTTAACAGATGGTCAGTAGGCATACAAAGAAATAGTAAAAGAACATATTTGTCAAAATGTTCCCTGAAGATGTCAACCACATGTGTTTAGCTTTCTTTTTCTTTGCTTGGGAGCATACTTCACCAGGATGGATATGCGCTGACATTTTGAAATTGCCTCAAAGTTCTGGAGCAGTCTGTGAGGACAAAATAGACAGAATAAGTTGTTGAAGAAAAATGTAAATTTGGGGATTTTGAATTGCATTTTTCAGACACATGCATTAAAAAATAGCAGCTTTTTAGAAGGCATAAAATCAAATATCCAAATTTTGTTATCAAAGGGCTGCCTCAATGTCAGCTGACCAAGAGCAATAAGATGTCCCTATTCATAGTTATAGTAGCTGAATGAGGTTTAAAAGGATGAATTCTGGTTGGTTTATTTAGTAGTAAATCGTACATTTTCTATGTATGTGGGGGTGCAGGATAGAGGTTGTATATGGAGGTCAGGACAACTTTGTGAAGTGTGTTTCTTCTTCCACTTCGATGAATTCAGGAATGTAACTCAAATGTCCACCCTTGTGTGGCAAGAATCCTTACCACAAATACATCTCTCCAGCCATGCAGCAAGTGAAATGTTATTGAGAAGATATAAAACGATTCAACACACCATTGAAATGTTTCCTGGTAAGATGTGTATAACCTGCTACCTGGTTACAAAAGATTGTTAAGAACAAAGCTCTAGCTATTACAAGGGGTTTATTCTTCACCCTAGGTGTTATGAGCGTATTTATATGTCACTATTTAGTTGGCTTTTTGTCAGTTCAAGTAATCTTCAAAAATATTATGCCTGAAGATTAATCCAAAGTCTGTTTTAATAATCTTTCCACAAAAAAAAAATTGTAGCTTTCCTTATTTCATTAGCTTCTTGGCCATTTGTCTTTTGCTAATGTCTGCTTGTTTTAGTCAGTCTCCTATTCAACACCTTAGAGTTACATCATGTGTTTGACACTATCAAACAGTATGGTAATGCATGTATAAAAATATGGCTACTGCATTTTAGAAGAGGAAATGTTAAAGATAAATAGATAAAGTGTTCCTTGAAAACTGTAATTAATGAGAAGGGGAGGGGACTTTTCAATGAAAATTGTTTTAATTTATTGATATCTTCTGTAGACTTTGCTGTAGTTGAGAGTATCCAGAGGTCAAGCAAACACTTAGTGAATTAAATGTGCTTAAAATTAAAATTAGTTATGTTCATATTTTCTTATTGGTCACACATACACACACACACACACACACACACACACACACACACACACACACACATATATATATATATTATTCTAAAAAATATTTCACCAGTGTAAATCAGAGAAACTTTTAGACTGTGGTTTATACTGTTCTCCATCTGGGTTTATTTTTTCTTACTTGATATGGAATTGGGAAAATCTAGATGATTTTCTATTAAATAGTTAAATATGTCCAGCCAAATTATTCTTGGCCTTCCTTGTTTCATCAGACTGGTTAGAACTGGAGCACAACTATAAACGCCTCAGGCGGTTGTGTGAGCAGCAGGTGTGGCAGGGGAGAGCGAAGAGTGTCTGGAATGAGTAATGATCAAGCACTGAGAGCTTAACAGAAGGCAGGAGGGAAAAAGTAGAAGGGATGTGGCCCCGCCTCTTAGAGAGGGACCAGTTTTCTCTCTTGCCTTCTGCATCATCATTTCTTTATTCTTTACAGCAAGACCTCGATGCTGCCACATAGGAACTCTTGCCAGTGTATAATGAGCTGTGACATGTTGTGAAAAATGCTCGTCATAAAATCAATTTTCCTTGATGAACTTCCATTCCCTTGTTGGATTTCCCCTTTTCTTCATTTTATTCAAGTATGAGGCAAAGGATGATTGTTCTCCCTTCGCCCTCTTCCTGGCTCCCATCGGGGTCTCAGGATATGAGATATTCCATTACTCCCATAATGACTCACATAGGTTTTCATTTAGATGGAATCTCATTCTATTTTACAATGAATTGCAATACAACTTCGTTCTTTTATAAGAAGTAAGAAAACACATACAATAGTAATTCATAAGGTCACAGTATGGTGAGAACAACTTTTTTTTTGTTTTAGATGTTAACAGACTACAAAGTCTTTCTAACATGCCATGTCATATGAAAGTTTCAAAAGCAAATGCTATGAAGTATAAACTGCCTGAATGCAAATTTGGCCTTCAGATTCCACTCTTGGAGGTCACTACTGTCATGGTTCATATGTTATATTCTATTTTTCTTTAGAATCTTTCAAAATCGATTTATTCAACAAAATTCACTACTTTTGTTAGTGGATATTTTTACAAGGAAACAAAAATATATGAAATTACATAACTTAGAGATAAACCCACTGTTAGTATTTTAACAAATTTTGTCTCATTGCTTTTTAGGAAATTTATTCCTCTAATATATTACATCCCCACTATAGTTCCCCTCTCTCCATTCCTTGTACATTGTTTATCTGACCTTTATCTAATTTTGATAAGTGGTATCTATAGAGAAAACCGCCTATTTATTTTAGATTTTCCACTTTTGTGGAGTATGGGTTTTTAAAACATGACTTAATGATTCTTTGGATTTGCTTGGTGTCTGTTGTTAGGTACCACTTTTCCTTTCTAATTTGAATATACTCTCTCTCTGTCTTTTAGCTAGTTTGAATAAAGGTTTGGATATCTAGCTGATTTTCTCAAGGAACCAACTCCTTGTCTCATTGATTCTTTGTATTGTTCTTTTTGTTTCTATTTTATTCATACCAGAACTCACTTTGATTATTTCCTGCCTTCTACTCACAACAGTTGAGCTTGCTTCTTTCAGTTGTGCTGTTAAATTGGTAGGATGAGATCTCTCCAATTTTGTTAATAGGCTCTAAATGCTTATCGCTGTTTTTGGTATGTCCAATAAGTTTGGGTATGGTGGGAATTCATTTTCATTGAATTTTAGAAAGGTCTTTGTTTTTTAACATTTGTTTCTGCCTTGATCCAGTAGTCACTCAGTAGAGTTCTTCACTTTCCATAAGTTTGTAGTTCTTGGGTTTTTTTTTCTTTGTTGTTGAAATCCAGCTTTGATGTGTGGTGCTCTGATAGAATGCAAAGTGTTATTTCAAATTTCTTACATCTGTTCAGACTTGCTTTGTGACTTAGTATGTGGATAGTTTGGATAAAGTTCCATGAGATGCTGGCAAGAAGCTATATTCTTATGTACTTGAGTGTAATGTTCTGTAGCTATCTACTAGGTCCATTTGGTTTATAATATGTTGTCCATTTACTCCAGTAGATCTCTATTTAGCTTTTGTCTGGATGACATGCGCATTGCTGAGAGTGCATTATTGAAGTCTCTTAGTATTAATGTCTGAGGGTTGATTATGACTCAAGCTTTAGTAATGTTTCTTTTGCAAATGCTGGTGCCTTTGTACACGGGTCATAGATGTTAAGACTTGAAATGCCATTTTGGTAAATTTTTTCCTTGATGGGTTTGAAGTGTCCTTCCCTGTCTCTTTTGACTAATTTTCATTTGAAGTCTATTTTCTTAGCTATTACACTGACTACTCCAGCTGGCTTCTGAGATCCATTTGCCTGGAAAGCCTTTTTCTAACCTTTTACTCTGAGGCAACAACTTTCACTCTTCACCATTTTGTTAAGGAATAGGGTTTTTTTTTTCCTTGACTCAGTCCTGTGAACTTTTCATTTCACCTGAGTCTTAAAAAGAAATTACAACATAGGAAAACTATCCTTTGCATCCCAGTGATTCTGTTTTAGATAAAGATCACTTCCAAACCAGACAGTCTTCTGTTCTATTACTCCAAATCTCCTTCGTGATCTTATCTGCTTTGCACATTTATTACTAATCAACTTCTTTCATAGTTTCATTACATGTAATGTTTCAGTATTTGACACTTTTGTTTTCACATTATCTCTTCCTGGTCTCCAGAGCAATATCCAATTATGTCCATGCTCATCCAGGCTACTGAACTCAGGCCTTGTTTCAGCCACAGGGACAAATATAGCCTTGTGTTGTCACTCTTATAGAACTCAAAATTATCACTAGAATTTATAGACATAGTGGACCATTTCTCCTCAGAACAGAAAAATACATTTGTGTTTTGCTTTGCCCATACACTGTTAATCCATGAACATCACACAACAGTAAGTACAGAAGTGCAAGACCTGTGCAACTCAAAGGAGACTTTCTGGATTTTTGTTTTCACTACTTTGGGTTTTCAGCTTCTCCTATCAATATCTTTTTTGCTTTCTTGCTTGAGAGTCATCAGTGAAGGGAAAATGAATCTTCCTTGCTAGAAAACTTTCCTATCAATTATGGAGAACTTACTTGATACCTGTCTCCTAATATATTTTATTCATCTGTAGGTAATCGAGCTCCTGTGATTTTTTTGAGTCTTCCATAAATCCAGATGAGGCTATGGTACAGAGCATAATTTACAAGTCTAGTGTTAGAGACCAATATTAGTACAAGTTTTAATCCATAAATTTGAAGGTTACTGATCTAACAATTACAACTGTTCTTTCCATTATATAAATAAAGATTCAAAATATTTCATCTAAAAGTTGAACAGAGTAGAGAATACTATTTACCCAGATCACTAGCCAGAATATGTGGGGACTGAATTATATTTTTTATTGTGATCTGGAGATCTTTCTTCTAAAAGATGACATGAAAAACATTGTTGTTCATATTTTGTGTTTAATTAGGTCCAATAAAGATATAATTTTGTTGTTTAGAATGATTCATTTTAAACAAGCAAATGCTGAAATTGTCTTTTTCTCTAATTAGTATATTGTGATAAATATTTGTGATATGAGATCTTCACCTCAGACCCTAAAGTCCATGATACACTGCACCTGTGTTACTACATTTTTGGTCTAGTGGAGGGCCCATTTCTGACAACATCCTTTGTATCTCTGGCACACAAGGGAAAGCTGTCAGAGTCTCTTTTTGCATAACATGTCAGTCAATGTCTTTAGGGGAAAGAAGACACATTGTACCTGATGAGCAATTTCAACTGTCATTTTAAAAAGAGGTATATTAGGAGCCCATCATAGGTAACACATCATCAAGGAGCTGATAATGCATTATGGCTGGATAAGAAAAGGCCATAGTTAGTCTGGAACTTGAAATATAAACTACTCTGTTTCATTTGGAGTTCATTCATTCCATGACCCAGCCCATGACATGATGCAGCACAAATCTGAAGTGTGTCTTCCCACATAAGTTATTCCAATTAGAAAATCCCTCAGGCCAACCAAATCCTAACACTTTCTCGCTGATGATTCCATATTGTGTCAAGTAGATAATCAAAATTAACCACTCATCTATTACACATGCGATTATGTAATCTTAATTAAATTCTTTTGAATGGGTGAGTCACTTAAACATGAGCAGCATTGTAAGAAGGTATTTTAATCTCCACCACAGGTAAAGAGACCTGGTGTGGGAAGTCCTTCTGTATATGTGTTGCTTTATTGGTTAACGTACAGAAGCCTTGTGGCCTGGATAGGACAGAAAAGAGTTAGGTGGGAAACATAAACTGAATGCTGGGAAAAAGTAAGCAGAGTCAGAGAGACACCATGTAGCCTCCCACAAGAGACAGACACTCCACCAGAGCCTTGCTGGTAAGCCACAGCCATGTGGCGATACACAGATGAATAGAAATGGGTTAATTTAAGATGTAAAAGCTAGCCAATAAGAAGCTAGATCTAATAGACTAAGCAGTGATTTAGTTAATAAGGCTTCTGTATGGCTATTTCAAGTCTGGGCATCCAAAGGAATGAGCAGCCTCCACCTATAGAGACCAATACTCAAATATTTAGGAACTATGTTCGGAAAATGTCAGTTCTTGAGATCAGGGTCCAGTCTTTCCATCTCCTAAAGCTTATGTTTCTTAGTATCACCTACTATTTTTACAGATTTTTCCATTTAGCATGCTTCATCCATTTTCACAAGATTGTAAGTGAAAGAGTTTAAGCTTGATCAGTTAGTACCCATCACCAGCATTTGATTATTATTCAGAATGAGCTAGGCAGGTAATCATTGTTGCCTCTAATTAAAAGACTTACTATACAACAAACTTACTCTGCAACAGCTTTCCTATGAGCCTTGCTATCTAGAAATTCAGCTAGTGGAAGCTTCCACGAGACTCATGGAAGCAGAAAGATAAGATTGATGAAGCAGTTAGCCAATATACTGTCTGTTCTGTGAACTAACAGCAGAAACATTGGCCATGGGCTGCTTTTAATCAGGACTGCAATTGATGGTATGATTTTCTTCTTGATGAGATTGTCTTTTTCTCCTTCCTTCACACTTTGTTTCATTCATGATTTTGTGAGCAGCAGATCAGTATTCTATCATGACTCAATAGTATTGGAATAGGCTAGAATTTATGTTGCTGTGGTTCTGTGCCCAGGTCATATAAATTAAATTATGTTCATATCTGTTAGGAGGAAACAATTGAATAATAATTACCACCAATTTTAACATGATTTTTATTTCTTTATCCAATGGTATGATAGTTGGAATGACTTAACTGTCAACCTTCATAACCTTCCCTACTTATCACTCTATCAATACATTCTACCACAATATTCTCTCATTGTGGATCTGTTCTTTCTATAGGAAGATGTAGCTTAATCTTGTTCTCCACAAATGAGCATGCTCTGCAATTCCTATATCAGAAATAAAGGGAAAGCCATGGGTTTATTATTAATCTTACTAAAATATTTAATGATGCTGTAAATATGTGATGAGAAGTCTAAAATCCTGGGTTTAAATTCATTTCTGAAGCTCACCACATGACATTAATTGAGATTTTCACTGGTCTTTGTAAAGCAGGACCAGAACTATCTATCTCACATGGTTTTTGGGTGAATGAAATTAAAAGTCATGGATGGCAATTGTTAATACTTTTGGTTGCCTTCCCTTTGACAGGTGGCTACATATACCCTATTCCTTGCTGAGATTTTTTTTACAGCTGAGCTTATAAAACACACCCAAAGGCTGCTGCAGCTACATCACCTAACACGGAACTTAAAAGATACCTGTAGAGCCATCTCACTTCTTCTAGCCAAAAATCTTTGTTCATTGAATAATATGAGTTGTTATACTAAAGGTCTCTGATTAATTTCCCTGTTTTATAGTAGGGAAATTTTCTGATGGTTCTAGACTAAAAATAATTCTATTTTTTCCTGTTCTTTGAGAAAAATATGTAATGAAATGAAATATTTTGGAGGTTGCATTTTTGTATACAATAAACCTAAATACTATGGGATAATAAAATGAAATGTTTTAATAAAACAGTGATCTAAAAATAGATTTTTATCACTTGTCAATCTATGACTTCTGGAAGGGGCATTGGCCTTTATACAAGGTTATACCAATTAAACTATTTTCTAACGGATCCTTTAAAAAATATAATATGAGATTTCCATGTGTTTTTTGCCTGACATCTTTACTGATAGTTATCCTTTCTCCTACTACATCCTCTCTAGTACCTTCATATCCTTCCCCCACTTAAACTATTCTGCCTTTTGACCCTATGGGTCTTTGATAAGATAAATGAGAATTGTAATTTTTCCTGTGATCTTTCCCATGAAAATACATAATGTTCAGTGCAATAATGTAGAGATCATGAAATAGAAGTAGTCCCCAACAGAAGGGCTCTACCAAATAGCACAGTGTCCCTCGAAACTCCATGTATTCGATATATTCAAAAAATAAGTAAGAAAAGAGGAGAAGAAAGAATGGAAGGAAGGAAGGAAGGACAAATGAAAGAATAGAAGGAAGGAAGGAAGGACAAATGAAAGAATAGAAGGAAGGAAGGACAAATGAAAGAATAGAAGGAAGGAAGGAAGAACAAATGAAAGAATAGAAGGAAGGAAGGAAGAACAAATGAAAGAATAGAAGAAAGTAAGGAAGGAAAGAGAAGGAAAAAGGAAACTCTTAGACTCAGTCAGTCTTGAGGAGCATAAGAAAAACATGTGTAATGATCTCCTTTGAATGACCTTAGGGGAAAAATGTAAAGAGTAAAAACTAAGCAAATCAAAGTAAAGAGTGAGCTTCAGCTCATAATAATATGTCAACATTAGTTCATGAGTTGTGGAAATGAGTCACAGTAAAGCTAGATGCTGACAGCAGGAGAGGCTGAGTAAACACAGACTCTACTGTCTTCACAGTAATGATGAGACCAACTACTTGTTTTAAAGTCATTGTTTTTCCTATTTATTCCTCAAAATTCAAGGTATTCCCACAAGAAGCCTAACCTTGTACACAGTTGATAATCCCTGAACTTCCACTCCTTCCCACCAACTGTTTCGACTGGCCTCTTTTTTGGTCCATATATGCTTCAATGGATGAAATGTTCCTCAAGAGAAAGGATATGATCTTGTGTTATCATATCCTAGTTCTTTCCACAGAATTAGAGAATGAATGAAAGATAATTTAATATTTAGTGAGTAGAGTAGGTAAAAATAATTAAAAATTGATGCTATAATAAATGATTATTTTTAATAATTCCCATCTAAACTAGGAGGCAAAGATTATGGCATCACCTGTTGTAACAGAAATGTTAGAGAGGAATAATGACCAATGGCACCACATTCATTTATATATTGAATCATTGATGAAGCAGTTATAAATAGTTTGTTTGAAGACTATACCTGTTTGTGGATTGAGATCAGCACACAAATATTTCCTGGTTTCAAAGACAGCCAACTTTTCTCATTTTATTACTTCCTTGATAATTTTATATAATATGTTTTGATTATATTCATCCCTTCCCAATCCCTCCAATCGACCCCTTTCCCCACACACCAACATTGTGCCCTTTTTCAAAGGCCACCAAGCAAAGTTTGTTCTTTCAAATACTCCCAGATGTGTGGCATAGCTCTGTAGGTCACTCAACCTATGAGAATCATATCTTTAAGAACATTTTTGTGATTGGCAAACAAAACCCTTGTCCCTGTACACACTGCATATGCTCTACAAGTGAATCTCATTTATTATTTACTACATGAATATGTAAGGCAATGAACACAACCATAACTATCATCTAGCATTTAGTGGAGCTAAGTATCAAACAGTGTGCTAGTTGCTAGTTTGCATATTAAAATAACCAGTGTACATATACAACATCCTTGGTTGAAGATTACTATTAGTATTAGTACTTATATTAAATTAAAAAAACTGAGTTGGAGAGATTAAGTAATTTATTTTATTATATATGAAGCACCTACAATGTGGCAATTATTAAATTAAAAAAGTGTAAAATGAGGAAGGAGTGAGTGGGCAATAGATGTGGTTAAAAAAGTGTTGCTGCTGAATCTACTAATCTGAATTTTGATATGGAAAGTTGGATTATTTCTGCTTTTTCCTTTGTAGAAATGAAGAAACCAAACACTTATTATACTTTCTGCTTAATCTTCTTTCTTTTGTAACAGAAAGTGTAGGTGAGCAGTCTACCAATATCCAGTGATAACTGCATGTCCAATATAGGATTTCTGAGAGAAAGCATCATTTTATTAATCAATTTAGGCTTGACTTAAGACATAGCTAGACTAGGATGCCATGTCTGTGGTTGGTATTTTTGTTACCTTAACCACTCAGCATCATGCTGCCTCTTGTAAATGGGTAACTCCAATCTTCTCTTGGAAGATTATAGAAAGGATTAAAAATGTGTATTAAACACTGAGAACATGATAAACATTTGGCAAATTGTAAGAGCCTTTTTATTTTGCACATGGAGATATAGAATAAACAGTAGAACGTGAGAAGAGAAAATATGTTCAAATAACTTTCAATATATGTACATTTTGCTGTATTCAAAATTTCATTTTATTCTACAAGCCTGGCCTATGAAGGACATTCTCAGTAGGGTTTGCTTTGGAGGAAGCCAATATAATTAACAGATGGTTCCACTTATCTTTTATTCATTGAACACTGTTTACAGACTGTATTAATAGTTAAATTCAGAATCCCAACAGTTCAGCTTTGATGGTCTGAGGTCTAGGCAGGAACAAAGATATGCTAATACGTTCTTCATTTTCAACAGAGTTTAAACACATGCCGCTCTGTGTATGGTGGCACACACCTAGCACTTGGATGGGATAAGTAGAAGGACCAAAGTTGAAGGTCATCAATGTCTACTGATTGAGTTTGAGGCCAGCCTGGGCTACATAAAATCCTTTATCAAAAGCAAAAACCAAACTAAGCAACCAAATAAAACACCATGCTTTCCCACAACACACACTCATTTTGTACTTATTTACCTTAGAGGCAGATTGCCTAAGTGGGATGGAACTTGAAAATTTATTGAGTCCATTGTTAGACATACCTATGATAGAAAAGTGACTTTTTATATTATTGGTAGTGAAAGTCTTGAGAATTGGGCCTGTAGTAATTAATATTTCTAAATACAATTTAAAGAATATTTATTATATATTCCACTTAGGAAATTTAGCTGTGAATACCATCCATTTTGCTCAGAGAAACTAAGCTTCAGTAAAAGGTATTTAAACATTTTTTTTTAATTTTTGAGATAAAGTTAATTATATAATTTTTCCTTCTCTTTATTCCTGCAACCCTTACCCCCACCACATGACATCACATATAGCTTGTTGTTTTAATTAATTGATTGATTTTTTTAAAAGGAAAACAACTATTTTTTTATTTTACATACCCGTCTCAGTTCTCACTTCCTCACCTCCTCCCATATCTTACCTTTTTAATCCCTCAAGTGATAGAACCTGGTATACATGTAACAAAATTCGGGCCTTAATGTTCGCTTCATTATGCATGTCAATTGAATTATTCCTTGATGTCTAGGAAGAACGATGGTGTACTGAATCTCTTTGTTCACAATAAGAAAATCAGTCAAATTCTGCATATGCTAGTCTCAGCTCCTTCAAGAAACAAAGAATAATCCAATTTCCTTTTCAAAATATATGATGATGGACTGTAATATACATATACGGTATTGTACATTTGCCAGTAAACCTAATTTCAAAATGTAGAAAACTTTTTATAAACTTCTTTTTAAAGGATGATCATTAAAGCCTGCAAGTAATATTTTTAAATCTATTGTATAAAGAAATAACAACATGAATATTATGTCTGAAATAAATCATATAAAATATAATCCCCTAGAAAAAAGTTTTTCATATATTCAATATATGTATAGTACATACATACACACAATTTTACAACATATGTTTATTATTTATTAATAAATAAGAAATAATATGCAGTGCCACATAATTGTTTTACATAGATATATTAATACTTAGGTAAGTGATATTCCTTTTAATCTCAGCTCTCAGGGATCTCGATGAGACAATGATTTTTAAACACAGCACAAATTTTCCCTAAACGTTTGTTCTATTTGGAATTTTTTTTTCCATCTGAACATTGTATTGGTGCTGAGGGTCAAAACCAAGGCCTTATGCATGCCCCGCAAACACTTTAATTCTGTGCTGTGCTCTAGCTACAGTCACCATCCCCCACAACTAGATTCCACTCTTTCAGTCTCACAAATCTACTCTATTATAAACCACACATTGTGATTAAAAATAGACACTACCTAAGGGCAGGAGGATGGAACAGTTATTCTGATCACCAAGCATATATATCTGACAAAATATATTACAAACCAAAATTAGTTAAAGAGATATGACAGACATTTCATACCCTTTAAAGCAAAAATTCAAGTCAAAATATTCCAGTTCTAAGCATATATGCACTAAACACAGTGGCACCCAATTTCATAGAAGATTCAGTATCAGAAACAACAGGGCCTTGGAT
This sequence comes from Alexandromys fortis, assembly GCF_014885135.2. Lineage (NCBI taxonomy): Eukaryota > Metazoa > Chordata > Mammalia > Rodentia > Cricetidae > Alexandromys > Alexandromys fortis. The sequence goes on from NW_026068149.1 coordinate 236,266, forward strand.
ACAAATATGTTTTATCTTCTCTTTCTAAAGAAATACATGAGTTACATTGTTAGCTAACAAGATTGCTGAAGTTGGAAGTAGGCAGGGCCTGTCTTCTGCCCTACGTTGTATGACGTGGTCACTAATGAAGTTCAATGGGAGACTGTGAAATCAATTTTCAAACAAGTTACTGTTATTCACTGAAAATTCATTTCTAATGAAAAGTTCCATAGACACTATTCAAAGTATTCCATTCATTGGCTTGGAAATGCCATTTGATACTGTAGGCTCATAAGCACATGGCCTTGTGTAGCTTCAGGAAAAATAATGGACTAATGGTTATCTAATCAAGAATGAGGCCCTGAGATATCCCCAAACTGACATATTCATATCTGGAATAACTTCTGTTCTCCATGAGTAACTAACTCAATTAACTAAGGAATAAGACTTTCAAAAACCTATCAAAAGTATCCCATTGATTTCTTCTTAATTGTGGTAGAGAAAAGCATAATGAAGTATGTAGCTTAAGTATTCTCTGGGAGTTAGTGATAGCATTAGCTAGCTCACAGTAGAGAGACACAGAAGCCATAATGCTTATAAAAGTTAGACAATTGGTCTTACTAGATTTGACATAATAATGCATAGTTTAAATGTCGTGTAATGTAATAATCAGGTCAAGTGAGCTTATGGATAATAAAATAAAAATATGTACGTCTTCCTAATAAAGGAGTTGGAGTCTAGATATGTTAAATAATCAGTTCTTATCAACAACAAGTCAGGAATGTTACCTAAGCTCAGACCCTTGACCACTGTCTGTTCAGTTTTACCATCTGTTGAAATAGGAGCGGCGGCGGGGCTGCGTCCCCAACACCCCGGCCGCTTGGCTAGCTCATGACCGAAATAACAACACACAAACTGTATTCATGTAAAGAACTGCTTGGCCCATGAACTCTAGCCCTTACAGGCTAATTCTCGCACCTGGACTAGCCCATTTCTAATGATGTGTGTAAGCACCCCAGCATGCTAAAACTGAACAGACAGTGGTCAAGGGTCTGAGCTTAGGTAACATTCCTGACTTGTTGTTGATAAGAACTGATTATTTAACATATCTAGACTCCTACTGTTTCAGGTGGCTCATCACTGTTGTGTCCTAATGTTGATAGACAGGAGAAACGAGCTTTGGTCCTTAGAGTCCTGACTACTCTGTGATCTAGAGTTAATAAAAGAAAAAAATCAGTAGGGGTTTCTTGAGCAGCTATAATGGGCACTCTAATCACATAAACCAGGCAGGGGAATGTAAGCGAGTAGGCAGGGAAATGTAAGCATGTATATTGGGGGTATATATAATATAGGACCAATTAAAGAAAACACATAAGAAAATGTATCCTAGTCTTGAAGAATATAAGGATTATAGGAAGTATCTCTTAGCCAAATTCAGCTCAGAAAGGCTTCCTGTGACTTTCTGATGTGTTGGCAATATGTCGAGTAGTAAATTCATTACTTGAGAAATATTATTTTTCCATTAAGAATAGAGATTGAGCAGCAGTTATGAAGAGATACAGATGTTCTGTGTGGTCATGTACATTCATGATCATATGTATTCTGCATACACGTATACATCTGTAATATGTGTACCTGTGCCCATGTGTATTTTAGGTGTATATAATAATAAGTAATTTCAAAGTCATGCTTTCATAATATTAGTCATAGTCGTGCATGAAATAGAATGAAAATGCACATAAGCTTACAGATTCATTTCTGTTGAAGCTTTCATATATAACGTACATTATAAGTATGTCACACAAATAAATATTGCCTAGTTTCTAATTGTAATGATTTTGTCGTATACTCATTTAGCAAAAGTCCACACGTGATTACCTCTTATAATCACCTGTCAGGATGTGATAGGTGCTGTCACACTGTGACAAATGGCTAAGCACTTCCAGAAGGAGGAGTGCTAGGTTATGGGGCGTAAGCACCATTTCTTAGTGTGGATGACATTTGATGAGCTTCTCCTGGAAAGGATGCTGATGGCAGCAGGACTAGAAGCAACTTTTACAGTTCTTCTCTGTGTGTGTGTGTGTGTGTCTTTACCATATAGGGTGGTTGTCAAAATCTTTGCAGCAATTAGATTCCAATAGTAAGCTTGGGCCATGAAGCAGAATAATTTTTAGACTTAAAGTAGAATTGCAGGTTAGTCATATCTTTGCTAAACACCGACTGAACAAAAACAGTCCAGAGTTGAAGTAGGCAATGACACCAAACATTTAAGTTAAATGGTATGCACTATGTTTATGGTTAGCTTTCCGCGAGAGACTCCCTGAATTCCATGAGAACGCTATGACCTAAAGCATGAGAAGCAGCTCCCTCCCACTGGACACCCACTTACTGCTGTATTAAGCTCTCGCTGTTCTCACAGATTTTATTTTGCACGTATTGCTTGCAGGTGCAGTCTGCCCACAACACCATAACACCATACCATCCATTTTGTCTTCAATCTTCAACTTTGTCTTCTCTAGTCATGGAGCTCCTATTTTACCTTTTATTATTCTGGGTGTTGTAAATTAATGCTGTTCCTCCTTCCCTCTCTTCCGTCCTTCCTTTCTTTTCCCTCATCATTTCTCTGTATCTCTCCTTTTTTCATATTCTATGTAGCTTTAATTTTGTTTTCTTTGAATCACTATGAGAATTATATTCATTGAGCGAACTTAAAATAAGCCAATTCTACGAATGAATAGAAATAACCTGGAAAGTAAGTAATATGAAATCATATCCACACCTCTCTTCTTATCAGTTATAGAATTAGCGTCAATTTATCTAACACCTCTAAATACAAATATTTTCATGTATAAGAATATCTATAACATATTATTTCTTCATTGTAGGTATAATAAGAGTAGAATAGCTTATACACACCAGCCAGTGGCTGCTTTAACAAGTAGCAGATTGCATTTTAGTGTATTGCGGCAGGACAGACGGACATCATGCTGCATCAGCCCCATCATGCTCAGCTCCCCTTAAAGCACACTGCAGACTTAAGAGCTTAACGATGGGATGTCTGTGGCAGAAAGGTTGCCTGTGTGGACATTTTTGTCTTGCAGCAATCAGTCAGGATTAACTCTTATATATGAATAAGCTGGAAACTCTTCAGCATCGCCTGTCACTTTTTGTGCAATGGAGACATTTTCTCCCAGACATCACTGAGTGAGTAAGGAAGATATCATCCCCTTCCCATGAGCTGCTGTCACCATATCCACATCTCTGTTAGACTGGATCCCTTGAGGAACTGATCCATTTGTTTGGATATTGCATGGCTTAATTCTTCTCTCAAAGAACAATATTCGAATCAGCTTTGCACTAGAGTTTTAAAAGCAAGATAAGAAACATGATCATGAATGTATTCATCTAACACTGATGATTGTTAAACGAGTTGAAAAGGAAAGCAAAGAAGAAGCTAATGTGTTAAGAAAATTAAGCAGCTGCACCGTGGGCATTAATTAGAGCTCACTGGGGTTTGTTCAGCGAGGGTAGCAGGTTCCAGGTCACTGTGTTTTCTTAGAAAATGACCTTGGTTACCTTACACCATTATTAATTCAGCAGCAAATGGTGTTTTTGCAATTTAAACACCCAACTTTAAACCCAGATTTTCTTACTAGTTTCTTGCAAAGCCAGGATTTTCCCAAGACAACCAACACAATTACTACTTCAAAATTTCTCACAATTGTATGTCGTACGTTACAGATACAGCCTTTGTGCTTAAGTCCAAATAAACCTTCCTTGAGTTGCTTTTTTGGCAGATATTTTGTCTAAGCAACTAGAAAAGTAGGCAATGTGCCTGCTCTTTCACCTTCAAATATATAGAATCCTTCTTTCAGGTTCACATATTTTAATTATATCATTTATTGAGGACAAGTATGTGGAGATTTTTGTCTCCTAATTAGTTTCAAACTCCACATGCTTTTAATTTCCCCATAAACTTTCCAAATTATCCATAACACAGATTTCTTCCTTTTCTCTATCTTTACATATAGGCACCATTGCTACAGAGGTATCTGTGCATTTTTGCTAACATGTTACATCATGCTGCAATTAATAGACAATGGCAAGAGAAATGGGGGAAGACGGAAAACCTATGTTCAACTACCTATTCCATTCTGTCTAATCTTTTTTATGATTTTTAATTTCACTGACAAATGCTTATTAATAAATAAATCAAATCAGCAAAAGTTTATTTTGGCTCATCATGCTTTGAGATATTCAGTCCATCCACTGTTGACTATTCGCCATTGTTTTGGAGCCTAGAGGAAGGTTGAAGAATCTGATGGCAGAAGGGCTTCATAGAAGATAGCTGCCTATCTTGTACCAATCAGGAAGCAAAAAGCAAAAGACAGGAAGGGGTGAGCACAGTCTACATGACCTACTTCCCCTGGGGAGGCTCCACCTCACAGAGTTTTCACAACTTGCTGGCAGATTTCCATTATCAGGAGATCGAACCTTGAACAGAGCGGCTTGTGCACATTTTACATTCAAACCATGACATCAGCCTAAGACTCTTCACAGTCACTGAAAGTTTGTTTGATTCTGTTTAATCATGTATAAAAAAGTTATTTTTTATCACTAGTTCATAAAATTAAAAAAATGTGATGTCCAGTTAGCTCACTCTGTAATACATTAGATCTTAATTTTTCAAAAACCTCAACATTTGGAAAAGCTATGATATTATGAATTTAATTGATGGACATATATACTTTTCATAGAATATGAAATATGTAAGAGCTTTACAATTACATGGTTCATATACTGAGATTTCTATATTATATGTTTTCAGCCTACTTTCATATTTCTCTGATCTTTGGACATTTGCATATTTTCCTCAAATAGCTCATACTATTTGTAGAAAAAATATATGTAAAATGTTTCTAGGCCAGATTTCTGAGTCAGGGATTATATCCATTTTTTACTGTCTGCAGTTCTGGATTTGTTGAGAGATTTGAATGATTTGCATAATTTATGTGGGTCATATTTATATGGTTTTATAATGAGAAAAGCTTACATTTTGGAACCACAGATCTCATTATAAAGCCTCGCTATTTTTTATGTTTATATCATTTACTTTGTCTTGTTTTGTTTCTTTTCATTCTTAAGTCAGGCTGGATTCATACTTTCTGTAGAGCCAAAGGTGACTCACATCTACTGATCTTTCTACCTTTATCTTCCAAGTGCTGGCATTTTAGATTTGGGCTTCTGTGTGTGACTTGGTTAGCTTTATATCCTCTTTACCTTAGGAGATAAAAAAGCTTCTGACCTTGCTTTTACTGCTTATAAACCTTTTTGTAATGTGTCAGATGAGTAAAATGGGGAAAGGAGGCTCTGATTACAGAGAGAAAGAGAGAAACAAAGGAGGATAAAATAGCAATAACTATGTCTGTAAAACCATGAGGGATCATACTATTNAATATATTAACTGTGTATAGGTATACATATATATAATGAAATTGTCTTATCTGGGCTGACAGTGCTCACTCCAAGAGCCATAGATCATCTAATAAAAATCTCAGTCCCAGCCAGATGAAGTCCTTTTATTTGTGTTTGGTTAGGTTTATCCTACAGACTCTCCAGACATTACAGATTATTACTGATGCCTGAGGTTACGCTCCAAAGGTGAAAGGCAAGTTCTGTTTGCTGGAGAAGCCATGCACTTTAGACACAGTGCCCAGTTACCCCTGATCTGGGCTTGATCTTACTGCCTCCTTCTTGAGAAATAGTTTTCATGGTCCTAGAAGGCACTTTGTGAACTCCACAGGAAGGAAGCTAACATTAATTCTCTTCAGCTGTGATGCCTATGAACCACAGCAGTGACTGGCATAGCACAATAATCCCAATATTGCAGTAGCGGCACACGCACCTTGGTGGTATTCAAAAAGCTCGCAACTTGGATTTAAGACCCACTGAATAAGAGGGAAATCATGCCTGGCACTACAAACTTATCTGACTTTTCAAGCAGCGAGAAGTCATGAATCTTAGAAAACATACTACGACAAGTTTACTCTACCAGAATAATCCCTAACACTACTCTAAATATTTGTGCTTATATACACAAATAACTGTAGTCCTTGCCCCCCATTCGGGAAATTTCTCTTTGTAATAGACAAGACTGTTGTAGAGATCCACAACCAATCAAAATGTAGAGTTGTGGACGAGAGTTCCAATAATTATAGCTACAAAATACTCATTTATCTAAGGCTCAGGGAACATTGCAGAAGTGGGGGCAAAAATATTTTAAGAGTCAGAGAATCAAAGTGTTTATTGTGAAATTATGTATCCTAATAATGTCAGAGCTGTATCCATGACTTCCTAAAAAGGACTCATAATATTCTGTAGGCTGTCGTTTTATCTTGATGACCATGTCCTTTGCTTTACAGAAGCTTTTCAGTTTTTAGGGGGTTCCATTTATTAATAGTTTATCTCAGTGTCTGTGCTACTGGGAATATATTTAGGAAGTGGTTCCCTGTGCCAGTGCATTCAAATGTACTTCCCACTTTCTCTTCTATGAGGCTCAAGTGTGGTTGTCTTTATGTTGGATGGAATATTCTATACATGTCTGCTATGTCCATTTGAGTCATAACATATGTTAGTTTACTTTTTTCTCTGTGATTTTTTTGTCTGACTGACCTGTCCAGTGGTGAGAGTGGAGTATTGAAGTCTCCCACTATTAGTGTGTGGGGTTTAATTTATGATTTAAACTTTAGAAGTGTTTCTTTTTCATATGAGGCTGCCCTTTTATTTGGGGCATAGATATTTAATATTGAAATTTCTTATTGATGGAGTTTTCCTGTGACTAATATGATGTCCTTCTTTGTCTCTTTTGATTGATTTTGGTTTGAAGTCTATTATGTTAGATATTAGGATAGCTACACCAGCTTGTTTCTTAGGTCCCTTTGATCAGATTTTTTTCTCCAAACTTTTACTCTGAGGTGATGTCTGTCTTTGAGGTTGGGGTGTGTTTCTTGCATGTACCAGAAGGATGGATTCTGTTTTTGTATCCAAACTGTTAACCTGTGTCTTTTCATAGGTGAGCTGAGTCCAACAATAGCAACAGCAATAGACTACGTTGTTTTGCAACTTATCTACCCTACTCAGGCCATCAACTTAAAAGGAGATTTCTCCTGCATGACCCTGGAGGATTGTTATTCTATAGATCTTGTAAGGAGATATTGTCTGCCCAAGTGGTGTGTGTGTGTGTATGTGTGTGTGTGTGTGTGTGTGTGTGTGTGTGTTAGACTTTGGGCTTGGTCTTCAGATAAACTTTTTCTAAAATTTTTTTCATCTCATATTCCATCAACAATGCCGAGAAGTTAAGCAAACAAAACTTAAATAGGCTAGTAGTTTAGAGAAAATCCTAAATGTTAGTCCCAGGGCAAGGCTCATTTAGGACATTCAAAGAGCTGACAAGACTTAGCAATGAGAGGTGGCTACCCTGAGAAATGGCATATGCTATATGGAGGACCAATGTAGAGAGTCCTTGGTGGTCACAAGAAGTCTGGGTTGTTGAGGAAAGAGGAGTGAGATTACATTATTTCACTTAAGATAAGGAAGTCCCTGAAAACTCACGGCACATGGTGATTGTAAAATGTAAATGGATAAATGTATTAGGTAATAATTTCTGTTGCTTTGCTGCATTTTACTGATGTGAAACGCATACAAATTAAGATTGTCTTCCTACAAATGGGGCATTTGCGTGAATAAATCAGCCAAGAAACTTCAGTTGACGTATTGCCAAGGGAATGAGTGACCCACCAAGATCCGTTACAAATAGGTCTGCTGCTCATAAGAATCAGCAGCAACAATTCCAGTTATTGATGTTAGCAGCCTCTCATCTCTGCATATTTTTATAGGAAGCAGGGACTCAAAATAGGACTTTTCTGTGTACTTTACCTAATGTTCTTGAATAGAGAGCTCACTGAACATCCGGTTTGCTAAATATATCCACCTGCTCTTTCTCTGATGCAAATAGCCTACTCACTTTGATAAAATCTTTCATTTTGGAGTCATGACTTTGTTCAAAATATGTTGGCTTGGAATTCTTAACTGTTACCCAGCTTTAAGACTACATTTTTTCTTAACCTGGATACATTTAAGGAAGCTGTCAAGTCAAAGATGCTTGAATTTGAAATATAAATTCATTTAACTCAAGAGATGTTTGGAAGATTCAGTACACTCTCAGCACCGACTTTTTGCCCACATGTTATTACCCTATTTTAAGAACTCCCAGAAGTAAAAGAAAAGTCACAGTGCCAAGGAGTACAGATGCTTTTGTTTCCATATGAGGAAAAATCACCATGAGCAGGAATATTAAGAGCAAAAAGGATATAGAATTTTTGTTTATTATGACAGTTGTTCAAAATATTTTCTTTCTTAATTTTTCTGTTAATAATGTGGTGTTAAAGTCTTTGAATGATATAAAATAGATATCCATATCTATGGTAGACTATTTTTGCTAATATTTGTAGTGAGATAACTGTACATTGAAGTTTACCAATTTTATTCAGCACTTTGTACAAACAGGACCAGACCCTTCATAGAAACACAGTTAAGAAACAAACCAGCTCAACCATCAGGTAGATTCACAGTCTTATTTTTACTAGCAACATCCACGTCCCCCCCTTCCTCTACATATGAAGCATACTCTCCATTTCTGTAGTTTTGTGATGTTAAAAATAACATATAAAGAGAAACATACAGGTAGTGGTTTGGGGTATTTCTCCATTCACATAGCATAGCATAAATTTGTAGATGTTTGCTGGCTGTTACCAACTACCCATTCCTTTTCATTAGTAGTCATGGGCTTACCCTGCATTAAACCCTGACCCCTGGGGGACAGCTGACCTAATTTCAGTTTCTGGCTGTGGCAAAGAAAGCTGATGTAAACATTCGAGCCCAAGTTTGTCTGTGGAGCCCTGGTTCTCAGCTCTTTAAGATCAATGTCCTTTGATTGTATGATAGCAGAAAACTTATTTTGGTATTTGTTTTACAAAGACACTTGTCAAATTACTTTTCAAATTGGTTGTGCCATTTTACTTCCTACCAGTAATGTCAGACTGTATGAATGCTTAAAAGTGTCATGTTTTTATCTAGCTCATTTTTAGGTAGAGTGACATCTCATTGTGGTTTTAATTTGCTTGTCACTGCTGGCTAATATTCTTGGAGTTTTCAATGTTTTTTTTTTCCAATTTGTTCTATCAGTGTATTATAATTGCTTAAATTTATAACCAGAACCTTGTCAATATTAAAACTGGTCTCTCTGTGTGTGTGTGTGTGTGTGTGTGTGTGTGTGTGTGTGTGTGTGTGTGTTAGGTGTTGCTTTACTCTGGCAACTTGACATAAGTTAGCGTCATCTTTGAAGAAAGAATCTTAACTGGGGGACTGCCCCAATCAGATTGCCAAGGTAAAGTATGAGGGTGTTTTCTTCATTAAGGATTGATGTGCATCAGGTGTATCCATTCAACTCTTGACAGTGCCCCTTCTGGGTGGTTTCTTGAGTTCTATATAGCGACAAATAGAGAAAGCTGTGGAAAGCAAAGCCAGTAAGCAACATTCTCCCATAATTTCTACCTCAGTCCCTGCCTCCAGGTTCCTCTCCTGGTGAACACTATTCCTTTTCTCTTAGTGACAGTCTGTGCTCAGGATATGAAAGCCAAATAAAACCTCTCCCTTCCAATTCGCTGTGGCACATGTTGTTTATCACAGTAATAGAAAACGGATCTGGACAATGGAACCTCATCAACGATTTACTTTTGAGATTTTTTTTTTATATATTCTAGGGAACAAGAGTTTGTTTAATATATAGGTGAAAGTATTTTCTATGTCTAGGTGAAAATATTTCTGAGCATGTAGCTTGATTTTATGTGTTTGTTAGAAACCTCTCAATATGGTCTTGACCAGGGCAGTTTTCAATTTAAAAAAAGTCACACTCACCAATTTTCTCTGTTATGAATTTTGCTACTGGTGTCAAATTTACTTTCTGTCAGGCCCCATAGGACGAAACACTTTCCTATTTGTTTTATAATTCTACACATTGCATTTATACAAGAAAATGGCATCAGTCTCACATTCTCCATGTAAAAGTCAGAGAATTTTTTCTTTGTTTATTACTTGTTTGGTTTGTGTCTCCTCCCCTTGATATTGACTTTCTCTGGAATTATTTGTTGGAATAAACGTGATTTCTACTAAATTGCTTTAGCATATTTGTGGAAATCAAGAGAAGGGGGAATTAGCTCTGATTCTTGGCTCTGGCCCATTGTTGTACATCTGCAAACATCATATACATACATAATTTTTTTGGTATTTTATGCTGTAAACTTGATTCAGCTCAAGGAGCGTTTTAACCTACAAATTATCAACAGTGTATTTCTCGTTGTCTGTTTGGAGACTTTCCTGTTATTGTATTACTCCACAGTGCTAAGTTCACAAATGCTGCAATGGTTTCAGGTCCTTAGCTGGCTGAAAACTTAGTTTCTACCTAGCCACTTGAAAAGGAAAACTTCATCCTCTGTTGCTAGGTAGAGTGTTCTATCAATTGAGTCAAGCTATGGTCTCTGTCTCTGTCTCTTTCTGTCTGTCTCTCTGTCTCTCGGTCTTTCTCACTCTTTCTCTGTGAGCATGTGTGTGCGTGTGTGTGTGTGTGAAATTCTACATTTTTAACAATTTTCTTTTTTGATATTCCATCAGTTGTTGAGAGCAAGTTGATAAGTTCTAGTGAAGTTCCTGAATCAACTTCTTTCTTTCTTTCTTTCTTTCTTTCTTTCTTTCTTTCTTTCTTTCTTTCTTTCTTTCTTTCTTTCTTTCTGTCTATCTTCCTTCCTTTCTTCCTTCCTTCCTTCTTTTCTTCCTTCCTTTCTTTCTCTCTTTTAAACCAACTTTGGTATCATGAACACACTGCTTTTGCCATGCCCCAGAGACACCAGTTCATATCTCTTTTCTGTTTCCAAACTCTTACAATCTTTATCCACTCTGCCCAATGGTGTTTCATGAATCTTACAGTAGGTAGCAAAAATGTACTTAGGGCTGAGGACTCCACCATCATTTACTCAGACTTCACTGTAAGTTTTGGTAAAGAGAAGATTTTCTGACTACAGCTGCAGGCAGCATTTGTTTATGTCATAAACAATATATAGTTGGGTGATTTCTTTTAAAAAACTATTTCTGTTAATCTCTAGTAACTGTTGTAACTCTGGGTTTATGTCACTATCAACTGTTTATGAATAAATTATAGTTAGATTTTCTACTTTCTAAGGTTCTAATTTTCTTTTTTTTCTATTTCTTTTACTCTCTTTATATGAAAAACTTGATTACTTCCATGAATTCAATTTTAACTTGTAGAGATGATTTGATTTGTAGATAATATTCTTGACTTCAACTTTACCCTCTTTTCCTAAAATGCAATGAGTTTTACAAATTGTCTTCTAGTCTCAAAGATCCTTGCAGCATTAATCTCTTATTTCTGTCATTAAAGAGTATTTTTTTTGGTTCAGACTGAGTATGCTCCATGTTTCCATTTTATGATTCTCACATTTCTTCCATAAATTATGTCTTTTCTTTTCACATCAATTTTTCGCTATGTATTTTAATTCTAAAATTTCTATGAGGTTGTTGATTGTATCTTTTGATTCTTTGATGAAGATTTTGAATAATTAATTTTACTGAGCAATATTTATATTTCTAACATTCATAAGAAGAAAAATATGGAAACACATTTAAAATCTTTACTGACAATGTTACTGTATTAATTATACTGATATCATCTTTGATTATCCTTTAACATGAAATAGACTTTTCTGTTCATTTCTCATTTCTTTGTATGCATGTGTGCATATGCTTGTGTATGTGTGTGCATGTATTTTTGTATGTTAGAGCATGCTTGTCTGTATACACACATCTGTGTGCATATGTGTGTTTTCTTCACTGTGTGTTCCTATGTGGAGGACACAGACTGACATCCAGGTGACTTCCAATCACTCTTATTTTTTGAGGAAATTTTCTTTATTGACCTTTGAACAACATGCCCTTTCAGCTAGTCTGTCTGGCCAGTAAGTCCCTGAGATCTGCTCCCAGGTCTGGATTACAGACATATACTGTCATGCCCAGGTTTTATATGTGTTCACCTGGATCTTCAATCTTGCTCAGCAAGAACCTTAATGACTGAACAGCCTCTCTAGCCCAGTGGTTCTCAACATTCCTAGTTCTGTGACCCTTTAAATACAGTTCCTCATGTTGTGGTTACCCCCAGAATAAATTGTCTTTGTAACTACTTCACACTGTAATTTTGATTCTGCTATGAATTGTGATGGAAATAGCCAAAATGGGACCCACAGGGGTCGTGACTCACAGGTAGAAATACACCGTTCAAGCCCCAGGTCTTTATTTTAGTGAACGACTGAGAGATTCACTACTAAAACTTGAACATTCACGTTGCTGAGTGAAGTAGCGTCCCAGATGACTGTATGTTCTCCTCTGACATTATTGGGGATGGTGATGATAGGCAGATGTTGAAGGATTTGACTCTACAATTAAAAGTCAGAAACAGGGGCAGGAGAAATGGCTCCATAGTAAGAATACAGGTTTCTTTTTCGGAGGACCTGAGCTCAATTCCCAACAACAGCATAGCAGCTCCAAACCTTTGGTAACTCCAGTTCTAAGGAACCTGACACCCTCCTCTGACCTCTGATGGCAAAGTATGCACAAGGAACACAGACATACATGCAAGCAAAACACCTATACTCATTTCAAAAATCCGATAGATCCTAGAGACTGGAGGGTGGGAGAAATAGGGGATGCCAGTCAAAGGATTCTGATGTCCTGGCATAGGATGAGCCAGTTCCTGACATTCTAATATTCTTCATGTTTGGTGATGACCATTGAACGACTTTAATTATGATGCTCACTACACAGTATAGCACGAAACCCTACTTCAGAAATTGGATGTATTAAATCTTCCAGCAGCTAAATATTTTGATAAGAAATAACTTTAACCCATTGTTTCCACCGAAGTTCTGAGAAGTAAGAATTTTCAGAATTCAGTGCCATACCTCAAGTTACATTTCAAAGCTACAGAAATAACTAAAACACAGATATATTCTAGTTGAAGACATCTTGTCTTCTCCTTACACACTTCTTCCTCACGTTTCATGGGGAAGGAAACCATGCAGATGCTCATGAGGATCTGCTCACGACTGAGCAAAATGCTAAAGATGAGCTACAGCGATGGAAGCAGAAGTGTTACTAATACTGCTGAGACTGCCAAGGGAAGGCTCATGGCACAGCCCTGCTCCAAACCCAGCCTTTAAACCTAATGGGATTGTCACATAAGATGAACAGATGTCAGTTCTCATTGCAGTGGCAAGCGTTGTAGAGGAAAACAGGTGTTGTCCCTGGTTGACGCATCTGAAAAAAACTGTAAGGTTTCCCACACTAACAGTTGTGTAAAGTCAGTGAGGCAACAGAAGGGAACTTGGAGGAGAGGCAGAGGCTGGAGCAGCAGTTTAAATGTCTAGACAGAATGCAGAGTGGTTGACTGGAGAAAAGGCTAGGGTAGAAATTTAGCAGTGAATAATTTAGAAATAATTTTGCTTTTACTGTGAAGTCTCAAAACTATAGGAGCATCCAAATATTCGTCACTCAGACTTGCCTGCTGTTAGCATTTTATATAATTGTGCCACATCTGTCAAGAATGAGACATTAATGCTAAGTGTTATTATTGATGCATTTAATTTACTGTCTTTGCTTGATTTCATCACTTTTCTACTAATGCACTCTTTTTTTTTTTGTATACTCCAGAATCCATTTACTACCATGGAGCATTTAGTAGCATTGTGTCCTTGGCACTTTCTGACCTTCAAGAGATTCTTGATGTTTTCTTTTTTTATGATGCTGTCATTTAAAAAATATTAAAAGCACTAGTACTGTTAGTACAAGTAACAGGGATATCTATCTGTTCACTTAATATAGTTCTGCCTTAATGGGAAAAGGTAACCTCTTCCATATATCTCACCATTATGCCTGAGAACCTGTGTGTAGACAGACATTTATTCTGTGTCTACAAAACTACAATCAAAGCATATCTTTTCCATTCTGATATAAATTTGATCATATTTATTCTTATTCAATTTTACCCACTTGAAGACCAAATTGCCCAGTCCTCTGTTATTCTCCTGGCTAAATTAATTTCCTCTCTCATCCCAAATTTCTTTCTTCCAACTATTTGCATGATTGGTTAGTTCATGTAGAGATGGTGACTTTATGTTAATCTACAACAGAGTTAATCTGCCTATGCAGAGTCCCAATGCAATCATTTGACACTTGACAATCTCACAGCCATAATTTGAGACAGCCCTTTTTTGCCTGTTAATTATTTAGTTCAATCAGTTTGCAAAAAATAAATGTAGTTTTACAAAAAAAAAAAAACTACAAAAAAATAATATAGACAAAATTCTTCCACCTGTTACCCAATTTTTATCAATGGTAGCACCTTGTAACATTAGAGAACAATAAAATGATGAAGACATTTATGTGACACACTGGGGAACAGAAAGAATTCTACCACCACTAAGAACCCCCACGATCCCCTTGAGTAGCCACATGCTCACTTCAGTTTCTATTATTTTCTGACTCCTATCAGCCATTCAATGAGTTCTTTATTTCAGTAATTCTTAAACTCAGAAATATTATAGAATTGGAATTACAAAATGCCCAATTATTAGATATCAGGTTTTCACTCCGCATAATTCTCTGGACATATTTAGAAACTGCTGTTTTGTCAGTGGTTTCTCTTTTTAACTACTAAGTAATATTCCAGAAAAAGGTAGAAGTACTAGAGATCATTTAAATGTTCCTCAGGTTTAGGATATCTGTTTCAGGTTATGCTGAATTAATTTGCTACAAATATTTAAAGAATATTTTTATTGTTTAACTAAGCTTTCTTGGGATAAATGATTAATACAGATCATAGTTTATATAGTACTGAAATATCTATTACTAATATATACACATTTATATCCTGTATATGTATGTTTTTATATATAATTATATTTAAAGTAACTCCCAAGTCCTATTCAAGAATGAATGAGCCATTGCGTACTACTTTCAACAATGTGCAGGCTGTTGATGTCATCTTAGACATTCTGATAGCTCTGTTAGGATAACTCGTGGTTTTAATTTGCATTTCTGTTAGGAAATGGTACTCAAGGTCCCTTTAACCCCTGGGCATTCTGATCAATGTAGACAGTGTGCTCATTTGCAAGTGTGTATTCATGTCAATAAAGATTTCAGATTCAGAACATCATGTTTAATCACAGATTTTACTGTTGAATATCTTTGTTTTAGTTTTTAGTTCTTCATTAGAACACAGCTTGCAAAGGTAACACCCATCTACAAATTGTCTTTACACATTTTCCAGCAGGATTTTCACTGAGAAATATTTTTAAAGATGCCCAAGTTCAGAATATAAGTTTTCTTTGGTTCAGGTGTATTGTGTGATTCAGACACTTTTTGCTTTTCTCTCTATATTGATTTCTTTGGCTTTGGCTTTGTAAACATCTGATAGTTTCATGTTTTACACTTGAATCTTATTTAGTTGAATGAGTGTATGCATAAGCTCCATTTTAATTGATGAATAATTTTCAATAGATACGTTAATTTTAATTATTCTTTGAGAATTGCATGCATGATCATACTGTATTAAGCCTATGTCCATGCGATTGCATGCCTTAAACTTTTCCTAGAAAATTCTTCCTTCCCCATCCCAATATTATTATCTTCTCTTTCTATCTTATGCCTCTTTCTCTTGCTCCTCTTTGAGCCTTGGGAGAAGAATTGTGTCCGATCAATATTAGTTTAATCAGTAATGATTTTTAGTGTAGGTTATTTGAATGGGTTCTTTTAACAAATAGACCACAACATCACTTGATCATGGATCACCTAGGATGTATGGAGGGAGAGGCTTCTTGGAAGCAATCCTTTATGGGTATCAATATCACATCCTTAGATATTTAAGTACTTTTATAAAATTGTATATTGCTTGTATATCCTACATTTTATATCCTACTAAATCATTTGCAGTCTATATCATGTACAGGTTACGGACAGTGTCAAATAAAAGGTAAACAATAAGTTGTGGTATTATATTTGTAGTATAAATAAAATAGTTCACTTTCAGTACAGATAATTTCTATATAATATTTTGACTAGTGGTTGATGTAGTCAGAGGAGAAAGAGCTCACATATATGAAAGACCAACTTTTCAATGGATCAAACACAGTTCTTTTTTTGACTGATATTTAAAAGTGAGTCATTGTGGTTCACATATAACTTAGGTACACTTTCTTTCATTTTTTTTGGCCTTAGATTCTGCTAATCCTTCAGCCAAGACACTTAAAATAAATATAATAAAAACCCAATTAAAAAAAGCATTGGTTCTGAAATGACACAATCACTTTGGCTTGGTTTTCTTGTACTAGCATAGGAATCTTTTTTTCCCCATTTTTTTAAAAATTTTTTTTATTAAAAATTTCTGCCTCCTTCCCGCCTCCCTTTTCCCTCCCCCTCCCCCCACTCCCCACGCCCCACTCCCCTCCCCCTCCTTCTCCAGTCCAAAGAGCAGTCAGGGTTCCCTGCCCTTTGGGCAGTCCAAGGTCCTCCCTCCCTCCATCCAGGTCTAGGAAGGTGAGCATCCAAACTGGCTAGGCTCCCACAGAGACCCACATAGGAGCAATGGATTGAGCTCCAAAGGTCCAAATGAGGAACAGAAGGAGGGAGAACATGAGCAAGGAAGTCAAGACTGCGAGGGGGCACCCACCCACTGAGACGGTGAGGCTGATCTATTGGGAGCTCACCAAGGTCAGCTGGACTGGGACTGAATTAGCATAGGAATCTTACTGTGAACATGTGAAGAAGACATAGCCATTTTGACTAATTAGTTCATAAGAACGGTAAACTAAAACTAACTAGACTAACTGCATTGCCAAGACTTGGTATCTGTTGAGGACAGTAGGTAACACATGAGCAATTTTTGAGTTACAAGGTGAACACTGCATGTTTGATATCAATTTTTATGAGTAATGCATTATTCTTCCTCTTTCATGTCACTAAATGTTCATCTTGCAGCCAGTGCTCACAATACACATATCCCATGGCAATGACATTAGAAGCTGAGTCACAAATAACAGAGGAGTACTGTTAGGATTCTTGAGCTAAACTTACAAAATGGATTTTTTTTCTACATGTTTCTTTCTGAATCCTTTCTTTTTCTTTGTATATTCTCGCTCTCCTTTATAGCACTTTCAATCCATATAGCAGTATAGAGGAGAGTGTGAATCTCAAGGTTATGACATTATGCCTTAGAGTTTGATGGCATATAGGAAGTAATGAAGCAACAAGGCAGTCCGTTGAAGAACTAAGAAGACTCTTCACAGTGGATGACTCATAAATGCAATTTACAAAGATAGAAACACCTAACTGAGCCGGGCGGTGGTGGCGCATGCCTTTAATCCCAGCACTCGGGAGGCAGAGGCAGGCGGATCTCTGTGAGTTCGAGGCCAGCCTGGTCTACAAGAGCTAGAGTTAGTTCCAGAACAGGAACCAAAAGCTATGGAGAATCCCTCTCTCGAAAATCCAAAAAAAAAAAAAAAAAAAAAGACCTAACTGAATGTAATTGAAAATGTCATAATAATAAGCAACAATCTATGTTATTATAATAATACACATGGTTAAAATATGTCAATAAACAAGTGAAAACATGTAGTACATGCACGCATGTTTCCCATCTCGCAGTATTGAAAAGGCATACATCCAATGACACCCTAGTCATGAAGAGGCTATAGTGTGCCCAGATGCTTGAAATTCAATATCAAAAACTAGGTCTTCCAGGGGATATATGGCTGAGTCATTCCTGAGGTAGATGGAAACATAAGATAATGAATGATACTCTGATCTATGGAAGCCTTCAAGGACCATTTGAAATTAAATCAGAACCCATCTTGAAAGATATCTTAGTGACAAAGGCTGAAATATTTTAAATAAGTAATAATGATTTTTCTTCTAAGCAAAGTAAGAATTTCTGAAACAACATTAATATAAAAGTGCATAAATGGATACAGGAGCAGTCTTGGGGAAAGGAACTGCTTCTGTCAAGTGAATAAATCACAGCAAGAGACAGGATTAGAAGATTCCATTTGAATATGATCATGGTGATGTCTGATTCAGGCATAAGTTCAGCTGACATATGAAAGATTGAGGAGAAACCCAAAATTCATATTGTCTTAGAGTAACTTCTCATCAGATACATATTATTTATTAGCTAATAAATAACATGCTTATTACATTCTTTTGGGGAAATCTCACTTGCCACCAATCAAATGATAAATGTTAAAATTAATAATGCCATTAGAAAACCTCCTGAGTTATTTGATGGGATGCTCTTAAGAGAGCCTGGCTTTACCTATGTTGTTCTGTTGGCTCTGCAGGCATTGTTTCCACACGTGTGACTTGTAGATATCATGGTGGCAGCCTCCCTTGATTACGGTGAGAATGACATCACGTGACAAGCAGATCATGCCTCACTTTCCTTTGAAGGGAATTATATTTAGCCATCAGACCTAATCATTTTGCATAAGTACTCAGGTTGAAGCTAGCACCGAGCTGTTTGTGAAATTGCTTATTTGTTGTGTTGGTTCCACTATTTGAGTAGTTAATTTGGTAATTTAATGATGCTTTAAGTGAAATTTTTCTCATTAATGATTATTGATTTGAACCTCAAGAAGGGGGAAACAAAATTGATTCTGAGGTAATTACAATTTAAAATACATATATTGAGTGGATGCAAATGTGGACTGATTAAAGATAATGACTAATTAAACATGTTATAAAATTAGACCCCGATTGGAGGGAGGCAGATTATAGCTGCGAGAGTAATTAAAGCAAAAATGAGAGATGACTGACCAATAAGTAAATAGATTTGCTGGTCAGGTGGTTACTTTCTCGTGTACTGGAGGGAAATGTCCACATGAGTGATTCATGGCTTGTGGTGGAAGCTTCTTTGAGGAGAAAGTCACAACAGATTCTCATTGTCCTTGAAGTTCAAATTGTAATCCCATGGTGTCCATAATTTTCTCTCTTAGTATGCTTATTTTTCATATAATCATATATTTAATATAAAATTATATTTTATCTATGAGCTATTGACATGTTTCCATCAAAAGGTTTTGC
Source organism: Alexandromys fortis (assembly GCF_014885135.2). NCBI lineage: Eukaryota > Metazoa > Chordata > Mammalia > Rodentia > Cricetidae > Alexandromys > Alexandromys fortis. The sequence goes on from NW_026068149.1 coordinate 255,502, forward strand.
CTTTCTTTCAAGTTGTGTTGTTACATGATTGAAAGTATATTATTAGGAATTGGGCAAGAATTATAACTGTAATTCTTCTGAACAAATTCCATAAATAATTTTATATATTATAATCAGTTTACATATAATTATTATAAGTTTACCATGATGTTTTTATAATAAATGGTATGTTAATGCTTTAATATACAACAACACATATTATATTAACCATATAATAACATTTGTCACAATATTTCCATCCTCACATAAATAGAGTTAGCAGTAGGTTTTCCAAAGAATGCTATAAACACTATATAAAATGAATGATATGCAAGATTTAACCCTCAATTACTTCTTAGCAATTCTCAACTTATATCTTATATTTTAAAAAAGAAAAACATGTACACAGAATCCTGGATACTCTTTTCTCCCATGAGTGAAATGTAAAACCGTGTTTTAATGCCGGCTCAATTTTATGACTCCTTTTGGAGAAGCAGAACACAACAGAGGTTAATTCACTTCCAAGTTTGACAGCAAAGAGATGGGACTTCCACTGTGGATGTTTGTTTCCGAAGCCAAGTCACATATTTGGAGTTCTTGGCACACCTCTGGAGTTGCCTTTGTGGTAGGGCATTGAATATTCCCACAAGCAACCATGAGAAAACCGAATTCTGCTGACAACCACATCAAAAAAAAAAAAAAAATTAGAGAAAATGCTCCACTGGCCAAGTTTCCCTCTGAGACTGCATGTATGCTCATAGTGACTTCATGAGACAAATTTGTGTTCAAATTCTTCATGTAACAGGGAGTATAGTTCTGTAAACATTTTAAGCTGTTGACATTTGGGGTAATGTGTCGTAGGATAAGAGGGAAAACTCCAGTCCAATCCTGGTTCTTTCTCTAATTGATTTCCCATGCGGTGATCAGGATACCTAGTATACTCTGGTGGAAGAGAAGCTAAGGAGGCCAGATGTAGCCACTTACCTTCACTTACCCTCTCCCAAAGAAATTTTAAATCAGTGGAAGGACCGACAGGTATAGACATTATCAAGAAACTCCTCGAGGGGTTCACCAGTGAGTGAGGCAGAATACAGGAGACTCATAACTACCTACAGAATAAGAGTTGCTGCATCCAAAGAAATTGCACTCACTGAATGAAATACAGGCTTCCAGATGTACCTTCTGTTTTATAAGTAGAGCTAGTGACTATCTGCAGCATGTGTTAGCCTTTTGTTTCCAATTATAAATGCATTCATGTTTGAAAAATACTGTCAATGAACTTTACAATATTAAGCTACTAATGAACAAATTAAGTTTTTTTTTTAAATGGTAGGTTTAGGTGGCAATTTAATGAGCATATTTTTAATTTTGAAGAGAAGCTAATGTTATACAAAGTTTAGATTTTGATTAGAATTTGCCTTCTTCCCATTGACTTTAAACATACACTGATATATATGTGTTCATAGATGAGTACCTGCATGTATGTTTAAATAATGTGTCTGCAAGTATGTGTATTTTCATGTGTACATATAATTATCAACTTTGTTTATAAATGCACATAACTTTGCCAACCTGATGTGGGATCTCCTCAAGCATGTGACTCATACCTTTCCTGTATCTTTTAGTATTATATGCTATCTGTTTGACTCTTTCCTCGGTGGAAAATCCCATCGCCTAATCGCCTAAATATCCTTTCTTCTCTTAAGATGAGACCGTGTTATCAAAGTTTGGACATCAGAATGTCTGGCAGATATGTAGCCACTATCATGATATTCATTCATAAGTTCTTAAAGCAGTGTATCCTCCTTCCTCAAACTTAACCTATAGACTGCGATTTTGAAACACATTGATCATTTTCCACTGAGACATTTAGCAGGTTGTTTGGGATGTTTTAAAAAGAGCAATCTGCGAATCCCATAATACCATAAAATGAACGGTTCAACAAAGAGAGAAGCAGGAAGAATCACAGTAAGCTCAAGCACTTAAAAGTCGTTTTCCAGGCCCCCAGAGCGACAGCTCACAGAGCCGTGATGGAATCTCTGTATCAGCACTTTCAACACCTACAACAGGAACTTTAAAATGCCATGCATGAGTCAGTCATGACTACAGCAAATCAAAGTCTTCACAGGGTTTTGTTTGTTTGAGAATTTCATACTTGCATATATGGTTTTTCTGCATATATGTTTTAGTACGACCCATCTCCTTTCCCTCCCCTTTATCTCTTGCCGTACCTCTCCCACTTTTCCCGACAAATCTCATAGCTCCTTTGTTTTAACTTACTGGGGTCACTAGTGCTAAAAGTATGTAAATGGGTGTGTGGACAAACTGCGATTTTTTAAAGTTAGAAACTGAGAAAGCTACATCTACTTTGTGGTAATTACTTTCAAATATAATATATTTTAAGCTAAATTAAAATACATTATTAATTCTGTAAGTCTCATATAAGAGGAGCAGAAGGAACCAGAGCAATTTCAAGCCCCGTTAAGAGACAAACCTGGCACTGATCACCAAAAGTTTTTTTGTGTGTGTTTTTTTAATTTATTTATTTCTTTATTAATTAATTAAAGATTTCTGTCTCTTACCCACTGCCGCCTCACCTTTCCCTCCCCCTCCCCCAATCAAGTCCCCCTCTCTTGTCAGCCCAAAGAGCAATCGGGGTTCCCTGCCCTGTGGGAAGTCCAAGGACCACCCACCTTCATCCAGTTCTAGTAAGGTGAGCATCCAAACTGCCTAGGCTCCCAAAAAGCCAATACGTGCAGTAGGATCAAAGACCCATTGCCATTGTTCTTGGGGTCTCAGTAGTCCTCATTGTCCGCTATGTTCAGCGAGACCGGTTTTAACCCAGGCTTTTTCAGACCCAGGCCAGCTGGCCTTGGTGAGTTCCCGATAGGACATCCCCATTGTCTCAGTGTATGGGTGCCCCCCTCGCGGTCCTGAGTTCCTTGCTCGTGCTTTCTCTCCTGGTGCTCCTGATTTGGACCTTGAGATTTCAGTCCGGTGCTCCAATGTGGGTCTCTGTCTCTGTCTTCATTCATGCTGGCTGTGTGATGATTCCCAAGGGGAAATGTCTTGATACATCTGTAAACCATATTTACAGAAAGAGATACAGTGAAACTAACTTCTGGGTTACTGTGATTTATAGAGACCAAGGTAAGGCAGGTAATCCCCAAAACTTGCAAGTTAGGGGCAAGAGGAGTAAGAGTCCAAGAGACCATTCTCAGAGATCACGGAACATCCTGACTGCATGGAAACCTGGTTCTGGAAACATAAAACAAACCAAGTAAAAGTAATATAATGCAAATTTAAAATATGGTTAAAGAAAGCAATAAGTGAAAGCCATTTGACATGTGTAAAGGTTCCACAAATGGCAGGTATACTTTCATTATCACTCTTTCCAATACTTTCAGTTCATAAAAATCTCCAATATGGTGATTTCTTTGAATTTGAACAATAGTCTACCGATACAGTATCTAAAGCAGTATGTCAAGTGTCCAGCAGGATACAGCTAAGATCAGGGCTCACTATCACAGCACACAGGTTGCCGTGTGTTACTAGCAGGTGTGTCTAAATGCTTGACTCTGCAAAGCAACACTGTGATTTACAAGTTCATCTGGAGAGCTGCAATACAGGTTTCACCCAATAAGACAAGAAAAATTTCATAATATTTTAAACAAATTTACAGTGTTGTTTTGAGTCACATTCATAGTTATCCCTGGCCACATATTACCCATGGTAGACTACTGATTGGACATTCCTGAACGTAAAATGGCACCTCGCTGAACTGGAAAAATTAGGGGAATATTTTACAAATCCACAGGAAGAAAAATGCTTATACTCTTTACAGAGGAACTAAGGCTTAGTGAGGCCAGTCATTCTACACTGGAACCTGGACACTTAACAGCTAGGTAGTCATAATATAGGCTTAAAATGTATTATAAGTCTCACTATCTGCATGTTTCCTACCATTGGCAATGTGTTTTGAATCTATCTGAGTTTTCTGTTCCATATTCTCTCATCTTAAATGGAAAGATATTTGGAGAATTTTTAAATTCATTGCCAAAATCCAGAAAATTCAGGCTTGAAGATTTTTAGAATTTTACATTTCTAAGCATCTAAGATATAAAAAGATAGAAGCCTGATTCAATTTTTCACTGTTTCTTTTTCATAGTTCTAGTTTTTTGAAAAAAAAAAACTATATTCTTGTTGAATTGTTTTCCAGACTCACAAACTGTGAACGTACGGTTTCTTTAATTTGTTTTTAATTAAAACAGAATTACACAAATTTCTCTTCTTTTCCTTCCTCCAGTTCCTCCTAGCTACTTTTTCTGAACTGCTTGTTACCCACCCCCAACTCTCAAGTTGATAGCCTCTCTTTATTTTATTGTATTTGTTATGTGGAAGAGTTAAATTTTTATGGGATATCATTTAGACAAATAACTACAGTCAACTGTTGATGCCTAGGAGGAGAATCAGCCTGTCTCAGGAATGAGACTATTATGGGCTGTCCAATGAAGAGTCTTAGAAATGATTATGCTATTTCAAATCTGCTTTTCTTCAGCTCTCTTTGGTTTCCCTCAGATAGAAACGAGGACATGTGGATTTTCTTCTTCAGCGTCCTTGTCGCTCTATCTAGTAAATACAGATGACAATATCGAATAATGAAGTTCTATTAGCAAAGTCTTTAAACATGCATTTTCTTTTTTATTGCTTAAGAATTTTATAAATGTATATCATGTATTCTGAGTAAACTTACTTCCCTTCTCTCCCTTCCAGTTCCTTCCTTATCTCCCCCCCTTTTCCTTCATAATACCATATGGTATTTTTTCATTTAAATCCAGACTACAATTAGTGGTGCCTGCATGCGCATGGGTGCATGACAATCTACTGGAGTGTGCATGGCCTTTCAGGGATGATAGCCATGTAGAATATGATTCACTTCTTACCTCAGCCATGAATCACCGATTGCTCCTCAGCTACAGGTAGGAATTTATGAGGGCTCCTTCTCCCATGCTGGGGTTTTTGCTGGTTTGATATTTCTGTTTGCAAGTATATGTACATTGATATTGATGCCAACAGAGGCCAGACAAAGTGTCTTATGCCCGGGATGTAGAGCTATCAGAGACCTTTCAGTTTCCAGACATTGATTATAAAAACTAAAATCCAGACTTTATTAATCTTCCATTGTTTTTAATGTGATCCTACTTTCATAAACCACACTTCACAAGCATGCCTGTTCCTTGTCAGCTTATTTGGGCTAATGAATGATTTTCAATGGGACTAAAAGACACAGGTAGAAGAAAGAACACAGGCCTTGGAATGCAGTGATGATTATTTAGCTTCCCATGGAGAAGTTGTGTCGGTTAAAGACCATGCCTTGCAGTGCCTTGCAGGACCTATTCTCCAGTCTCACTGTTAGGATTCTATGGCACCTACAGGATTCATTCCGAGAAGAAAAAAAAAATTGGCTTTTCTATTGTTGTTTTTCAGACCCTGTACCAACTATTTGCAAGAATAAGAGTCACACATATTTTCTATAATTTAAAAATGCATAAATGTGTATACACACAAGACACACATGCAAACACACACATATGTATATATAAAATCAAATAATTAATGTTCTGTGATTTGGACATTACCTTCCAAGGCATTTCTATACAGATATTTAAAAAGTTATTAGCCAAGTTTGTAACGGCGTAAGCGAATGCAGACAGATTGTCAAAATATAGACAGCTTTAATGGAGGAATAGACTTACAGAACCACTGTTCCCGCGGAGACCAGGAAAGCAGAAGAGAGAGCTGGGAGCACGCTCACCAATTTTATAAGAGAACTTTAGCCTGAGGCGAACACGCCCCCTAAGGGGTGGGACTTATCCCTACACAAGTTTGTATAATATAAACTCCTCTAGAGAGATGTGGTCATCTAATGTCCCATTCAGTTTATGTAGATTCAAGGCCTTCCCTGCTCTTTCCACAGAAGCCTTTTATTCATCCATTTTGCCTTCCAGCCCACTCTTTTGTATCTGCTTTACCCTTTTCTCATGTTCAGGTCTGATGCTTGTGTTGTCCTCCCCTTTGGTCTCAAAGTTACAGACAGGAGCATTTCAGGCTTCCTTTTATAGGAACCCGTCTTAATAACTGGGTTTAGATGGAGATCAATGAACTACTGAGCAGTGACACTGGGGATAAACACAGGCACGGGCTATTTTCTGCAGCTGCTGCGGTTGAGATGGGAATTTCCTACTGGAGAAATTTTGTGGAGACAATGCTATTTTCACCATGGCAAAAGCGGACACCAAAAACATGCATCTGCATTTCCATTTCTCTCGTAAAAGGCTATGAATTTTTTTTTAAAAAGCTAGATGTAAAACGATTTGGGAAATTCTGGAGCTGTGATGATTGGGAAGTACATGGAGAGATAAGAGTGTCCAATGTCTTGGATTCTGCTAAAACCTCAGTCAGGTGGTTAAAGCAGTGATTCATGTTCATTTAAATACATCATTAATAACAGAGTATGTTTAGACATTGTTTAATGTGGTCCTCAGGAATCTTGCTGAGTTTGGTTCCTAAGCATTGAACAGGGAGGAAAATCTCTACAATAAGTGAATGCCTGATAGAAATGTGCAAAAATTGAATTTTCAAATCTCATTTCCAATGGAGTAAAGGGATTCTGACAGCCCCAGCGGTGCCCATCACAAGACAGATTTTATAGTTGTGGTCCAGGTAGCAGCACTTAATGAATGTTCTTCCTTTGTCTCGCCCAGTGCAATGTAACATATTGTAATTCATTTAGTACATGAATGAATGAAGTTTGATATATATGTATATATACATTTAATATATATACATATATCTATATATTTACACAACCACATATTTCTTCAATCTATTCGTGTGTGTACAGTAGGTTAGAAAATCACATTGATGTTAAATTTGTAAAGGAAGGCTAGTCATACAAATTGTAAAGGGAACGAGAACACTGTCAACTTCCCCACTTTTAAAATTATTTTAAACCGGGTGGTGGTGGTGCACGCCTTTAATCCCAGCACTCGGGAGACAGAGGCAGGCGGATCTCTGTGAGTTCGAGGCCAGCCTGGTCTACAAGAGCTAGTTCCAGGACAGGAACCAAAAAGCTACGGAGAAACCCTGTCTCGAAAATTAAAAAATATATATATTTTAAATAACTGAATGTTTAGAATCAAAACTCCATAATATTTGGATTTCACTGACTGCATTTATTGCAAGATGTTGTGGTTTATTCTGAATATAGACTGTATATTTGTGGTGTGCACTTTTGTGTGTGTTTAATATAGGCAACTACTCTCTTTATATACTGAAACTTACAGTGAAACCTTTTTACATAGCATGGTGTCAGCTAGAGAGTGTAGCACACATCTATAATCCCAGTGACCACAGGATTAATTGATGACATGAATTTGAGATCCATCCAAAGTAATGACGCATAATCTGTATCCCATCCCCTGAATAAAAGCAAATAAATAATGAATAATGTTTGGGGTATATGTATGCACTGTTTATATGTTTACATGTGTGCATGCATAATTTCAGAATTTTTTCAATGTGTACATGAGCCAGAGTGTGGAAACAAATGAGATAAGGCTAAATGCAGTAGGTGGGGTTTTAGTGATAACATTTTTACAGCTAGCAAATTGTACAACTGAGGCAGAAAATAATGAAATATTTCTTCCGTATAAATGGTTTAGATTATCTCCAGGATCCGAATGGACAGGAACAAGAGTTAAATGGCTAAAGAGCCTTGTCTCAACCACTTCAGTTTCATCCTGCTTCATAGCTAGCACACCTATTCGCTTCTCCAGGCTCCTATTAAGACTGTGAAACTCCTGCAGCTCCAGTGATGCCCCATCCTCCCTATGGTATGATTTCCACAGTGATGCTGGAATTTCATTTAAACAGTCTAATCTTACTGTTTCATAATAACCACAATGTTTTCAGACATTGCCAGCAACCTCAGAACATTTCCATGACTCCAAAGGAAACCTTTACCCCATTAGCATGCCCTCACCATGGGCCCTGGAAACCACTAATTTACTTATCATTTCTGTGAGATGGCCTACTCTGGACCTTACAACTAAATGAGATGATATAAAATTCCCCTATTGGTTTCTTAAATCCTTCATATTTCATAACTGTTTCTCAATCTCTTCAGTCTGGTTCTACAAGTCAATAACACTCTTTTTCCTATATATTTTTGTTTAATTTTTTCTCAGACAATATATTTTGATCATATTCTTTCCCTTCCTCCAAATTCTTCCAGAACCTCCCCACCTTCTTATCCTTCCAACATTTCTATTTATCTCTCTCTTCCTTCATCCTTCCCACTGTCTTCACTATCAAGTGACAGCCTCTTATTCAAATTCAAATTCAGCTACAGAGTTCTTTGTATATTTGTTCCTATACAAAGAACTATTGTTCTTGTGCATATTTTTGGTCTTTAGTGTGTTTGTTTGTTTTGTTTTCGTCTTTAGGACCCCTCCACTATCCACCCATCCCCTTCTCCCCCACTCCAGATTTCTGCTATGCTATAGTGGCTGACTTCTCATGCAGGGTGACTTATTCTCCTTGGCTCGCTGGGGATATCTCCCATGGCAGCTGCACTTCCTCTACCTCTGGCCTCTGACAGGTGGCCCACACTCTCATCATTTAGTTCTTATAATGTGGATATTGACAGAATCTTTTAGTTTTTTGACTAATGTTATAATTCTTCCTCTATAGGTTAGATAAGTATTTTTGGATTTCTGAACTTTAATAAATATAGGCATACTCACTGTATATACTTTTTAAAAATAATTTCGATAGTTTATGACTGTTAAGTAACAGGATATGAGATTTTCAGTTACTAGAAAGCCTTTTAATGGAAAGAGATCCTTGTTTTTTTTTTTTCTTTTTTCTTTTTGATTTTTCAAGATAGAGTTTCTCTGTAGCTTTGGAGCCTGTCCTATAACTAGCTCTTGTAGATCAAGCTGTTCTGAAACTCACAGAGATCCGCCTGCCTCTGCTTCTGAAGTGCTGAGATTAAAGGCATGTGCTACCACCACCAGGCTTTGATATCAGATTTTTTCCCTAACAACTGAGACTGACATAACGGACTATATGATGTTGCTTTCTCCATACCAGAATAGTTCTTATTTGACCTAATAGCTTTAAGAGGACATGGGAAATACAGTTTTTACTTGTAAGTAGTCATGAACATAATTAAAAGTATGAGTATATGTCTTATTTTCATTTTTCTTCTTGAGAGGACACTCAAGGTTAAAAGAAGGATTTACCTGCCATAGTGTGCCTCTTTGACCCACACATCTTGTATAAACTGCCTCTTCCAGTAGAGTTATTCCTCCTGACCCAAAATCTGGGACCTTGAAAACTAAGTACTTACCACATAAGCCTGGATTCTGTGAGCCCTAGATGATAAATTCTCACTTCAACTGGGGTCTGCTGTATTTTTCACGATCCAGTGACCAAAAGTAGCCCCCGAATGAGACACTGAAGCAAAAGTGAAATTGCTGTGAGGAAATTTTGAAATTTTCTCCTAATTTACCCAAAGAATGCTGAATTATTTTCTAAGCTTTCCATTATCGTTTTCATGTTCATGAGGATACAGAAATATGTATCTTAATTTTTTATTTCCAGTATGATGAGAATTTTATCTGTTGTTTTTCAAAATATTCAACTTTCTTTTTTCTATGCTGCTTTTCTGTTTTGAGTTTGAAGTGTTTTAGGTGTTTTAAGCTTAAAAATTTTTCTTTCTTCATTGTATTCGTTGATTCTGTCATTTATTTTTCAGCAATAGTTTGGGACAGTGATGTAAGGTGTGAATTCCTTTTCCTCCTAAGCACTTAATGCTGTAACTTTATATTCAAGCACTTATTTAGTTTCATCTCACTATCTCAGTAACTCAGAAAGTATAATATGTCTATATTTTCATTAAGTTCAGTTTTTTCTCTTGAATTTCCTTTTTTATTTTGGGATATGTATAATTAAACTGTTCAGTTTTTAAGTGTTTAAGACTTTCCCAGATATTTTTGTTTTTCATTTCTAGGTCAATCATGTTATGATCCATTGATCCATTTAGTATGACTCTTACTTTTGTAAGTTGATGTATTGTTGAATCACTCAGTATATGGCCCATTGCGGTGCACTTGAGAACATTGTGTTTTTGTTATTTTTGATAATGTTCTCCACAAAATGCAATTAGGTCAAGATGATAGCAAGTGTTCATGAGGTCTTCCCTTTAGTTCTTGACATTTCATCATTTGTTCTTCCTGTTGGTTATTGAGAAAGAGTATTGATGTCTCCAAGATCTGTATGATCTGGTAGGCTTGTCTGTTTCTTCCTTAGGACTAACAGATTTTGATTTGTGTCTTTTGAGATAATGATATTAATTCTATATAAAATCTAGTTCAACAACAAGGATCCTGAGAGAGACATACATGGGTCTAATCTACATGGGAAACAAAAAAAGACAAGATCTCCTGAGTAAATTGGGAGCATGGGGACCAAGGGAGTAGGTTAAAGGGGAGGAGAGAGACAGAGAGGGGAGCAGAGAAAAATGTATAGCTCAATAAAATTAATACAAAAAATGAAAAACCTTGTTTCCATAAAATATTATAGAGAAATGGCCATAATAAGTAACACTTTATTCTGAATGTTGTTTATTGATCTGAAATCTACTTTAACACTATTATTATTACTCTGTCCTCCCCTTGTATGATGGCTGTATCTTTTTGTATTCAATTGCTTTTATCATATACAAGCTATTATATTTAAAGTAGTACAGTGTGTAGGCACCTCCATGTTAATATAATGAATCTATAAAATCAATGGGATGATTTGTAATTTGGTGTTTTAAGAGGAACATGGGTCATGATGGTGGAGTAATCATAAATAGTTCTTGTAAAGTAACATCGAATATATAGCTAACCTTCTTTTGGGAATATGAGGAAATGTCAGAAGAGGGCAATCACAAGAATCTTCCTATGCTGACATCTGATCTCAGGCTTCCAAAACCTAAAACTGAAAAAGAATTTCGTTAGTTTGTAAACCACCTAGACTGTGGAATGTAGTCACAGCCTTCAAATAATAGTAAGAGTAATTAATACACTACTTATAGTTTCATGCAGCTATTTGCTTTAGTGTTTATCTAATGTGACCACTGGGATAGGGAAGGGGCTTTTGACACAGAGTTTCATGTAGACCAGGAAGGCCTTGAATTCAATGAGTAGCCAAAGATGCTCCTCTTTCATCTACCTCCCAATTACATGATTACAGACATTTACCACTACTGGTTTCCAAAGAGTCAGTTTTCAACAGGTGTGTTTTGAACAATGCCACTGAATGTTGGTGATCTATTTGTATTAAATTTTATTAGGCAATTTTGAACCTGTTTAACACACACACACACACACACACACACACACACACACACATATANCGATTACTTTGGTTAACTTAGCATTTTAAAATGAAGGTATAGAATATTCCTTTTTTTTCTTCCAGCATTATAAGGAGCTCACTCTTCTAGCTTACTGGATTTCTGAATAGAAAATAGAAAATAGAAGTCTTTTGTAATTTCTATTCTTATTCTACTTATTTAATTTGACATTATTCTTTAATTACCTTGAAAACATTGTCTCCATCTTTTGTTAGCAGTTTTGCAGTAAGATATTATTAGATGGTAATTTTTATATTTATTATGCTGTCTCTAAGCCTCCCGAATGTACAATTCACTATCTATTGATAATTTTACTTAATTATCATGCATCTTATTCTAAAAATACTTTTTATTGTATCAATTTTAGCTCATCTGTTGTTCTGTTTTCCATTATTTTTCTTAGAAATATACACACAATTGTCTATTCATCATAGAGAATAACAGACTAAAAAAAATCATTTGACTATAGTTCAACCTGGTAAACCAATGACTTTACTGTAGTTGTACTGACACAAAACATATTCAGACTGGTGTAGTGTTTTGTGAATGAGTTGCTTTAGAGTACATAGGTAAACACAACCTTCTAGAGATGACAGAGTATTGGACACAAAGATATAATTGACATAAATGTGCATGCCCTTTCCATCTCCCCTCTGTCTAAAGTACTACTTCCTATCTATCTTATCAATTTGTGCTTCCTTTGAAGTCAAATTTCTATAAAATTAGTTTTTGGAAGTGCTTATTGAATCATAAACTTTCTCCGTAGACAAAATTATTTGTACTTTAGATACACAACAGTCTTTCTGAGAGAATTTAAAATGGCCTGTAAGAAACTCTATGGTAGCAAACATGTTTTACTTACCTTGGCATTCAGTGTGTCTGGCAAAGGTCTATTCTAATGAACTAATATGAGATGATGAGGAATGGATATATTGATAAGAAGATAGAAATAATTAAGAGAATGAATGAATAGGTGTACTAGAAATGATTGCCCAATAAATCAGTTGATTAAACAAATAAATAGAGAGATTGGTAAGACTTGAAGTATATGAGTATAGAAGGAAATGAATGAGTGGATTGGATACATGATCAGACTATAATAAATTGTTTACAATATACAATCAAAGTTAGCTGAATATTTGAATGCGTGAATAAAGGAATGGATGGCAGAGTTTTGAGTAGAATGGGAAGATGAATAAATTTATCCATAAATGGACAACTAAGTAAAGTGGTGTATGGTTGGAGAGAAAGTAAAAAGAAGGACAAATCATTAAATTGATGGGTATCCATATAAATAAGATTATAAGAGAAAGCATATTGGATTGTACTACATCCACAAGTCCTTGGGCACTTCTGTCCTAATCTAGCAATTTGACTTCATTCACTTATTTTACAGAATGAAGAGTTTATTTTGGATTTTGGTACAAAGGGGAGTTAGTAATGGCAAGGAGAACATGGCAGAAGTCAGTTGGAGCAAGAAGATCCCTGATCAAATTTCATCCCACAGAAACAGAGAAAACAAGATAGAAATGAAATAAAATCATAAACTCTCAAAGCCCACCCATAAGCAAGATCCTTCCTTCGGCAAGGCTGCACATCCTACATGAACAGCAACACCAGCATGAGCCACCAAACGTTCGCATGTATGTGAACATTCTTCATGCAAACTCCCATAAGGAGCCACAGCACAAAACCAAAGAAATTAAAATAAAAGAAAAACAACAAAAATAATAACAAACAATAACAGGGACAGCAAGATATTTTTATCATCCTTTCTTAAGGCTTGTTCCAGACTCTAAAGATTAATGAAAAAAAGCTTTTGTGGCCAGTGTACTGGTGTTGCATGCATGTTAGACAAATGCTCTACCATTGAGGTATATCTCTACTAACCCTTATTGGTTTGCATTAGCAATTTTATTTAAAAAATTATAAACTCCCATGAAAGTACTAAAACAATGTGAAAAGATTCCAGCTACCAAGAGTACTGCTTCTTTCAATGGCGATATTTTGCAAAATTGTAATTTATCAGTACAATATTGACTTCTTATATAATCCATAAGTCATTATGCTTTTCTGTGGTTTTATTTGTATGAATGTATTAAATATTCACATTTCTCCCTGCATAGGTTCCATACAGGGCAAATATAAACATTTCAAATTTCTTAGTATTCTTCATGAAATGTTAATCTTTTAAAAAAGAGTTAAAGAAGCTTTAATATTAAAAAAGATTTCTTCTTTTGTTACGTATTTGAATGATTTTATTGCATACATGTGTGTACACCACCATTTGTCCATAGAGTGTCCCCTATTGCCCTGAAAATCATCGGGTACTCTGAAACAGGAATTATAAGCCATGTGAATATTGAAAACCAACCCTGAGTTCTCTGAAAAAGCAATGATTGCCTTTTTTCATGCTGTTTTATTGAAAATAATTTTTTTTCACACAAAATACATTCTGGAGATGCTGTCCTCTTACTCTGTTACTCCCAGTCATCCCTCCTCCTTTTGCATCTAGACCCACTTCCTCCCTTTCTCTCTTTCGTTGAAAAACAAGCAGTCTTCTTAGAAATAATAATCAAATATATTAAAACATGTGAGAACAAGATAAAGCATAATATATGTGGAGGACAAAACAAACGTAGGAGAGAAGAGCCTAAGAGAAGGCACAAGAAACAGATATAGACACACAGACCCAGTGGTTCACACATTTACGAATCTCACAAATACACTAAACTAGAAGCCATCACACACACTTACGAATCTCACAAATACACTAAACTAGAAGCCATCACACACACACACACACACACACACACACACACACACATGATCTATAAGATAAAAAGAGAGAAGAAAAATATAAAAATTAAATATAATAAGATAAAATTAAAAAAAAAAACAATAAAAAGAAAGAAAAGGAAAAGCCTTACATGACATTATGAGACAAGAAATGTCCAAAGACATCATTGAGTTTGCTTCTTGTTGACCATCTGTGGCTGGGCATGCAGCCAACCCTTAAGAATAGTTTGTTTCCTTAGTGAACTTCCCTTGGAGGAAACTGAATTTTCGTTTGCATGTGGTTATCAGTTAGAGATTGCTTTTGAATTAGAGATGGGGGGTGGGTCATGTGTCTGCTTTTTTTTAGCTCTAGGACCCCATCTAGTGCACCCAGGGAGACTGGGCATACTGCCTGTTTTTGTAAGTTCATATGTGTGTTGATCGCATAGATTTAGAGGTGTCCTTGTTTTTTATTTGGTGTGTGAGAGTGTGTGTTCTCAACCACTTCTGGTTCTTACAATTATTTCCCCTCCACGTCTGCAGGGTTCTCTAAGTCGTGAGGGCATGAATTTAATGGAGACATCATATTTACATTGTTCTAAGAGTTTATGTTGACCATGAGTATTTCTTGGTCTCTCGCTCTCTGCACAATGTCTGACTTTTGATCTCTGTATTTGTTATCATTTGATACAGGAGGAAGCTTTTCTGATTATGACTGAGCAAGACACTGATTTATGATCACAGCAGATTGTCACTAGGAGTCATAGTACTGTTACTTTCATTTATTTATTTGTTCGTCTGTTTTGGGACTGTAGTATTTGATTTTACCCTAGGTCCCTTCGTCTCTTTAAATTTGAAAGATTTAAATACCTAAGTTATTGTTAAATCTTTACCAAAGGCTTATGATTTTCTTTAGTCACTAAACTCTTCATATATCAAATTCCCTGTTTCTCAATTCACATTGTAATAAAGGTTTGAAAATTTTCCTGGGAGTTAAATAAGGTATTATATAACCTGACTGGCACTGAAATAGCCTGCTATCTGCAGTTGCTGCTATTAATCATCATTATCCTCACCAAATACTCAACCAACCCTTTATTCCCACTCAAGATTTCAATGATCCCCAGATGCTCATAGAAATTCATATGTGAGCCTGTCTCTGTGTTCTAAGATTACTGGTTAGTACAAGTAGACAGGACATATGGATAAGAGGACTATCACTAAAAACTGAAGGGGACACAGAACCAGATGATAAATTTATGAAGAACTGAGGAACAGTAAAAGATCATAGACAGTCAAGTAAGCCTTGAGAGGCTACAGCTCATTCGGGAAAGCAAAGATATTAAATTTGCAGAGCGGTGTTGACAGCACCTTGTCCATTTGTCCAACTAAATCACGAAGTATCTCAAAGGAGAAATGAATACATGTTAAGAGTTGCACTTTGCACTTGTCTGTGAGAAAAGTGAGATCTCAAAAGAGTCGGATGAATGGCCCAAGGGCAGACAGTGACTTTCATTTGGCACAAGTGCAAATGGCAGCCTTAGTTCTTGGCTGCCTAGTCTCTGGATTTGCCGGTGGTGTTAAGCATGCCAAGAAAAAAAAATCTTGGATTTCTCTGAAGGCAACTTGGAAAACTTGGCTGGGACTTTTTTTTTTTTGAATAAACAAATACAGCAAACATTTGAAGTCCTCATACCTTTGTTTACTCACTATCAACGTGCTGAAATGGGCGCTCGGAAGCTGTTAGGATCAAACCCAGTGACTCCTCAATTAGTCTCACAAGATAGCTAAGATCACAAGTACATCCTGGCATCACTGTATCCTTTGGTGCCTGTCTCTTTCATTCTGGCCAAGTACAGAACCATTCATTGCCCCAGATTACAGGCACCACAGACCCAGGAGAGAATTAGACTTCCCAGACCTGATCTCCAACTCTATCTCCAGATGAGGAGAGCTATCTGTGATTTTGAGGCTGCACCCTGCAGCAGGAAGGGCCATCTTCTGATCTTCTAGAGGAATATTGTGATCATGGCTTTCCTAGTGCACCACAGAATCAGCAGTTAGACAATGACCCAGGAGGCTCCAGGGAGGCTGTGATGAGGGCCTCTTCAGTACACCATAATACCAGCAGTTAGCCAATGATCCATGAAGCCACCGGTTGGCCTTCTTCTCTACTGCAGTTCTCTACAAGACTAACATTCATGTCTGAATCTAAAAGATAGACTTTGGCCCCTGACCCATTTGCCTGCCCCTCTTATGAATGTAAGTACAGTGACAAAACTTCCTTTGTGGCTTTTTTTTTTTTTTTTTTTTTTTTTTTTTGTACTTGTTTCTTTATAAGCTCTTTGGACTTGTGATCTAGTCTAGCTTGTTGGGGATTCCAGAGGTCAGGTTTTTACCCTAGCACCTCTGTTTACAACACTACAGACAGCTTTCTGGTAATTAGTTCTCTTGTTTGTTATGCACTGTCTATGCATTTGTGTGGGATGTTCTGAAAGAATTTTTCGGATACCCAACAGCTTCCTAGTAGCTCTAAATCAAAAAAAAAAAAAAAAAAAAAAAAAAAAAAAAAAAAAAAAAAAAAAAAAACTTGTGATTTAACTTAGCAACTACTCTGGTGTCAAAAGTCTGACAAATCAGGTTTCGTTCTTAGCTACAAGTATCTGTGGTGTATTTCTTTAGCTCATGTCTTTTTCTCTTAATCTCTTGGATGGCTATCATCTGGCATACTTTTTTCTAAGGTAATGTAGTCTGGGCCACTTCACTTACATCCACTGGTGGGTAACAGTTTGCACTCACTGCAGTCCCAGAAAACCATCCGACATGTTTGTACTTGCTGCCATTATTTGGACTCAGTTCTGTCTCTGCTAACATCTATGAAAGGGAGGCTTTCAGGCCACCTGCAGAGACAGCCCATCAACCAAATATGTCCCTGTGACTCTGAATGAACCACCCATTCAAGGCTGACAGCTGAGCAGTCTCTCAAATAAGAGGAAGAACTGAGTGTGCCCACGTGAGCAAATATGGAGTGCCTACCCTCCTGATTTGGAACCCTGTCGGGACATGTTGGTGCTCCCACACTTGGGCTGCCTCATGACAAAGCTGAAGATGGGAATCATGTCTGATCTATGCAGCACTGGTCAGCAATGTATCGTAATGACCTGGTGAGAATCCTTTCTGGGAAGTAATCGTCTTGGTCTGAAAGTGGTTTGGAGAGTTAATCTTTGTAATGCCACGAAGATTGTTTTAATAACCTGTAATTTTCTTAATGTGTCCATGACTTACGGTTTTATGAGCATTGGGCATGTTACGTAAAGTACTTAAAGCAGGGCATGGCACATTCTAATTATAATAGGTGTCAGTTATTGTATGCTTTCTACACTTTATTTACAGCCCATCTGTCTTTCTCAAATATGTTCATTTCAAGTATGATTGACCTACATAGGCTGAACACCCCCATCCGTGGCCGAATACTTTCTCCTCTCCTGCTGCCCATTTCACTATGGGCCAATGGTCTCCTTGCTCACCTGTCACTCCACTTGCAAGCCTTCCTGAGATCCTTCACAAGCTCAGTTTCCTCTTAAGAGTAGGCTTAACACAGAGTCTCTCTAGCTTACTGCCTCCTCCTATCCAGATGCCCACTCAAATGTCATCTTGTAACTGAAGTCTTTGCTAAATGCCATATTTTAAATGGAGTTGAAAATATTATGGAAAACAAGAAAAGGAGCCTTTCCAAATTCTCACTGTATAACGCTTTTCTTCCTGTCAGGAAGACTTGGTTTGCTTGCTAATTTATTCCATCTGATCTCCATTAAATGCAGCAAACAGCGGAGTGATTAGCAGAGAGCCGTGACCTCTTGTCATTCTTCACTCTTCTTGGTTGGGGGTAGCTCTATCACAGAACACGTGGCTTTGCCTAAATCACCCAAAGTCAATGTCTCAACAGTCTCCCAAATAAGAGGTAAAATGAGCGAAGCCATGTGAGGATATATGGAATGTACACTATTGCAACATGTTTTCAAAATACGGCTGATCAAACTGCTTTAAAAGATGTGTAGCTGTTAAACAATATATGCTGATCAGTTTACAGTTATAGACATGTTCTTTTTTTGGGAGTTTTTCTATATTTAGTAGTCCCCAAACTTTTGCTAATTACGTACAACATGCACAAATATCCACTGTCTATTTGTCTTTTTTATTGAGTGTCTGAACATTGAAAATTCCATCATTTGAACAATTAGTGTTAATGAAATTTGCCACGTTTTACTTTATTATTTCCCAGACATCTGTCTAGGGGAGTCCCTGGGGTTTTTCTGAATTCATTTACTTCAATAGTTATCATCACTTTCAGCTGATACAGTCATCATTAAATTTGTGTTTTTGCTTACTGGAATTCATTTTTTTTAAATTGGCTTTTTCTTGGAAAGCAACAATTTTAAAAAATGTGTTGTTTAGACCATGGGTAGGGAAGTCAAAACTATTCAAAAATGTGCATGAGATCAGCTTCACAGACTGCTTGGCACTGAAGCTTCCTCTTTATTCTCCTGCCCTTTTGATGAGCGAATGCAACTTTCCCAACAACCCTGACAAGTGGAACCATAAAGACTGACACAGAAGCAGACATAAGAATGGAGCCCTTAACTATGAAGTCTGATTCTCCTCAGAAACATTTTGTCTTAGCAATTTTATACATCTTTACTAGCAAAAGGCACAGTGTGGTTTCCAATCAGCAAACCCATATACTTTGCAACAGTACAGAACCATAGTTTTCTTTTCTTTGATCACATTCCAAACACTGCCTCTAGGAAGTCAGGAGCTAAAACTGCTGCCTGACATTTAATTTAAAAAAAATTTATATCTCTATCTGTCTGTCTGTCTATCTGATGTTCATAAAGATGGGGGCTGTATACATGGCACTGATCATACCTAAAGGTCGAAAGGCAATTTGCTAGAGTGAATGCTGTGCTTCTCCCATCTCATTTATGGTGTGGTACTCAGGTTTCTAGGCGAGGCTGCAAACACCTTTCTCCATGGAGCTATCCTGCTGGACTGTTTCCTGACATTTTCACTTTTTTCTTAAAAGTTCTGTACAAAGATTTTATTATGACTATGTCCCTTAGAAATACAAACCACATTCCAGATTGCCTGACTGCTTGCTATAAAAGAATAAAGATGAAAAATGGAGCCAGCCACCGTTTGCATATCCAGGTAAGCAGCCAAGCTGCTTATATGTCCTCCTCAATGCCTTCTCCCTAAGAAGTAGCAGAAAGTTAGCAAAGACTGTGGCTTGTTGTTAGCCGTCTGTGTTGAATGCACTATGGGTTTAGTAATTCATGCTCGTCCAATGAACTGTTTCTCTGCTCACGCAAAAGAAACAGGTATTAGGGTAGACAACAAACATCTTGTTTGAGTGCCTTTAGCACTATTGGAAGACAAAAGCATTCCTTGTTTGCCAAGGATAAGAGCCCAAGGACTTCTCCATGTGCTAGGCAAGTGTTCATTAAGAACCTTAAAGTCTTTGGGTTTTGTAACGTAGGTTTCTTCTTAGAATAGTGACCACTTTCCTCAGTGTTGACTCCTACATGACAGAAATAACCCTGTTGCGCTTAGGTACTCTTCAGTTTTACTCCTCATCCATTAATTCTATAGTATCATACCTTCAATGTCTCTGGAATCCATCCACAGAAATTAGATAAATTTTACCATTGAAGAAAAGCATTTTCTTTTTAGAATAATAAAAGTAAACAGTACCTGGATGCTTCAAGCTTTGAACTTTTTGAGAGTGTGACTGTTTTCCTATGTTTCTTAAAAATCTCCTCTAACTCTCTCTTCCATGCCTGTCTAAGTCTATGTCAGGCCTTGTCAGCGTCCTGTTGCACTTGGTTTAGGACACATATGCAACCACCCACCACATCTGCGTGGTCATTGACTGATGTCTCCATCTTTATCAACTGTTTCTGCCTCAGCCCAGTACCCAAATACGGCATTTCATCTGACATCTCCCTAGAGTTAAAGGATGTGTGTGTCCTTGCTGATGTGCTATTTTCATTTGATTAACAACCTCAGCAAGAACATCAAATTTATAGCCTGAGCATCTTGGCTGAGATTTCCAGTTAAATGACCCATTGCACTGATGGGAATTTTACTTCAGGACCCTACCCTCTATGCTTCTCCTTTGCCTTCTGGAGACTCTTATGCTGATGGCTGTTAGGAAGAGACTGAATGGTCTGATACTTTGCGGGGAGGGTCTGGCAGTGGGACCAAAACTCACCCCGGGTATATGAACTGACTTTTTGGAACCCATTCCCTATAGAGGGATACGTTGCTCAGCCTTGATACGGAGAGAGGGGGGTAGTTAAGGGTTCGGTCCTGCCCCAACTTGGTATACCAAACTTTGTTGACTCCCCACAGAAGGCCTTATACACTCTGAGAAATTAACGAGGGTTGAAATGGGGGAACATGGGAGAATATACGAGGGGAGGGAGGGGGAACTAGGGTTGGTGTGTAAAATGAAAAAAAATATTTAAAGAAAATAATAGAAATAATGTAAGCTCAAGAAATGGTTCCACAGAGGAGCAAGAAGAATAAAAACTAGTCACACTGCACTGTTTACGCCTGGATGGGATTAGTATGATGGCCTGGAATGTGTTCCCCCCTTCCCAGGATGCTGTAAGGGAAGCAAGATGGACAATTATGAATTCTGTGCAGTGACTCTGCAATATACAAACAGAATTTTTGGACCTTTTTACCTCATAAATTATATTTCATAATAGTAATTGAAAAAAATAGAAATTGGGAGGTTTGGTTAAAAATAAGGATTATTATTTGCCTCTGTAATATCCAGGGAAAAAGAATGAATTAGTATAAAAAGCAATAAAATCTACTTTCAGAAGGGAGAGGACTATAGAACATCAGAAACACAGGAAGGTCAGCAAAACCTCTAAGGACAAGTGCACTACTAAAGAAATAATTGGCATATAAATACAAGCTGCATCAAATAGACATAACCAGAAAAAAACTCTCAAAGATACGTTGTAATCAAGATGTCAAAAATAGAAAAGCAATAATCAATATAAAAATGTAAAGGAAAAAGGCCAACTCACTTATAAAGCAAACAAACAAGAATACTATCGCATACCATAAGCAATATTAGAAGCCAGCAAAGCATGTTATGATTTATTCAAATTTCTGAAAGCAAATAACCACCAAACAGGATTGTTATAGCCATAAAAGCTATAGCTAAAACTTGATGGAAAAATAATAATACTCCAGGACAAGCACAAACTAAGACAAACAGCCAAACCAGATTTTCTATACCTCAAACAAACCTTCTGAAAAAGGAAACAGGAAAATCTCAGCATAAATTCAAAATCAAACAATCAAATAGGGGAAGGATCTAGGAATAACTTTAACCAGTGAGATAAAAATTTTACAGTACTAAAGAAAGACATTAAATAAGATATTACAAAGCATAAAAGCCTCCTGTTTTCACTAGCTGACCAAATTAATATTTTAAGATTTATGATATTAAAAACACTGATACAAAGATTAAGACCAATATCCACAAAATATTCCAATGGCATTATCAATGAAAATAGAGGAAACAATTCTTTTTTTTAATATAATTTTTTTATTGAAAAAAAAATTTCCGCCTCCTCCCCGCCTCCCATTTCCCTCCCTGTCTCCCTTTTCCCCTCCTCCTCCCTCTCCTCTCCCCCTCCC
This sequence comes from Alexandromys fortis, assembly GCF_014885135.2. Lineage (NCBI taxonomy): Eukaryota > Metazoa > Chordata > Mammalia > Rodentia > Cricetidae > Alexandromys > Alexandromys fortis. The sequence continues at coordinate 277,451 of NW_026068149.1, forward strand.
CCCACTCCTCTCCCCCTCCCTCTCCAGTCTGAAGGGCAGTCAGGGTTCCCTGCCCTGTGGAAAGTCCAAAGTCCTCCCCCCTCCATCCTGGTCTAGGAAGGTGAACATCCAAACTGGCTAGGCTCCCACAAAACCAGAACATGAAGTAGGATCAAAACCCAGTGGCATTGTCCTTGGCTTCTCAGCAGCCCTCATTGTCCGCCATATTCAGAGAGTCCGGTTTTATCCCATGCTTTTTCAGTCGCAGTCCTGCTGGCCTTGGTGAGCTCACAATAGATCAGCCCCACTGTCTTCGTGGGTGGGTGCACCCCTCGTGGTCCTGACTTCTTTGCTCATATTCTCCCTCCTTCTGCTCCTCCTTGGGACATTGGGAGCTCAGTCCGGTGCTCCAGTGTGGGTCTCTGTCTCTATCTCCATCCATCTCCAGATGAAGGTTCTATGGTGATATGCAAGATATTCATCAGTATGACTATAGGATAGGGTCATTTCAGGTTCTCTGTCCTCAGCTGCCCCAGGAACTAACTGGGGACATCGCCCTGGGCACCTGGGAGCCCCTCTAGAGGAAACAATTCTTAAACTCATATGAAAGCACAAAAAATACCAAATAGCTAAAGCATGTAAAAGAGCATTGGCTGAATGCATTATCATACCTGATCTCATATTATATAACAGCTCCATATTAACCAAAGAGCATGTTACTGGCTCAAAAACAGACAGGTAGACCAGTAGAATAGAAGACCCCAAAATGAACACACACACATACACACACACACACACACACACACACAGACACACATCTAAGTTTGAACAGAGGTTCTGAAAAAGTACATGTTTGAAAAGACAGGCTGTTTAGGAAATGGTATTGGTAGCACTAGGTTTCAATGTATAGAAGAATGAAACTGGATTCAAATTTCTTACCATACATGAAAAATTAATTCAAAATAAATAAATTAATGGATAAATGCAAAATAAATAAATATCATTGTAAGATCTGGACCTTTGACACTGTTTGGGGGCAGAAGAAAAGAAAAAAAAGACAACCCTTTTTAGCAAAAGAAATTGCAGAGTAAAGAGGCAGCCTACAGAATGAAAGAGTTGTTCATAAATCTAGGGTTAAAATCTAGGAGAAAAATCTCTGAGAATTACAAATACTATACACCAAAAAATATTTTATTCAATAAATAGGTTAAGACACTAAATAGAGGATACTCCAGAAGGATCATAAATAGCCAATAAATATTTTTGAAAAGTAGTCAACATTCTTATTATCTAGGGAAATGCAATTTATGACTGCTTTAAAATTCCATTTTATACAAGCAAGAATGGCTTCATCAGAAAAAAATGATCAATCATAGTGTCAAGGAGGTGGCAAATACAGTTATACAGTTATAGTATACAGTTGAATACAGTTATAGTAGCTAAGCTATGAATTTTAAAGAATATCCTCAAATCTCAAGATGTAGCTAGCATATGACCCAGCCATACCACTCCTAAGAACTTATGGACTCCTAACCATACCACTGAGATGTTTGTATATTTTCATTTATTGCTGCCCTATTAATAATAACTAGGAAATGGAAACATTTTAGCTATCATAAACAGATGAATGGATATAGTACATATACACAATAGAATTTTATTCAGCTATAAATAAAAATGAAAGCATAGCATTTGTAGGTGAGGTAGTTTAGGTAAGAATCACCACTAACCATGCAGGTGCACCTATTTGAGTGCTTAATCACCAAAGAATGGTGCTCTCTGAAGGGATTAGAAGGATTAGGAAGTGTTGCCTTGTTGAAGAAGGTGTGGCCTTGTTAGAGGAAGTATGTCAATGGGGGTGAATTTTCAGGATTCAAAAATAAACCCTGTCAAGTCTGAGTCTTTTTCTCTGCCTGTGCGTCAGAATGTAGTTCTAAGCTACTTCTCTAGCATCTGTCTGGATGCAGCCATGCTTCCTGCCACGATGATCATGGACTAAGTCTCTGAAACTGTAAGCCCAAGTAAATGTTTTCTCCTATTATAGTTGCCTTGGTCATGGTGTCTCTCTACAACAGTATAACACTGACTAAGATAAGAGGAAAATGCCTGGAATTAGAAATCATTATATCATGTGAAATAAACCTGACTCAGAAAGACAAACACAGTATATTTTACCTCATCCATAAAACCTAGATTGAAAGGTGTGTGTGTGTGTGTGTGTTTAGATCATGAAAAGAGAAAGAAGACTAAGAAAGGGTTAAGGATATTTTAATTGGAAGCAAGAGAAGGTGATAAAACGTACATTTTTAAAATAGAAGGTGAACTTCATGGAGGACAAAAGAACGGGGCAGATCCTCTCTTCTGCTGTGATATTATGGTCACAACTCAAGATCCATGCCGACATTTCATCCATCATTTCATCCATCATTCCATCACCTCATCTCCTGTAATCGTTAACTAACATTTCAGCTTTTAAAGTATATTTAATAAGCCATAGCCCACTGATTTCTACGCAATAGAAATTCCTGTGCAATATAAATTTCCTCCTTTCTTTGAATGTTTTATGGAGACCTTTTCCAGCCCCACTAATGCTGGCTACTCTAGACATTATGTGAGACTTCTTTTGAATATATTTTTGTGAATGTTGCCATAATAAATAACATCTTTTAGTAATGTCACTTGGAAAATTCCTATATTGCATCCAACCTTAACTTTTTGAATATCCTTCCTCTGAACAGCCTTCTCCAGCTCCCTGTGACAGAATCAGGTCCCTCATTTCACATTTGCATAATGTTTTCTGGATTCTTTGATGAAACTGATTCACCTTGAATTTCACCTGTTACCAACAGTATGTGATATATTTTAAAACATTAGCTTATTTGACTCTCCCAGTAACTCAGTGAGGTATTTATCTGTGGTGTCCCAATTTGGTAGACAAAGAGGTTCAAGAAATGAAAAAAAAAAAACTTACTAAGTTGAAACAACTGAATTGATCAACCTAGGAAAAATATAAATCTATATATTCATAGGTTGTGCTTTGAGCTGTGGTGTGGTTCTGTGTTTCCTACCATACTATGAGTTCTTGACAAAGTGGACAATGACATTTATCTCCATTTCTGACTTAAGAGAATGCCTCCCACAGGATGAATCTCAATAAAAAATTCCCGATGGAGTGGAAAGATGGCTCAGCAGTTAAGAACACTAGTTTGCTGTAGAATATTAGAGATGTGTTGCCTTGTGAAGGTTGGTCCTCTTGTGAGACTCCTAACATTGGGAACAGGGGATATTTCTGACGCTTTTACTGGCTTTTGGAGCCCTATTCCTCATATGGTGTTGCTTTGCTGAGTCTTAATACATGGAGGTACTTAGTTTGTCTGCAACTTGATATGCCATGTTTGGTTGATACTCATGAGAGACCAGTCAGTCCTTTGCTAAGCAGAGATGGAGGGTGAGTCAATGTGGAGTAGGTGGGAACAGAGCCGAGTATGGGGAGGAACAGGGAGGAGATGAGAGAGGGGAAACTGTGGCTGGGATACAGAATTCAAAAAATTATTTTTTAAAAAGAATTTCTTACCACACATTTGAAGGTGTCTTTAGTATAAGAATATTAATTTATCTATTTGACCTTCTTTTTTTTTTTTTAAAGATTTATTTATTTATTAATTATGTGTACAGCATTTTCCCTACATATATGCTGCAGACCAGAAGAGGGCACCAGATCTCATTACAGATGGTTGTGAGTCACCATGTGGTTGCTGGGAATTGAACTCAGGACCTCTGGAAGAGCAGTCAGTGCTCTCAACCTCTGAGCCATCTCTCCAGCCCCTCTATTTGACCTTCTTACATTACAATTCTTTCACTTTTAGAGCCATGTCCCATGGACTTTAAGGTCAAAGATATATATATATGTATATATATATATACATATATATATATAAAATTCTTCTTCGTGTGCATATTTTATCAATTTTACTCATATTAGGTATGAGCTTTTTCTATGTTGATTCACTTTCAGCTTTCCATTCATTCAATTTATTTGATATGGATGAAATTTCATTCATTCATTGTTGAATGATAAATTATATGAAGTGATCGCTAAGGAGGGAGAAATAATTCAGTGGATAAGAATACTTGCAGCTCTGGATAAGGACTGGAGCTTGGATCCTAGTACGTTATAGAGCAGTTCACAACCTTCTGTAACTCCAGTTCCCAGAGATCACACATTCTCTTCTGTCCTCTGAGGGCACCTGCATCCATGTGCATGTCTGTCTGTGTGCACATGTGCACCACTTACGCCATCTTTATTCCCATCAATAGTTCCTTTTCTCCAATTGTTTAACCAGAAAAAATTCTTACCTATCCTCATAAACTGACATGGTGTTAAAAGGTTTTTTTTGTTTGTTTATTTGTTTGTTTTACTATTTCTGTTTTTTAAAATCCAACAAACTTGGGACAAGACCACAGAGTGCAGGGTGATTCCAGATCAGGAACAAATAGGCACAAGTTATGGATTGTTTTGAGAGCTTCAGAGTCTCTCTTTGATGAAGACTGGACTACTAATACCTGACTGAGTGCATTCAGGCAGGCTTACTTGATTCTGTGTTAAAAAAAAAAAAAAAGAAAACTCACAATGGGACTGAAGAAATGTCTAGGTTTTTAAGAGCAGTGGCTGCTCTTCTAGAGGACCCAAGCCCAATTCCCAAGACCCACATAGTAACTCACCACCACCTATAACAGCAGTCTCTGAGTATCCCATGTCCTCTTCAGGCTTCCACTGACACTAGGCACACAGGTACACAGATGTACATACAGCAATACACCCATACGCATAAAGTAAATAAGTATTAGCAATAATAAGAGAAACCCCACAATAAATGTTACCAAGACTTCTGGAATGGTCTTTGCCAAGGCTGTACACGTAAGGCAAGCCACACTGATCCACCTTTGATCACTGCAAGCCTTACTCCATGTGTCCTTGTCTAGTATTTGCCCTAGAGGCACCTAACTGTAGAACAACTCTGCAAGCACACTTCAACGTCTTATTTCTATATTCTAGTCCTTGTCTGAAATGTTCCCCTGGTATATTTTTCTAATTGGATTATGAGTGCTTTTTAATGTAACTATTTGTTCAGATACTTGCTATGCTTCTTTCCAATCTTTTTTTCTTGTCATTTGTGTGCCCATAGTTCACTAAATGTGAAATATTCTAGCATCATTTCAACATAACCGCATACGCAATTATTCTAACCTAGTTTGTGATTATATTTAACTGTGAACAAAGTAACAGTAAGCACAGAGACTCAGTATAAGCTGTAGTACATGATATGTCCAACAAGAGTCTGCTAAATCGTTGTTATGGAACCATTCATGACAATGCACCATTATTTCTTTGTTTCTTGCCTGCTTGAAGAGACCAAATATACTTAAAAAATCACAGCTTTTAAAAGTGCATATCTTCAATTGTCCTTTTACCATTTGTTCTGTTTTCTGTGGAGATGTACTTTTGAATCATATTAGGATTATATTGATATTTTTATTTTTTTCCATTGACCTAGCTAGTGTATCCTTGGCTATTTTATTTAAATTTTAACAGTATTGAAATATTACTTTCAGGTAAGTATACCTGGCATCATAACTCTTATGGGTAAAAAAAATAAAAGAAAATTGAGTAAAATATTTCAGGCTTTCATCAGTGACATTTGGGAAATGGAATTTGAATAGAAACTGTGGTGATTTCAAGAGAAGAGAAATTATTTCAGATTTGCCAGAACAGAGGGTAATTTTTGAGTCATCCAGAGATGAATTAGTCATAAACTAAAAATATAGAATTATGAAAAGAAGGAAGGAAATCACTGCAGAATATGATAAATGGAGATTATTGTAGCAGATGAAAAATGGAGCAATTGTAAATTTAAACATAACAGCAATCAAGGACTTTTAAAGTCAAATATCAGTAAGTCAGCAAATACAGTATAATTCAGTTTCTGAAAGATGAGAAAACTGTGAACTGGAATCAATCCTGAACATATTAATGGAAGTGGTTGGTTTTCAGGATATTAATATAACATAATATAAGAAACAAAATTAAATTTTTGCTGTTTTATTGATATCACCACTGTAAACATATAACTGAAATTTAACGTTGACTCATAAAGCTTATACAAATTATTGTACTGATTTCACTGAACTTTGTTTTGTTTTTATTTGTTTGTTTGCTTTTACAAAATGTGGTTTCTCTGTGTAACCATTCTGGCTGTCCTGGAAAACTCTGTAGACCAGGCTGGCCTTGAACTCACAAAGATCTGCCTTTCTCTTCCTCCCGAGTGCTGGGATGAAACATGGGAGAATCACCACCTAACTTCACTGATTGTTTTTGTGATACTGCTGTAATAAGAAAAAAGAAAACAAACATAGAGAGAGCATTTAGAACATGAATCTAGGGAATGCTAACTCTGAATGTAGCAAGATTGGGATTCGACCTGAAGGTCAGAAAAGCAAAACAGCCAGTCACTATTTCTACCTCAGTTCGAAATGATGATCCTGCCTCCAGAAATCTCAAAATGAGACTGTGTGTCCTTTTGTTTTATAATCCTCCCTAGTGCTCTAATTAAAGATGCGCACCACTACCTCCTCATTTCTATTGCAAACTAGTGTGGTTACTGGGATTAAAGGTGTATGTCACTATTGCCTGGTCTGTAAGGCTTATTGTGCGGTTGTTTTACTCTCTGAACTGCAGGGAAGTTATATTTATTAAAATCAAATGAAATATCACTACATATGAACATAATATTGCTTCTTTCTGAAACTACAGGCAACTTGCTTGACTTCCAAGGCATAGTTTTACTTTAAAAATAGTAGAATCTTAATTATTTTATAAGACAGTATATGTACTAGGTTTGAAAGGCTGTGAGAGGTTGAGGAAATGCCTTAGTTGATAAATTATTTGCCTTCCAATCTTAATGTTCCAAGTTCAAGTCCCAGAACTCATTTGAAATTACAGGCTTGATGAATAGCATTTAGAATCCCAGCACTGGGGAGGCAGAGACAGGTGACTCCTCGAGGCTTCCTAGTCAGCCTAACTGCTTAGCAAAATCCAAGCCAAGAGGCCAACCCTGCACACAAATGTGCTCACATGCAGGCTACCACAAGTACACATGTGCACTCGACACACAAAAACATTAGAAAAAGTACAATGACTTCAGGAACCTGCTAAAGGAAACAGTGGCAGTATCCTCACTGGAAAGAAAACAGACAGGTGTTCTGTTCATCCTCAATTTCAGCTTTTTCTTAGAGCTTTCAAATCCTTAGGAACTTCTGGCTTTCTTTCTTTCTTTCTTCCTTCCTTCCTTCCTTCCTTCCTTCCTTCCTTTCTTTCTTTCTTTCTTTCTTTCTTTCTTTCTTTCTTTCTTTCTTTCTTTCTTTCTTTCTTTCTTTGATTGCTTTTCACCATGGTCACCAATGCCATTTCTTTATTTTTTTAGAATAAATTTTAGTCTATCTAAGAGACAACTTTAATCTTTTGTTGTTGTTTTTTTATGTATATGTGTGTTTTGGCAGGGATTAGATTTGCTATCCACCACATTTGACTCCTGTCTCCTCCTGCTTTATATTCATCTCTCCGCCCAGCCATATCCCTTCCTGTCTCCAGCTCCCTAGTGCTGGGATTAAATGTGGAAGCCACCACTGTGAATCTCTGTTTCTCTTTTAGACTGGATCAATTTCATGTAGCCCAGGGTAGCCTTGAACTCACAGAGATCTGTCTGTCTTTGTTTCCTAAGTGCTGGGATTAAAGGTGTGTGCCACCACCACATGGCCTCTATGGCTAACTAGTGGCTTATCTCTGTATTCTGATATTCAGGAAAGCTTTATTTGTCAGAGCACAAGCAAAATGGCGCCACAATTGGTAAGGTACATATTCACAGGGAAGTCTGATAGAGAAATTCCTCCATTGAGGTGGATTCCCTCTTCTTAGATGTGTCTATGTGTATGTCAAGTCTGCATATGTTAACTATGACAAAACATAAGTGCTTCCCACTCTGTGAAGTTTTACTGTTACCCCCACACCTAAGGCTCTGGCAACATTGTGGAAGAAAATTGGAGAAAATTGCAAGAACCAGAGATCAGGACATTTGATATGAACTTCTATCTAGGAACACAGTAAGCTCCATCTGTAAGTCTCATCAACATGACTGGCTAAACATGAGATGAGACATGCTAAAATAGATGGGGGAAGGTCACGCGGCCTTGACACAGAAAAGTATTCTAGAAACTTAAAAAAATGCCAAGAAATGGAGAAATAGTCTTCTCCAGAAAAAAACCACATTAATTGGTTATCCAATATCAAATGGCCAGCTCTTAAAACAAATATTTTTTATGGTAATTCGACCTATTTATCCAGTGACTTTTGGGGCAGCAAACTCTATGGCATAGTCTTATCTACATATGTGACTGCTTAAGAGTTCTCTCTCTCTCTCTCACTCTCTTTCCCTTTCTCATGTGGTCAGAACCAGAGCAAGGAGAGGTTGGTTGCCATAGTGGCTTTTTATACTGTCTTTCTTTTCTTTTGATGTTTAATTCACACTTAATGCCAAATTTTCTTTCCTTTCTCCTTTTTCTAAAATAGTTTCTTCTCTCACACAATACATCCAAACCACAATTTCCCCCCCCCTTCCTCTATGCCTCCTAACTCTCTCCATCTATCCCTCTTTCCCAGATCCATCCCCCTCCATCTCATCTTCAGAAAAGAGCAGATCTCTAAGAAACAACATCCAGACAGACCAAAAGAAGATAAATTAAGGCAAGGTCAAAGCCATCCTATCATGTCTATGCAAAGCAACCTAATAGGAGGAAAACAGTCTCAAGAGCAGGCAAAAGAGTCAGAGATACACCAGCTCCCACTGTTAGGAGTCCCACAATAACACCAAGCTAGGCACATGCAGAGTATCTTGTTTAGACTTACACATGGGCCCTGAAAGTCATTTTAGTGAGCCTCTATGAGCCCTGCTTAGTTGATTCTATTAGGCTGTGTTCTTGTGGTGTCCTCAATCCCTCCAGCTCCTAGAATCTTTCCTCTCCCTCTTTCATGGAGTTCTGAGCTCTCATCTGCTCCCATCAGTTGTCACAAGAAGCCTCTCTGATGATGATGGTTGGCTAGGAATCATTCCATTAACAAGGATTAGGTTGAAGGTTTTGTAACTGGGTTAATATCCTAGTCCCCACACTGAAAGCCTTACCTGGCTACAGAAGACAGCTGGTTCAGATTCCATATACCCCATCACTAGGAGTCTTCACTAGGGTCACCCCCATAGTTTTCAGGGAGTTCCCAAAGTTATGGAATGCTTCACAAATCTGTGTCATTTTAAACTGCATGCTAAAGTATCAGAACTCATTTCTCTTGTCTAATTGTGATGTTGTATGCATTGACCCACTGTCCTCATTTTCTACCCACATTACTGTTTGATATTCATTGTCATGTCTCCTACTCCTAAGAAAAAGATGTTTAGATTTTACATGTGCAAGTGCAAAACCATCACGGTCATCTGTGAGCGGCCTCGTTGAAGTGAATTTATGAGCTCTAGGTTTATTGTGCTGAAAAATGAAGGAGTTTCACATCCGTTACATGCAGATACCATTCCAGGGAGTATGCCCTCTTTCTATGTTCACCTGTTGTGTGCTTCAGCTGAATTAACTTCATGGCTTCTGTGAACAAGCTTACAGTGAACATAAGCTATTGTTCTTTTTCTCTTCAGCTGATGTCATTTCTTTAACAATGAATAACATCTGGTGGCTGTTGTTTTTGAGGAACTTCTGTAAATATTTTTCACAGTAGCTGTACTAACATTTGTCCCCATCAAAAACTTTCCCTTTTAATTCCATCTCCATCAATTCTATTTATTTTTGGCATTTGGGTAGTACCAACCACCAAGATTTTCACTTTCATTTCCCTGGTGATTGCTTATACTAATCATCTTTCAGAAATTAGAGCCTTATTTTTTTTTAAAAAAAATATGTCTGCTATACTGTTTTCCTAGACCCTGAGATGACTTACGGAATAGCGGTACTTGCTGCCAAACCTGTTGAACTAAGGTCAATCCTTAGAATCTGTATGTTGGAAGGAGAGAACTGATCCTCTTTGTTCTCTGACATCCTCACAAGTACTATGACACACACACACACACACACACACAAACAAACACATATAAATGCACACACACTGGGGGGTTCTTTACTTGTTTTGATTATGAGTTTTGCTAAGTGTTTTAGTTTACTTTTGGATTCCTATCCAAAAATTACTCATTCCAAAGTTCTAAGTTATTTTAGTAGGTTAAGAGATTCAAGTTTTACATTTATATTAAAAGCATAATCCATGCTGAGTCTATTTTTATGGCTACTAAGAGGTGGAGTCTCATTTTTCAGAATGTTAGCATCCAGTTCCCCATCAGTTTATCAAACATTATCTTTTTCCTACTGTTTTATATCTTTCCAAAACAAAATGTTAGCTATATCTATGTAGATATATTTTTGAAATCTATTCTTTCATTGGTTCATATATTTCTTTTTAAACCAGAGCCATGCTATTTAGGATTCTATAGCTTTGTATGACATTTGAAAATCAAGATGTATGATATTCCCACTTTAGTATTATATTCTAGAATCAATTCAACTGTTTGGTGACTTGCACTGTTCCATAGTTAGTTTTAAGAACTTTTTTGTGAAGAATACTGCATGGTTCTAAACTTGTAAAATGTTTTAATAATATTAATCTTATAATTAATTAAAATGTGATATTGTAATACAATGTTTTTCAGGCTTAATTTCAACCCCCTTTAAAGGGAAAAGATTTACCTGCCTTCTTAACTGCATATGCATATAAAAATTATAAGAACATTCAAGATGATTTATGCATGAATGCTTATAATGCTTAGTTAATTTAAAGATTAAATCTTAAGTTCCAATTTAAGTTTAAAGTTCAATAAATTGCAGATAGTTATTAATTTAATGTAACTGATGATTTTTATGTGAGATACTTTACTCATTATTTTTACAAATGCAATACATGAAGAAACATAAGGAAGTAAGGTTTTATTGTTTGAGGTCACAGTTCATTGTAGTGGAGAAGACATGGTGCCAGAAAAGGCTGCATTTGTGGCAGCTGGAATATGAAGCAAGTGTTTCCACTGTGTTCCCAGACAGGAAGCTAAAAATAATGTTTATACTTGGTTTTCTTTGTCCCCTTTTGATTCAGTCAAGTACTCCACACCAGGGATGGTGTCACAAACATTTAGGGTATCCCTTTCTTCCTCACTTAAAATGTTCTGAAATCATTCTCACATACAACCCAGATACGTGTATCCAAGGTGATTCTAAATTGAGACAAGCTAACGATAAAGATCAGTTGTTATAACACTAAAAAATTATATAGATGAAGTTGCTATGGGTAACGACTTTAGAGTTTGTCTACTTTATTACATATCTGACTTCTGCTTATGTTTGTGAAGGCTTTGGTATCGATTCATTTCAATGTATTATTATTAATTGTTACCTTGTATATCTTTTACCTTAATTACTCAAATTCATTATTTGTAATGGTATCCAATATGGCTTGTCTTTCATTTTATGCAATGCATCATCTACAGAGTATTTGTGTTGCCATTTTTTTTTTAGAAAAACATGTGGCAGAATGGAGCTGATGTGGCTTTGTACATTAAAACTTCTGCAGTACTTTAAAACTGGTTGACAATTTGACAAATTGTTAAAGTATATTGTGTTGTTACAGAATATGGATAACTGTTTGATTATTATTCTTCATTTGAAGGCCAATGCAAGGGTTAATAGAAAAACCTCTCACAACTATTTTATGATTGGACCAATATTCGTGCATAAAAATTAGAAAAACACTAAATGACAGCTCATAGGGAAATCTTGTGAAACTTTTTGATATCCTTAGGATTGTGAACCAGTATATGCACGTGTGTGTGTGTGTGTATGTGTGTGGTATTAAGTATTAAGGTATGCATAACCTGTACACTGCTAGGTCCTTGTGCCATATTAAGAAAGGGAAAATTTATCCTTGCTCTACAAGTCTGCTCCTTTTCATTTTAATTTTTTTGGTTATTTTTCTGAGCAAATTTTTACTTTAATAGGTCAAAATATTACCAAGTTTTATACCCCCTTTACTACTCAGCAGGTATAAAAGATGATGAAACAGTTTAATGAAGGAAATAATGCTTGTTATATATGAACACTATTTCAAAGAGGGTGTCTTACCTTGTAGAGCTGCTTAGGAAAACTACACAAAAGCAAAATAATACATTAAATAATATGATTCTCTGATTTCTTTACTTTATATTTAATATGTATTAATGGGAACATTAGGGTGAGTAAAATTAGATATTAAAATATCATACTGAATATACCTAGCAAGTGAGACATAAAATGAAAAATAAGGATATTACCAACGATTTTTGAATTTTCAAAAAATGAAAAAAAACAGTCCCAAAGGTAACTTTTTATGGATTTTTAGAAATGAGCAAGAAAGTATGGACATTTGGATAAGCTATTAACTTAAGTTTGACTCAATTCAATGACTTGAATTTTAGTAATATACAAGAAAAGAGCAGTATCCCTAAATACAAGACATTTCCAGGAGAATGCCAGCCAGTGTTCTATTTAGACATCTACAACTGTTATTTTCATCATGGAGTTCTGAATTTAGTAGGTCTTGCTCAAAGGAAAGGTGACATTTGCTGTTAGCACTGACACATCAAGCATTCACCAAGAGATTGCTGCATGATACAGCTGAATTAAAAACTTAGGTAGTTTCTATAATCCTCCAAATTTTTTTTGGGGGGGGTTGGAATGGTGGATATTAAAAGGTAGGAAAGCAGAGTTTAAATGTTAATTGCTTGTAAGTGACCTTTCTAAATTTCATGTTTGGAAGCCCTGTCTCTGATCTATTTGAAAAAGATCTCAGATAGTGTATTTTTTCAAATAAAATTGATTTGCTAAAAGGTCATATACATGATTTAGAGACATGTGGTTGAGGGCAAGCACATAAGTATTTGCAAATTAAATGGCTAGAGTTTGAGTGGTCTTTAAGAAAGGCCTATTAGGCATTTTAGCAATTTCAGAACGTCCATATGCTTAATTTGGTGAATCAAATCACTGAGACTTCCACTAACAATGATGTGGCTATAAAAGATTTCTACTTGAATTGAGTCAATGCTTTTCAAGATATTGGTAATTTCAAAACGTATCCAGACAACTTATTTATAAAACAAGACATGCTCAAAATACTATAATAGCGTGTCTTAAATAAGGCAATTATGGGAAAAGATATGTTTTTATGTATATGGGATGATTCCTATTCCCAATTGTATCTTGTACCTGAACAAATAATAAATTCAATTCTGTATCATATGTTGTAAATTCAGCAGTTTCAGTATGCAAAACAACTCTTTCTGCATATTGCAAAATGGTAACTATGTTGAGAGGTTCTTTAAAATTGCTCAGTACCATGAGAATAACAAATAATTTTAACTTTTAGATATAATCAGAAGGACTTTGATCCACCTTATTTAAATTTTCGGATTTTAACCTTTCTTTCCTGATTTATTTGCATCAATATAAAATGTAGGGGCTCCAGTTATTGCTGTCTCTTCTACAATGCAAGGAAGGATTCAATTATCCCTTTATAAGTTGAATACACTTGCTTTTGGAATAGTTGTTATTAATCTCTCCCAAAAATGCTATAAGCTCTTTGCAAGGGTTCACTTTCTTCCCATAATTTGCCAATTTCATCATTATTAAGAGGTATCATAATTTCGCTGGGTCTATTCCTGCTAATGGATGAAGTCTGCATTCCTTTTAGAATTAGCTCAGGGAACTTTTCTAAATAAGTTTCTAATTTTTTAGTTGGTTTATGGGGTTACAAGATCCATTCTAAGATAATGTTCTGTGGGGGAATGTTTGGGGGTTGGGCGATAATATGACCAAAATCCAGTTAAGATTCAGATCTACAAGATCCACATGTGTTGTCTGTAATTTCTCTTCATTCTTATCCAATTCTCTCTCAGCTTCACTTGATAATTCCAGGGGAATATTTAAGTCCTTGTCACCATCTAAGGTTTTGTTTAAATTAATCAGGTTATCAGGACCTAATCTAAAAGTGTGACATAGGTAAATAATGTCTCCTAGCAGTCTTTTGAGGTCATTTAGAGTCTTCAATTTATCTCTCCTAATTTGAACCTTTTGGGATCTAATTTTTTGTAAACATAATTTATAATCTAAATAATTAGAGGAATCTCCTCTTTGTATTTTTATGAGCAATTTGTAATTCACAACAAGGTAAAATTGCCTTTACTTCTTAAAACATTCTTTCTAAAGTATCTATACTTGAATCAGATAGCAGAATGTTGTTCATGTAATGGTAAGCTATAGATTCAGAAAATTGCTTATATATCATTTCCATTGACTGTCTTACAAAATATTGGTAAATGATGGGGTTACTTAACATTCCCTGTGAAGAATGTTCCATTGATATGTTTTTTTCAGGCTGAGAATTATTGTAAGTAGGCACCATGAAGGCAAAGTTTTCTCTGTCCTTTTCTTGTAAAACAATCTTTTAAATCCATAAGAGGCCGTCCTTTAGTTAATAGAGAAAGCAAAGAAATTCCAGACTGTAAGAGAAACCCTTGACTGAATCACCTTATTAACAGCTCTTAGATCTGTTACCATTCTCCATTTTCTAGTTTTCTTTTTAACAAGATATACGTGAGAATTCCAAGGACTGGCTGATTCTTCAAAATTATAAACCTGAAAATGTTTAGAATTGGCATTACATAAATCCCATCTAAATTAGATATCCTTTCATTTAGTCATTCCTTTGTAAAACTGTAGGATATTATCAGAGACACATATGCCTCCATTGTAAGAGTTTTTCCCATTTTTTAATGTGGGATGAAACTTACTCTTTTAACTAATTCCTCCCTTTATGAATTCCCTGTTGTCTTAATAAATCTACCAAAAATGTTGATGAAGATATGAGGCTTATTGCTGCTGTGTAGAACAGTGAAGGACTGATTTGATTTCAAGGCAGCTACTAGTTTGGCAGCAGCCAGAGAAGGGGGTTCAGGGAGAGCCCACAACCCACAGTGGAGAGAGAGAGAGAGAGAGAGAGAGAGAGAGAGAGAGAGAGAGAGAGAGAGAAGAAGAAGAAGAAGAAGAAGAAGAAGAAGAAGAAGAAAGAAAGAAAGAAAGAAAGAAAGAAAGAAAGAAAGAAAGAAAGAAAGAAAGAAAGGGAATATACAGAAATAGAGAAATGTAAAAGCCCAAAGGCAAAGGATAGACAGGATAATTAAAGTTAACAAAAGTTATCTAGAAACAAGTCAAGCTAAGGTCAGGCATTTATAAGTAACAATAAGCCCCCACGTGTGATTTATATGGGATCTGAGTAGTAGGCCCTCAAAAGAGCAGAGTAAAGAGACAAAGAATTAAACAACAACAACCCCGGTCTATAAGGATGCCAGGGTTTAACGCAGTGAAAGTCTGAAACTAAAAATCAAATTATATCCATGCATCTTAAGTATTTACATAAGAAGCCATTTAGATTTGTTGCTGCTTTCAGCTGAATGCGCACTCGTCATTGCCTTAAAGATTGATTCAGAAAAAAAAAAAAATCAGGAAATTCAAGTGTTTTTATTTTTTACACATGAGAAAGTAAGAGAACAAAACTAGGACTGAGACTACTTCTTGTTCTCATTCGTAAATCAAATCTGCAGCATTTTCAATAGGATGGCCAGCGTTTGGATGGAGAGAAGACCGGAGTTAATAATAATTTTTATTCTTTATAAATTATCAGCACATGTGTGGGTTGTGAGAAAGAGAAAGAGAGAGAGAGAAGGAGAGGGAGGATGAGGGAGGGAGTTGCTGTCAAATTAAAGATATAAAGTCTGAAAGTTCATTTCTGGACTTGCCGTTGATTGCAGCCCTCATGTGTAGGATCAGTAGTACAAGCTGCCACTCTCATTTCATGAGTGACAGATGTGTGCTCAATTTGGAACCAATTCACCTGTAACTCCCGCTCTTCTGAGTACCCAACTAAGAGAAAATTCTATATTTTCTAAAAATTGCTCAATTTTAGAGTTGCACATGTTTCCTTACACCATTTCTCATTTCTATTCGTCTCTGAGTTGAGACCCGGATGGGTCTGATCCCAGAAATCTCTTGTGAGCAGGCATGGGAAATGGTCATGATTCCGGATTCAGGTTGAGTCTCAGGCACCAGCACTTGCTTCAACTGTCACTTTCTTTTCTCTTTTTTTTTTTTTTTAAAGAAAGAAAGTGTGCTTGAGAATTAGGGCTGCTGGACAGAGGGATTTCAGGACCTCGTTCTAAAATCCAACAATTGGAAGATCCTTTTCATTATATTTTCAGCGTGTCGTTTCCTCCTCTGTTTAATAGGAGGCGTTTGGTTGATGCACTGTGCATGTATTAAAGACTTCATTTGCAGTGTCTCTTCTTGAGACAAAAGTAGTTTACAGAAGACTTTTTCTGTATCTCAATGAATGAGAGAGAGAGAGAGAGAGAGAGAGAGAGAGAGAGAGAGAAAGTAAGAGAACAAAACTAGGACTGAGACTACTTCTTGTTCTCATTCGTAAATCAAATCTGCAGCATTTTCAATAAAATGGCCAGTGTTTGGATGGAGAGAAGACTGGAGTTAATAATAAAGCTCATAAATATTGAAAAGCACATTCTTCCTCTAGAGAGAGGGGAGCCGATTCCTGTGATTCTGGTTGCCAAGAGACAAAGTTTAGCCCATTTAAATTAAGTTCAGCGATCTGACAAGTGTCAAGGCTACAGGGAAAAAAGCGCCACCCCCACCCTTTCTGCCTGTAGTAGGGGACAGTCAGTTTCAAACATTTAGGAGTCCTAAATGTAGTCGTCTGTGCAAACTGTGACAAATACTTGCAGTTTTGAAGTCAAGACTCTTTTCTACATCCTCACAAACTGTCATTCACATCGTCGATTTTGAATCATGACGCTTTGTTCCTGACAGGACAATCCAAAAGGCTTTACTTCAAGAAAATGGCCTTTCCTCCTAACAGGCCCAAGGCTTTCATCTTCACTTTGGTGTATTGGGCCCTGAGAGAATACAAGGAGAGAACTGGGAACATGTCCAGAGGGCTAGGGAGCTTCCTGACAACTCTATTGCCTTCTTTCTTACAGCATCCCTTCCTTCCCAGTGCAGTCAGTTAAGGTCATCCAGACCACCTCTGGACAAAGATTTGGGACTTCATTCAGGATGTTGTGATGCTAGCAGTAAATGAGTATTGTGTGCAGCAAAGTTTTAGCCTTTTGGAAAGAAAGTCTGTGCAAAGAAAGACTACAAGAAATCCTAAAGTCATACCACTTTTACGTGAATGGCATATATAAATAGTCTAAATTTATATCTTAATTAAATTGAATAAAGCTGTTTAATGTTTTGCAAACAACTACAAGTTAAGAAAGACAGAGGCTCAGATCTTTATTCAGTAAACAAATAGTTCCTGAAAATCCATCATATGTAAACAACCATTCCAAGCATGGTATTACCGTGAACACTGTGTGGGTAGTTCTTAGACTGACGTCTTTCAGCCCACACAACAGGCAATGACAGTAAAAGAGGAAGGCAAGGTTAGCTCAGGACAGCATGAAATAAATTTTAAATTGACTGTTTTACACATTGAAATATAAATGAAATTTCTAGAGAAAAAAATTGACATTTTCTATCAATCAAAAAATTAAGTTGAAAAACTGACAGATTTTAAAAAATTTTTCGTTATATATATACATGGTATATTACATATATTACATTGTATTACATAAAGACATCTTTGTACATGTATCAAATATACCTCAAGTATCTCTTGCTGCATGTCCCTAGGCCCTCCTGTCCATCGCAGGTTAGTGTCCTTAGTTTTCTTAGACAGTTTGCATTTAGTGTCATGTATACATACATACATATTCGTTGGTGGCCTTGAATCCCTTAATCTAAGGTATATCAAATTAACTATGGCTAGAGTTGTGTTAGTAAGCAAAAAGGAAGTCATCTGGAAGGCAGAAGGCACCATCTCTTTAAACACTCCTCAGGTGTTCTCTGCATTAGGTGAATGTTCAAATAAAGTTGTGCATTGTGGCAGACTGCCAATTACTGTGTGTATCTTGACATTCAAATTAGGATTCTACAAGAAGACTTAGTGTTGTCTTGTAGGGGTGTTCTGTCTAAATTTGCCAAGACAAAATTATAGAACAAGTGTCAGAAATTATGTTGCTAATGGTAAAAAGAACAACACATTAAAAATGAATGTGGAGGATAATGAGAGGCTTTATTGATATAAAAATTGTGTATAAGACCAAGTGTCACATTGATTTTCAACTTCATTTCGACAAAAATGGAAAGTCAGCTGGGACCACGATGATATGATTGGCCTGTGATCATGTCTATGAGGAATTTTTTAAATTGATTACCGAGACAGGAATGCCCAGACCACTGTTAATGGTACTATCCCTGGCCAAGTGGTGATGAGCTGCTTCAGACACGTAGCTGAGAAACCTAACGAAGTCAGTAAGCAGCATGTCTCCACAGTGTCTGCTTCAATTCTTGCTTCCAGCTTCCCACCTGGAAGCCTTGTCTTCCTCTGATAATGACTATGAAGTATAAGGGAAAATGAACCTGAACCATCCCTAGTGGTTTGTGGTCATGATGTTCATCACAGCAACAGAAAGTAAAAGATGACACCAAGTGATGAAAAACAAGACAAAGAACTCCAGTATCTCTTGCCTTGCTTCCTCAGTTCTAAAATAGCAAGGACTACAGCCCCTGAGAAATCAGGGGTATTAAATCCACTTTGTAATATCAGGACTATTCAATTTTGTCACTGTCATTTTTACTTAAAGCATAATAGTTGGAATTGATATCTTCACCTCAAATCCCTTCAGGCTGACTGAAGGAGAGTTTGCATTTGTATCTTCAAACAATACACATAGTTACACAAAAGTAAATTTAAGCATATAATTCTTGTATCTATTCAAATTTTTCTTTAGCTAGAGTACAAACCCTTTGGATTATATTGATTCTAAAAATAATTATTAACAAGAAAATATGACCAGGCCATTATTTAGGTAATATCCCAATTCATCTCATTAAACAGAAATACATTATAATGATGAAATTCCAGATTTATCTTATTATCATGCAGAATTTTATTTATTTTTTAAATATGCCATTTTGCTGCAAATGCTATATAGCCTCTAATTTATAATTATAGACAATCCTAATACTGTGCAATCATTGTGCGTTAAAGGATAAGGAATCTGCTTATCAAAATCTAATAAGCTCTATCAAACCCTCACCTAACCTTTTTATTTCTGACTGGCTATTCTAACTGAAGATGAGGTGTGGGTATTAGTGACCTGAAGGTTCTCCAAAGACCTTGTTTCAGCTTTGTATATTGTCTGAACGTTCTTCTAACACTGGGAAATGGGCTGAAAATACTGTTTCATGATGTAGGACCAGGAATCTGGAACATAAATGTTCAATGAATGAAATTTAGAATTAATTGATGTCTCATAAACAAGTAATATGTCATTGATTAGATGATAAGAAATCTAGACCTTTGCAGTGGATTAGAATTTATCTCGGGATCTCTTTAATAGAAAGAGCTTCTCCCTATAAGTGAATGGAGAGCTGGTCCTCCCACTCCATTCAATTAGTTACATTTCAGCTTGGAACTAATTGTTTTAATGTGTCCCAGAAACTCTCCACACTCCAAAAGCACTGTTGTATAAACCAAATTCATACTAAAAATATGTCTGAAATTTCAGGAACATACGTTGCTTGCATTTTGTTGTAAACCCACAAAGTTCTTTTAGAAAACCTTGGGAAGAAAGCGATTCATGCTTTCATTTCTCTCCTTCAGGCTTCTCTAAACTTTTCTCTTTAGTTAGAGGTCACAATGTCTTTTGACCTAAGCATAACTATATTAAAATTTTAGCAACCACCAATGATTCTATCTTTGGGAAACAGCAAGGATTCACTTATTTTGTAAAAGTTAAAAACAAAAGCATTATAAATCTTATTAAATAAGCCTTAATTGTCTTGCACACACCTGAATAGTGAGACCCACTTGGATAATAATCACTTTGGTATTTCATTTGAAACAATTTCATTTTTGAATAAACCAATAAAGCATCTTTCAATTGTCTTTTATTTTCAATTTTATAATTTTCCCCAGGCATTCTGTTATTTTTTTTTTGTTCATTGTGCCTGTGCAAAGAAATAATATACAGGTAATGACAAGAAAAAGGAAAATTGTTGTTCTTTAGTCTTATGTGGATCATGGTGACCTTTAACTGATTATACAGTTGTTTAAGTCTTATTTGTAGCAAACCACTCAAGTGTATGTAGATGAGAGAGTGTACTTCCCTGGAATTCAGTTGAGTGGGAGAAGCATATTGATTTGTTTGGGTATCAGGGTCATTGTAGCTTCATAAAAAGAGTTTGGTAATGTTTTTTTCTATTTTTATTGCGTGAAAATATTTAAGAAGTATTGGCATTAGTTCTTCTTTGAAAATCTTGTAGAATTCTGAGCTGAAACCATTTTGTCCTGGACTTTTTTTGGTTGGAGACTTTTGATGACTGTTTCCATTTCTGTAGCAGTTATAGATATATTTGATTTGCTCATCTGGTCTTGATTTAATTTGGTAAGTGATATGGTTCCAGAAAATTGTCCATTTTCATTAGTTTTCCAACTTTGTGTAGTACAGGTTTTCGAAATATGACCTAATGATTCTTCGATTTCCTTCATGTCTGTTGTTATGTCCCCCTTTTCATTTCTGATTTTGTTAATTTGGATATTCTCTCTCTGTCTTTTGGTTAGTTTGGATAAAGGTTTGTCTATTTTGTTGATTTTCTCAAAGAACCAATTCTTTGTATCATTGTATGGATTTTTTTGTTTGTTTCTGTTCTGTTGGTTTCAGCTTTCAATCTGATTATTTCCTGTTATCTCATCCTCCTGGGTGAGTTTGCTTCACTTTGTTCTAGAGTTTTCAGGTGTTCTGTTAACTCCCTAGTGTGAGATTTTTTTTCAGCTTCTTTATGTAGGCCTTTAGTGCTATTAACTTTCCTATTCACACTTTTTTTATTGTGCCACATAAATTTGGGTATGTTGTGTGGTCATTTTCACTGAATTTTAGGAAGTCTTTAATTTCTTCTTGACCTATTGATGACTCAGGTGATCGTTGTTTAATTTCCATGTGTTTGTGGGTTTTCTGAAATTAGTGTTGCTGTTTAATTCTAATTTTAAGCCTCGGTGATCTGAAAAGATACATGGGGTTATTCCAGTTTTTTTGTATCTGTTGAGATCTGGTTTACTACCTAGTATGTGGTCAATTTTTGAGAAGGTCCCATGAGGTGCTGAGAAGAGCATATTCTTATGTTTGGATGGAATGTTCTATAGAAGTCTGTTAAGTCTATTTGAGCCATAACATCTGTTAGTTTCCTTATTTCTCTGTTAGTTTTCTGTCTGACAGACCTGTACAGTGGTGGGAGTGGGGTGTTGAAGTCTCCTACTATTAGTGTGTGGGGTTGAATGTGTGATTGAAGTTGTAGTAGTGTTTCTTTTATATATGAGGGTGCCCTTGTATTTGGTGAATAGACATTCAGTATTGAGATTAACTCTTGACTGATTTTTCCTGTGAAAAATATGAAAAATCCTTCTTTGTCTATTTTGATTAATTTAAGATGAATTCTATTTTGTTTGATATTAGGGTAGCTACACCAGCTTGTTTCTCAGGTCCATTCGATTGAATTTTTTCCCAACTTTTTATTCTGAGGTGATGTTGCAGAAACTTCTAAAATCATATGAACCAGATTTATTAATATACATAGGATATATCCATGCTATTGTTATTTATAATTCTATATAGAATTCCCTGTGGAAATATGAGCAGTGTGAAATGCAGAAACAACAGAAAGACTTGATCACACTTCAACACCATAAAACAAAGAGAGAAATCAGCAAAATAATCCTAGTAAAATGCATATGTTATAATCACACACACACACACACACACACACACACACAAAGGGAATAATGGTCAGAGAGACAGAGACAGAGAGACAGAGAAGAAGAGGCAGGGTTATGGGGGGACATCTAGGGTAACACCTTGAGGAACAAAACATGACTTATACTACACATTGTAAACTTCTCAATGTTATGTCTTTGGTTTTGGTATCCTCAGTGCACTGTGGAGACACCTATTCCTCTGGCCTTCATCAACACTTATAGTATTATGCAATACTTACTTAAAGCTATCAGTACCCCAGCTACCTACTTGTGTCTGTCATTTTTCTCGTTTGATAAGGGAAATTCATATTGGAATGACAAGGGCTTGTTATCGGTAGTCCATATTTAAGGTTCCTTTCCACAACCTCTTTATGGGGTATTTTCTTTCTGTCACACATAAATTTATTCATAGGTTCCCACAAGTTAAGCCACATCAAAATAAAAGAGCTGTATTTGAAGTAAAGACAGCAAATCCTGAGGCCTGGAAATGTGCTAAGTCCTCACCTCTGCCTCAGCTCCGGAGGGAACACAATGTGTAAACAGGAATTTAACTCAACATCTTTTTCTTCCCACAAAGAAATAACCTTAGAGACCTTTCATAGCTTGTTCAGAATGAAGCGCAAAATTGTATGAGAATGGCCAGGATAAAAACAAGCTCTATGTGAACCTAAGCGCCCTCTGCAAACTCAGTTTTCCTACTTAGAATAAAACTCACTGGTACAAGAATAACTAGCACATACCACCCTTCACGTGGTCTTTTTTTTTTTTCTTTTTTAGAAGTTCTTGTATTTAGAGACAATAGACAACCAGGTCGGCTTCAAAATCATACTGGAGTAGTATACTGGGGATACAAGCGTGAAGGTTTTACAAATGTATTATTACAAGAGAGTTCAGTCTTAAAGGCACAGGATTTCAAATTTTAACAGCGACTTCTAGGGACAAAGAACATTACCAAAAGCATATTGAGCCACCATTTTCCTGTCAATCCAGATTGCCAAATGACCTACAAAATGCATAGCATTCACCTGGTCTTAACAAGGGTATTCCAACAGTTGAGAGAAGGCTTCCCTGTAGGTATCAGACTCTGCATGTTACACCGTTTAAGTTTTTTCTTTTTTTGTGTGTTTTATAGTAGGAAAAAAGGGAAAATATAGAAGATAGAAGAAAATATACCTTAAAATCAAGACAGGTACCATATACACTCTGAAAATGTAGATCTAATTAGGTGAAGGATTTCTGTTCTCTAAAGGTTCTTCAGTGGCAGCCTGCTGCTCTTGAGCCTAACAGACCAGGGAAACCAGTGATCTGGTATATTTTTTAGAACATTTAAGATGATTTTTCAATCGTTCAACTATCTTTAGGATCAGGTGAATCACTTGAGAAATCAAGACTTGTCAGGGAAAGGAAGTTCTCATTTATTATTTAAAGCCATGCTTTTTTTTTTTTTTTTTTTTTTGCTAACCTGAAAAGGCATATGTCTTGTTAAAGTACCTGTTCAAGTTGATTATTTAATCTCTAAGGCCGAGGGGTTTTGTATTTTTATTTTTTCTCTACTCTATAGCTATCAAGACAGAAATGGAGCTGGACTACTAAAACGTTTCTTAATTTTCAGGTGATATGAGTTTTAAAAAAAGCACTTGAGACCAAAATACGCTGCATTTTATTTATATGGGTTGATCATACCTCTATACTTCAACATCCATGTAGAAACAACTGAGTCTTTTTGAACTATTTAGTAAGACTAGCTTCTGATGTTTTCTCATATTTTTGTTATAAGCACAGTAATTCAAAAGGAACAAGAGGTGACATTTCTCTTTGTCCAGTCATTTATTTGATAATGTTAGGTATGTCTGTGAAGAGTTTAGGGCTTTTGTTTAGTTTATATCTTCCTCATTATACATGGAACAGTAATTGAAACTATGCCCACTATTATGAAAGATTATACCGATTCTATTTTAGACAGCTGGATAGTTCTAAAAGAAATTAAACAGTTTAAAATGAGCATTTCTAAATGAAGTAAGCTAGGTAGAAAAGAATAATATATGATTTTAGTCATGTAAAATATCAAGAATGAGTTTATTGAGAGAAACAGAGAGTAAAAGAGAAGTTAGCGAGGATTAGCAGAGGGAGGTAAATTGATGGTTAGTATTTGCTGGGTACGTAGCTTCTGCTTAAACTAAATACAACTTTGGAAATAAACACACAACCATAAGTAGTATATGGCATTGTGAATGCACACACTATCACCAGACATTAGCCTGAAAATGATTGAAACAGCACAATTTAATACATATACTTAAAACAATTTAAAAGATAAATGAAACACCCCCCCCCCTTTGGAGGGAAAAGCAAAGATAAACATCAGAGAAGCAAAAGCCTAATTATCCTCTAAATGACTCTGACTAAAATAACTGGGCTACTCACTCCAGAGCACTGAGATCTAATATCCAGCTAAAATGCACTTAAAGCTAGCGTGTTGCCCATTTTTATTAAGCATAACAGAGAAACAACATGCAAATTTTTATTAAGCATAACAGAGAAACAACATTCAAATAGCGAAACCTGGGTGTTCTGACTTGTGTGAGACACAAGATAGATACTGAAAGATGTGGAGGGCAAGAAAGAAAACACCATGAGTAGGAATAAATGTTTGAGGAGGTTCTTTGTTATATTAAAAGAAGCATGTGATTTCAAGTAAAAGGAAAAGATAACTAGGCCCAAAATTAAAGAAATAAGGATGTATGTCACAATCATTGAGCCATTTTGCTAGCTACATGGCAGTCTAAAACAAAACAAAAAGAACTGTGTAAATACACCACAGAACCCATCTCAGTTCCCAAGCCATTTTCACTGTCAGAAGAAAGAGAAACAGGAACTGATGCCAGCTTTGTTAAAATATTCTGAATAAGGTGGATTTCAGATTGCTATTACATATTATATATGGCTAAAGAAATCAGGCGTTGGTACAAACTTGCTTTGCATGTTAATCACTTTCCTCCCAAGGCTTCCAAGGTGTTTCCAAATCAGTCAATATAGTCAATGAGGAACCAAAGTTCCACTGTTTACAATTGACGTTTAAAGAGTCTGTAACTGCCAATAATGGTTCTGAGTAAGCAAGCTGGACAGGAGTCTGTGCAACAGATTCAACATCTCCACTCCGGGAAGTTCTTACTGCTTCCTGTTGCCAAGTTTGGAGTGGATGGAGATCACAAAAAATAGGCATTTACCGATGGAAGGCTAGAAGGCTTCCCTATGAAGTGGGTGGAAGAATGCCATAGGCAAATGGGTTACTTTACCCGGGAAATGTGATTCGCTCACTAGGAACTGGCAAATCTTATCAATCGGCTTAATATCTAATCCTTGGTGGAAATTTAGGTCAAACTGAGATATGTAATAATGTGAAAAACAGTAGTGAGTAGGAAGGACTAGTCATCGGCTAAAAAGTGATAAAAAGCTTGAAGATTGTATTACAACAGCCCAGAAAAATATATCATTATAAAGAAAGTTATAATAAGATAAAGAGCTGCTAGTGGAATTAAAGTCCCCTCTTCTTTTGAAAGGCTCAAAATGGAGAGCAGATATGTATATCTGGAAGAAAATTGTGAAGCAGACCAAATTACAATATATTACACTATCAAAGAATTCACAGAGTATTTTAAAAATAATTCTCATTGTACATTGGGTGCTCATTCTGATATTAAAAGGTGATAGTTTTCTTATCTGACCTTATAGTGATACACTCCAGGGGCTGCACAGGAAATATTTGTTCCAGAGGAAAGAGGCACGTACATAAAAGGATAACAAAGTTTCTAGGACTACTGACCAGACTGAAGACACTCCTATTAATCCTAATACTAGAAAATAGACTAATAGTTTCTTTAAAATATTGTTTGCTTATTTTTAAGATTATAATATCATACATCATTTAAAAACTGTGATGACTCATGACTGTTATTTAAAGAAAAACCTCCTTGCACAATAGAACATCACCCCAGAAAATAAAAAGAGAGAAAAGAAAGGAGGGGAGGCTGGCGGAGAGAAAGGATGTCCGTGAGAGTGGGGGGAGGGATAGAGGAAGACAGCAGCAGCAAAAGTGACGACAACACATTCTATACAAATACGTAATTCCGACAAAATGCTTAAATAAAATACAAAATAAAGTTAAAACCCCTCTATTCAATCACTGGCTTCTGGAGAGTCATGCCTCCTACAGCAGCTAGACGAGAGAGTAGTACGTAGTCTGTGCAAACTACAGGCAAAGCTGGCAGTACGCAACGGTACTATTAGGGACCAAGCATGAAAATATGAGTCCACCATAGGGAGTAATTTAAATGTGTTCAGTGTCATCCAAAGCCTAGGTACACACAATACCTAGCACACATCAACAAATACCTTGCAATGAATATTTTCATTTATTATTAATATTTGTTTAATCACAAACATAAGTAAAACTCTGCCAAGCACTATATACACAGACTACTTTTTACGTCACACAAAAAATATTTAATGAGGGTATTTACATATTTCTGAATCTAAAGGAAACATTTTCTCATTTACTTCTTCTTGTTTTGTTTTATTCTTGTTGTTTTTCAAACAGATTCTCACTGTGTAACCTTAACAGATGCACTATGTAAACTAGACTGTCCTTCAACTAGGGGAAGTTTTTAATATCTGTGACGATGTAAGAAAGTGACTGAAATAAGATATGACTCTAGCTATTCTGTGTGCCCCAACTTTTTCTACACTAACATTTATCTTCATCGTACCAAGTGTGGGTGATAAGTTGAATTATATAAATATCTCTGTCTTTGGTAGTCTACACCTTTATAATAAAGAGGAAAATAGTCCTATTAAGTGAAGACAAGATGATGTAGAAGACAGTTTGGGACCTTTCTAGAAGTTTCTCTCAGTCATAAATGACATGGAGGATTTGCTCTTTAATTAAAACATTATAGAAAGTGATTGTGTATTGAACAATATTCTCAGATGTGTGGATCATGAATGCATAAATCTAGAGCTGTAGTGAAATAAAATGTGGTACATTATCGAATTCCTTTTGCTCTTTTGCATATGAGGCAATGGAACAGAATTGAATCATTTGGCTTTTTAGCCCTAAGTTTGAGAAGCTTTCAAAAGAGGCGGTTGCAAAAAATGTTAAGTAATTAAAAATAAACAACCCAGACAAGATGAAAAGAAAATATCAGAGGAATGGGAAATTTTCCACCGAGAGCAATCAAGAAAATGATCAGTGTTCAAAGGCCAGGGAGAAGATGGGCCCTCCTCCTAATTAGTAAACAGGGGAATGTTACTGAAGTTAATGGGAAGACTTGGTGGCAAATCTCCCTGGCACTTCTGGGCTCATTTACAAGGGTGCCTATTCATGGAGGGGAATAGCCTGGATCCTGTGTGCCGCAGCTCTACTGCGTAGCCATCACTGCATTGATAACAACATTTCCCTGAGGTCACAGATTATGAAACTTGCTAACTTTGAGAAGTGCCTAAGGTATTAGAAAAAGGAAAAGGTAAACAAGGTTCCAGATCTTAATCTGTGCCTTCCTCATTGTCTTATGGTTTATGGAGCTTATGATTTTTAGAGTGCTCATATGTTAATGAGAAAGAGATCCACTCACAATTGGGTTGTGAGAATTAAGTGAGCTGTGTTTCTGCAGGACTTAATGGCAATAAAGTCACGTACTTAACAGAAGCTATTATTTTGATATCATTATCTATTATATGTAATTCATTTCACCAATAAGGCACTAAAACTTCCGGGATGGGGGAACTAGATTAAGTTCACACATGGGGCTCATAAATTGATCTACCAGCCTACAAGTAAGACTCTTTCATTTTTGAACAATGTCATGAAATTCCTGTATGTTCAACTCAGGTTGTGTTTTAAAGGACCAACCTTTTGGTCTTTGAATTAAGAGCTTATAGGTCTGACTATAAATAAATTCAATAAAATATGGAGCCCAAATTGTAGTCATTATAAGAATGATTACAAGATAACACCTTGTGTTTAGTAAAGTGATTCTAGGAGCATTGTTATCCCAGAAAACCACCCTGAATCAATCAGGGTGAAATGTTCCCAGGACTGCTGGACAGATGCTGAAGCCAATTTAATTATATATTTTTTTTAAAATTTATACTCTATCTTTTAAGTTCTCTGCTTCAGAATGTGAAGTGGAAGCCGTGGCTTTAATCATTTCTGCACCCCTTCTTTATAACAGAGAAAACGATTTATACAAATGGAGAGGCAGAAAATTAATCCACTATGCACTTCTCTACAGTAATGAAATGCATAGTAGATTTTTTTCTGTCACTTATTTCAATAACATAAATATGACTAGAAGGACTACAACTTAGATTTTCAGAATGGCAATGTGACCAACCTACTTTGGGGCAAGTAGGACTGTTTCCATTAATTAAATCCCACATAGGTGATTTAATGTTACACGCACTAAAATAATCATTCACATTATGCATTCAGGTCTAGGTCTGCTGTGTTGCATTTTGTCACACTGATTTGTGAAATATTGTTCATTTTCCCCAAATCCATGTTCAGTGACTTCGTCTGGGAAACTTGACATTGAAAACCTTGTGTTTATGCTGTTGAAATCAAGACACGATCCAAGTCAGGTTTTCCTTGAAAGAAGGCCACATAACCTCTAAATTTTCCTTGGTTTCGGTTAAGCAGAAATTATGAAAGTCAGTCTTGTGAGTGGATCAAGCTCAAAGTTCAGTAAGGTGGTTTAAAAAAAAAATCACCACAGAACCAGGAAGAATGTTGTCAGTAAAAATGCAGGTAAAATTAACTGGCTTTTAGAACGTCTGCTTTGTTTTGTTTTTACTTTAGTTTTTCAGGTAAAGTGATGTGAAATTCAGTTATTCAGATTTATCTGGAAGATGTAAAGCTGGGATTATTTTAAGCACACAGTGAAGGAGTGAGCACATTCCTTCTTTACTTTGATTTATATTCAGAATTATGAATGATAATATTGGGCTATTGCAGTATTATTAATAATTAGTTCAGGCCCCTAAATAGAGCATGGGTTAGAACCGCAAGTCATTATTATAAAGCAATCTAAGGCTAGAAGTTATCCCATTTCCTCTGTAATCACTTGAGAGTGAAGTATTCAAGGATATGAATGTGTTTTAAAATTCTATTAGAACACTGCTCTCAACTCTTTTTCTTATCAATAGTGGATGTGCTAGAATTTTTCCTTCCAGTGACAGAAAAAATGAGAAAAATAATTTTAATTGCAAAATATAAATCTATTCTGTATCTCCATAATCTCAGAAAGAGCGTGAAAAAAATAATGATTGATGGATGTCTGAATTCCGGCATTTTTTTTAACTGATGGTGTTTCTCTCACACCCATCCCTGGCAGAAATTTGAGTTATATGAAGAAAAAAAAAAAAACCTGAGAGGACCGTGAATTACTTGAGAAGATGTTTTAAAGGAAAATGTCTAGAGAATTATAGTCGATGCCATTAGGGTTTTTAAAAAATCCAATCTACAATGCTGTGGAAATATTCTACACACACACACACACACACACACACACACACACACACACTCTAGTGCATGTGCACATCTAGACACAAATACAAGCACACATATACCCAAACACATACACTTACACAAAAAGATGAAAATAGACACAAATGAAAGACATGCATACACTGCAATTTACTTTGGATAGTGCGTCAACCTGCTCACTAAAACAAATTAGCATTCACCCATTGCTTTATCCATTAATCATCCGCTTTAGTGGAAAATTTATAATGAATAAACTAAATTAGTTTGGTCACCTCAAATTACTGCAACAGTCTCCGATTCAAAGAAGATTTCAAAAATCAGAAAAATAAATGGCCATCAGTTTACAAGTAATCTAGATACTGAAGTGAAAACTGCTTTCTTTTTACATGACCATTAAGGAGAGAGAAATACTTGGGGAATATAAATGTAAGGAAGAGTTGTATATAAATATATATTTGAGCATCTGTCGTATGCCAGCTGCTGCTCAAACTGGTTTGCTATAGATGGTTGTTTCTTGTCTTCTCAATTAAACATCAGAAGGTGTTATTTCTGCTTCACAGATGAAGAAACAGAAGCTTAGGAAGATTAAGTCAGTGAGTTTTTGTTTGCAATTTCCTCCTAATTTTTGAGGCCCAGCCTGGCCCACAGTTAAAGAGAATCTGGGGTTGTTTGAAGCAAGATCTTTAAAGATTCATAAAGTTGAAATTAGTTTACTAATATAGGTCCTAATTCAGTGACTGATGTCATAAAGGGTAGAAATTTGGATCATTCCAGGAACATTTGAAAAGCCTTTCATAAATACAGTGACATTTTAAGGCTTAACTGTTTATAGAGCATAGGGTTAATTGATTTACTACAGCTAATAACATAATGTGAACATTTTGAAATGTGGAAATATAATCAAGTAAGGACCAATATACATCTAGAAAATTATTAACAGAAAAACATTAGACGACATTCATGATATTGAAGGTTTAATTCCAAACCACTTCAGTAAAAAGTATGCCACACTGAAGCTAGTCACATAATTTTTCTCTTGCTTCCATGTGCATAAAAATTATTGGTTATTCTAGGAAGTCCTATAACAAGTGTATGATATCAAATCTGTGAAAATAAACTAACACTAGAAAGTATTTTGTTGCTGAACAATGCTAATCATCATGTTAGATTCCAGTGAGTCTTAATCCTTTAGCTAGTAGAGTCTTGACCTGATGCTATTGACTCATCAGAGTTATGGTTGCTAAAAACTGAGGAGGGTAGAGGAATATCAGGAAACAATACAGGGTAGCTTGCTATGCTGATTGGCTGTCTTATAAAAGATGTCTCTCTAGAATGCAACACTGTTTGATGCTGATTTACCTTAAATATTTTCTTACAAATTGGAGTCAAACTTCTCAAATCTGCTGCTTTGTCAGTAAACTTTGTGTCATTTTCTAACTTATTTGTTGTCCGTTAGCAATGACCCTATCATCTTTGCTTAGAATAGGTCCCTTCTTAAGCAATCTCTTCTTTGCTTTGATGAAACATGTGGTTCCTTAATTTTTGAAGTTTTACTGTGAAGTTTCAACAACTTAAGCATGTCTTTAATCTCCACTGCTAGGTCTCTTATATTTCACTCGCTTCCCTCACTAACAAGTTGTGTCCCTAAAAGTCATCAACTCCTTTCAAACTCCTGTTATTATGGATACTTTACCACCACATCTGTGTTACAATGTTCTTAGTAAAATTACAAAAATTAATCTTTTCCTGAAGATTTCTTCATTTATTCTCTGGATTCATCACCAGGACTACTCTTTTACAAGAATTTCTTAAATAATAAGACTTCAAGTCAAATTACCCACAATCAAAGGGCTGCAGAATAGGCAATGTATTAGCATAAGAACATTAACATTAACTATGTGAATCTCACCAGAAATATGAACAGCCAGCAACCATTTGAATAGCCAACGAGCCATTGTACTTTGCAAAGAATCTTGCCTTTTTGAGCACTTGGTCTCAACAGTGGGTTAAAATATTTATCAAGCCATGCTGCAAACAGATGTGTGTCTTTCCATTGGCAGAACCAGAAGAGCAGGTTTAGCTCAGTTTCCAAGGATTCTCAGGCTTTTTTAAGGGGAAAAGTTAGCACTGGTTTCAATTCAAACTCTGCGGCTGCATTAGATCCACCATCTGAGAAAAAGCCAGCCTTTGCTTTGTAAAGGTGAAAGCCAGACAATGGCTTCTCCTCTCCTCTGGATAGTCAGTCCTATTGGTATCTTGGAATATAAGGCTATTAATGAAGATTAAAAGCCAGTCCTGTGGTATAGCTACTTTCATCCATCATGCTCCCTCTGTGCTAGACTTTCCAAATAGCCTGCGCCAGCGTCTTTGTCAGTACTCTCTTCTTCATCTTCGGCTTTCATTTTATGGAAATGAATTCCTCTTCGGAGTTAGCCATAAGCCATGTGAATCACTCTAAGCCAGGCTTACACTTTCGTTCGGTAGCTCCTAACCCTCTTTAAAGCTTTCATAGAATTGAAGACTACGCGACTCACTGTGGAGTAGATAGAGGTTTAAAGGAATGTCTGGGCTAGTTTGTTCTTCGGTCTAGACCACTAGAACTTCCTCTATATTAGCAATAAGGCTTTTATTTTCTTATCACTGGTAATGGAACATTAATGGAGAGGCAATATTAATTTCATCAAGAAATTTTTTTCTTTTTATTCACAAGCTCTCTATTTCAATAGAACTATCTAATCCTTTCACCCTGTCTAAATTTCAACTTACCTTCTTCAAATGGTAATCATTTCCAGTTTTGTATTTAAATTGAGTGACATTTATCTTTTCGACTTGACCACTTACAGGACATGTAGGGTTATTCATTGAAGTAATTTCACTGCTGATTTATCTGAGAAAAGAGGGAACATCCAAAGAAAGAAATATGAAGAAATCGCTGCTGATCAGTGGACAATTAGAATGTTAGTATTTAGTAATCAAGGTATGATCTTATGTAGACATGGTTCATAAATTTCCTAAATTATATTACTCTCAGTAAAGAGCCATGATCATTTTTCAACATCAAACAGAAGAATTATAAGAAAATGTTTGGAAGGTAAGAATAATCAAATTGTAATAAGACATTAATGAACATAGGCTGTTTGACAATGATAGTCTAAGTCCCAGTCGATTCCAGTTTGTCATCAACCTTTAATGTGTAAACAATGCAATATACATAAAGCCAAGAAAATGAAACATGACAAAATGAAACATGTCTGCAATAAGCATCACACCAGCTGTTGATGGGAAATTGAAATGACAACTGCAGCTTTTTTACAACGTTAGAAATTCGTAAGTCCTTATATTTATTATCACAGTAAGTAGAATCTGCTCATGATTGTGTAAAAACAGAGAGACTAAATAAAAGACAAAGTTCATTCTATTAATACAAATGTGTGTGTATGTGTGTGTGTGTGTGTGTGCATGCTCGCATGTGTGCTATGACCAATTTTCAACAACTCTGAATAGCCTCAAGCAAAATTTCTCATTAATGTTTTTCTGATATTTGGTTCAATTTTGGATGGCATCCGATTTGTATTTAAAACATTATTAAAATATTTTTCTTGTAGATTTTATAGTACAATAAGAATTGCTTTCTTTTCTGTTTCACACATCCTGAAAGACTTAGTGGCTTAGGTTTGCAGGAACAAAATAAATTTCAAGTGTTTACATAAGAGTTAGAACCCAGCTTCCAAATCTGTTGCTCTAGTCTATTTCTAGGTGAACTAAGAAATTGGTTTTCATGTCTTGAGAGATATGTCTTTATTATAGTAAAGAGAATATTTCACATTTGTGTAGATGTTATTAATTATATCCACAGGAAAACACCTCTGTTTTTAAATGTCCAGGAAATTTGGTAGATTATTAAATATATCACAATGGAAGATACTCTTCTGCAGTTTACCATGTAACTTCTGCAGATATTGTGTTTCTCGGATCCTTCTCCAGTTGTTTGTCATTATTGAAAGAATCAAAGTGCCAAGTTACACCTCGTTTTTCAATCTAAAATAGAAGAACTTAATAATATATTTAGTGGCTCACAGTGTTGAGCATACTTTTACATGTTCATTTACCATTGGTGTGAGCCAGACGTTTCAGTGTCCAAATATATGAGACAAATATTTTAAGGTTACTTAGGTTAACAAAACTATTTTAGTCTGTGATTATCATTAAAATTCTAAGATTATAGTCTGGGAACATAATTGTTTTATTTTTATAAAGTTTGGTCTACAAATTTTAATTTGGTGAATTATGTCTTGATTTGACATGTAAAATGTGTTTTTTTTCACTCTGTAGTCACAATGATACTCTTTCTTTACTAATATTTA
Organism: Alexandromys fortis; assembly: GCF_014885135.2. NCBI lineage: Eukaryota > Metazoa > Chordata > Mammalia > Rodentia > Cricetidae > Alexandromys > Alexandromys fortis. The sequence goes on from NW_026068149.1 coordinate 311,442, forward strand.
TGACTTGCACTTATTTATTTTATAGTTTACACTTATAATATATTTATATGTATATTTATTGTATAGTTCACACTTATTGATAATTTCAATAATTTGTAAAATTTGTGTTTAGTTTGACTTCTTTTTCTACATAGTTAATTTATGTATTTTTTACGTAAAATAGAATTATATCACTTTCCACCTTCCCTTTCGTCCCTTCAGCCCCTCTCAGGTATCCTCCCTCCAACACCTCTCATGTTCCCTGTTCTCAAATTGATAGCCTCCTTTTCTTTGATTATGATGATATATGTGTGTCTGTGTGTGTATGTAAAACTATGCATATACAAATATATAAATACAACTTGTTCAATAAATTTTTGGGGTGTGTGTGGTTTCAGAGATGATCATTTATGGCATGTAGATGCTTACGTGCTACAGAACCACTTACAAAATCAAACCCTCACTTAATTTTATTAGAAGCTATATCAAAACCAATTTAATATTTTTGTGTCAATTCTTGACTCACATTTTCATTGATTTTTGGTTCTGCACTTTCATGAATTTTGTCTGAATGAGTGTAACCTTATAACAAGGATTGCTTTCACACACTCTGAGTCCTAGGTATTCTTTCTCTTTCTCAGAGAGTCTAGCAAAACCCACAAGCCCAAGTTCAGTGTGAGACACTGTTCTCAAAAGATATTTCAGAGAGTAACAGAGAGAGACAACCAACATCAGTGTCAGGCCTTCACACGTGCATGCATAAATGAGTGCACGCATACACTCATACCCGAGAATACACACAAAATCTAAAAGATTTCAAGGATATGTATAATATAAAAAAAAAAAGAAAAGAAGAATTTAGATAGATATGACAAGAGTTGAAGTTGAAAAATAACAACATTTGATTATAAGGGAGAAAGACCCAGGGATTTGAAAGGGTCAACTTATTTTTTGTTAACATGTATGCTGTAGCACTGCTTGGAGAGGAATAATCCTGTCCATTAAGAGAAGCCCAGCAAGAAATATTGCTGAATGTGTGAGAATCACAAAAGTTGTTGACCGTGGTTTTCTTTCCTGCCTGGTCCTGCAGCCTTTAAGTTTCAAAGAATCCCACAGAGGTCTACATTAATTATGAACTGGTGGTCCCAGCAGGTCAGGCTTCTTATTAACCAATTCTTATAATGTATATTAGCCCGTTATTCTTGTCTGTTAGCCACGTGGCTTGGTACCTTTTTTGGCGAGTCAGTCACATCTTGCTTCCTCTGAGGCTGGGTCTCTACTACAGACTCAAACATTTTTGTTGCCCTGCCTGTACTTCCTGCCTGGCTACTGGCCAATCAGCTTTTTATTAAAAATAATACAAATGACAGGATAAAAGACCCTTGTCCCATAGCAAAATAGTGACATCTCAGCATCCTTTCCTCTGATAGTCGTCTGCCACTTATTTTTTCAAGATTCATGTAAAGGAGAAGAAAGGAGTTTTTATTTGTTCGTTTGTTAATGTATCAGTGACGACCACTTAAGAGTTCCTTTGGGCTCCCTGGCTTTCAAGAATCTCTGTATAGAATTAATGAAAGTTATGAAATTTATTATATATTATATTTTTGTAAATATAGTTAGAAAACTACCATCATTTTTACAGAACCTCTGAATTTGCCACTAGGTAAAATCGTATTTTATATTAACTTACTTCAGTTACTGACACCTTGAAATTTTCCTTGTGTTTACCATGACCTATATTTTAGTCTATTTATTACTGTCTTCACATGTGGAAGAACCTAGTTCAGAAAACGTATATCAATATATAACAAGTTTGTTTTTAAGACTATTTTGCTAAACATATCTCAACATATTCTTTTTGTTTGTTTTCTTCTTTTTTATTATTATTATATCTTGCATATCAACATATTCTTAATCCTATATATTTGAATTAAGATTTCTAAGTTCAAATATTTCTAAAGAGTTAATGTAGTCAGAGGCTGCTTGTCTGCTTCCCAGCTACTGAAACCCAAAATAAGCACACTGAAACTATTAATTGCAACACTGGTTGGCCTATTAGCTTAGGCATATTCCTAGCTAGCTCTTACATCTTAAATTAACCCATTTATATTAATCTGTGTATTGCCACGTGGTTGTGGCCTACGTGTAATATTCACTCCAGCATCTGTTTCCTGTAGCAGCTACATGGCATCTCCCTGACAGTTGAGAGAGGGGGACCCTTTGTTTGCCCTGACCTCCTATACCACCTGATTCCACCTACTCTCTCTCTACATCTCTGTTTGGATTTCCTGCCTGGCTTTACTTTTTTAAGCCATTGGCAAAAAGCAGCTTTATTCATTAACCAATAAAAGCAACAAAAGAATATACAGAAGGACTTCCCAAACCAAGTTAATGAGAAAACTACTGAAGAATTCCAATAAATTCTAGAATGTGTTCCTTTATTTTCTTTTCCTATTTTAACATTCCAGAAAAATATTTCTGTCCTTCATTAGACTTTTGCATATGTGAATAAGAAATCATCTTTAATAGCATGCATCTCTCATCAAGATAAACCTGATTTGCTTAAAATATTTTACATTATCTACTTTCATTAATATTAATAATATAATTAAAATGTGAAATTATTTTGATCTATGCTGAAAGGTTCTTTGATTTAAATTATAGAAGGCTTAGGAGAGGAATAAAATGCTGCATCACCTTATGCTATTGTGAACGCAATTTATTTGAAGATCCAACCTAATAAAATATAAAACTTTAAGTCCTTGAGTTCTATCATATCTCAGTATTAAAATTATTGAATGACTAAATTTATCTCATTACGATGTACTTATTGTATTAGGACTTTCTTCTCTGTTTTAATATTTTTCCTTTCTTAAGTATTACTTTTATTTCTGATTAGTTTTGGTATAATATGTTCTTATGGAGTCTTCTGGAAGACAAAGACTTCTAAGGATGTCAAGCAGTGCTCATTGCCCCTTCTGTCAGTCTCATTTTTGTGCTAAGTGGAGATGTAATCTTTCTTTTTTCTTCCTTTTTTAGAAAAGAAAACAAACTAACTTCTTTCATTTTACATACCAATCCCAGTTCCCACTCCTTACTCCCCTCCCATTGTTTCCACCTTTTGCCCCATCCCACCCTACTATATCTAGGCTGAGCAAGGTGTCATCCAAAGAGAATGGGATCTAGAAAGCCAATACAAGCAGATAAATCCGGTGTCACAGCCAGTGACCCTGCCATATGCCCCAGCCATACAACTGTCACCCACATTCAGAGGGACTAGTTTGTCTCATGCTGGTTCCTTCCCAGTTCTGCTGGAGTTGGTGAGCTCCCAGTAGCTCAGGTAAACTGTTTCAGTGGGTGTGCCCATCGCGGTATTGACCTCTTTGCTCATATTCTTACTCCTCTCACTCTGTAACTGGACATTGGAAGCTTGGCCCAATGCTCCACTGCAGGTCTCTACCTCTGTTTCCATCAGTTTCTGGATGAAGGCTCTATGATGACAATCAAGATATTCATCAATATGATTACAGGACAGGGTCAGTTCAGGCACCCTCTCCACTTTTGCTTAGGGTCTTACCTGGGGTCACCCTTGTGGATTCCTGGGAATATCTCAAGTGCCAGGTTTCTTGCTAGCCCCATGATGGCTCCCTCAATCAAGATATCTCTTTCCTTGCTCTCCTCTCTGTTCTTCCTCCACCTCGACTATCCTATTCCTTCAAGTTCTCCTCATCCCTCTCCTTCTCCCCTCATCTTCCCTTTCTGCCCTCCCTACTCCCTCCACCCCCATGCTCCCAATTTTGTCAGGTGATCTTGTCTATTTCCCCTTTCCAGGTGGATCTTGTTACTTCACTTCTCTAGGCTCATGGAGTATAGGCTTGTTTTCCTTTGCTTTACACCTAGTATCCACTTACGAGTGAGTACAAACCATGTAGTCGTTCTTTAAATTACATCGATAATTGGATTTATAAGTCTTCAGGTGTCCTAATAAAAAGAATGCTTGAATTGTTCAGTAATATAGCTTTTAATTCTAACATATAGATTCCTGAACTTGATTTAATTACTGATGCCTTTTGAACTTTATAATCTTGATTGGCCTGATGCAGACCTGTTGCTGTTTCCTTCCACATCTGTCTTCTAGAACTTCCTTTAACCTTTTACTGACCTTCTAATTTTTACCATACCTGTGGGATCTAAGGTCTATGCTGAGTTTATTAATATGTCTCTGATGAGGACACTTATCACCATGCTTGGTGGCCTTCCCTCACTTCCACTCATCTTTTTTTTTCCACATAAACTTTTACTGTATAGGGAACCTTTCCATCTAAACTGTTTTCTGTCTCGTAGATACATGTCAAAGATGTTTCTGGATATCTCATTCATTGTAACCTTCACCCATTTACTAGCTACCACAGACTACTACTTTTTCAGTGTGGTGTATTAGAACTGGGAAAGTTATATAAGCTTCTTGCTTCAGTTTGCTCAATACGAAAGCCCCTGATGTCACTATCACTGAGTTGGTTTTAGTATTTATGGAGATTGCATCTTATAACAAACCAAGGATGGAGATTTTCTCTGGGTAAAAGTCTTAGTCACACAAGTCTGATAATCACAGTTGGAACCTTAGATTCCCACATAAAAACAAACAAACAGAAAAACAGATGTTGTGACATGTAGCTGTAATACCGGAACTCCTAGAAGCAAGATGAGAAACAGAGACGGGGGATTCATGGGGAAGCTTGAAAGATTTCTAGCGTGGAGTATGTAGCATAGTGACAGAAACAAGAAAGACCCCAACTTAAGAAGGAAGAATCGAGAACCAACTCCTGAAAGTCATCCTCTAATATTCATATGTGTACCAGTGCACATGTGCATAGATTTGTACATGGATGCACATAAATATATAATTTAGAAAAAATGTAATTTCTAATAATTTTAGGTATTATAAATATTTCTATGAAATCTATTATTATTTTACTCTAATTATTATTATCAACTCTCAGAGGTTTATTAATCATTTGTTTCTCTAAGAGACACTTTGACCTAGCTTCCTAGCCTTGTTTCTACTCAGTTTCATGGATTTATTTTTTTTAATCTCTCTGACAACTCTCTGCTGCTCAGGCTGTTTAGAGTTCTGGTATTAGATTAGCATTTGAATCTAAAACATCTTTATGCAGATTCCTAGTGTTAAGCCATGTGTCCATGGTGAAACACACATCTTTCCTGCCAAACACCAGCTTCACTGCCCAACCATACCATCTGTTAGTTGGTCTGTCAAACTGGAAACTATGGAGACAGCTTTAACTTGTTATCTCTTCTCTATTTATGTGATCTGTGTTCTATTTAAAGATCTGTTTCACTGAAAGTGCACATCAGAAGGAGAATTTTTGTATAAAAATCCTAATACCACAAGTGGGAGGTATAGAGAGGAAGAGAAACTAAGAGGGGGAGAGAGAGAATGAGCCTTGTTAGTTCAGAATTAAATTTCTTGAGTAGCTTCTTCCATGATCTCTCTTACTGCAATCTCATCTCTTGTCATTTTAAGACCATTGCCTGGGATTCCTGTGCTATGAGTTGAACTGAAGCCCACACTGTCAGTAGCAAATGCTGGACCACTGAAATACATCCGCATGCCCACTACATTTCTTTGTTGTATTAGTGAATTTATTTGTTTTGATACAAGGTCTCACGAGACAGCCCTGTGTGGCCTGGAACTTTCTATGTAGACAAAGTTGGTCTTTTGCTTACAGAGTTCTGTCTGCGTTTGCTTCCTAAGGGCTGGTGTGAAATGTGTGAAGCATCATGGCCAGCCAAAAATATTTTTAAATGAAGTAATATTTCCATTTTGTAACATTCTGCTTTACTATCTTATCTGCTATTAAGAGTAGCTTCCAACTCTGTCTTGTGTTTTGAAACTTTTCTGTAGTTTAGTTGTTTTTGCAACTGTTCACTCACATGACCCTATGATTCTAAAATCAAAAAACCACATCTCTGATCCACACCCATTATACCTCCCCTTTGTTCAACAGAAGATGCTGTGCCTTGTCTCGAGTTCATCTCATCTATTGAAAAAATTCTTTCTTTTTGTCTTTTGTGGCCTAATTGAAGTCCAATGTATCTGTGGAATTGTCTTTTCTTCTATCTTGTCTCTCCGATGGAGTAAAAAGTTAAAATCAATGAAGTATAGAAAGAAAAGTCAAGGCAGGGTGAATTTTTACATAATTATGAGAGTCTAAGATGTAGTTGTGCAACTAGAAATATAAGTAGCCTGATAATGTCAGAGTCTTCAACTCTATCTCTCAATTTCTGTTATTTTTCTTCTTTTCATCATGAGGCAAGAAAAACAGAGATAACCACTTAGGCTCAATGTTTTGTTGAGAATGAATAATTTTACAGCGACAAGAGAAAAATCTTTATTTCCTTGAGTATAAAAGAACTGTTGGAAACTTTAAGAAAATAATCACCAAGGCCAGAAGGAGTCCAAGTATAAAGGAAATATATATAGTGTCAAGTACAAACTGATTATTTATAATGTATGTTGGAATAGGAGCGGCGGGGCTGCGTCCCCAGCACCCTGCCGCCCGCATGGCTAGCTTATGCCCGAAATAATTACACGGAAACTGTATTCTTTCAAACACTGCCTGACCCGGCTAGGTCCAGTTTCTTATTGGCTCTTACATATTGTTCTAACCCATTTCTAATATTCTGTGTAGCCCACGAGCTGGCTTACCAGGGAGGATCTTAACCTGCGTCTGTCTGGAGTGGGAGCATCATGGCGACTCCTT